>NC_092731.1:24828168-25133217 GCF_047496885.1 Scyliorhinus torazame | reverse complement strand
TGAATCTCCTCTGCACCTGCTCTATATTCAATGACCCAGCCTCCACTCTCTCTGCAGGGTGTGGGGGTGGTGTTATATTATATTGCTACTCCTGGTACCATGTTTTATTACTTGGTTAAAGTAATATCAGTCGTTACTGGTTGCAGAGGATCTTGAAGAATACACGAGTCTTCGATGTAAAGTAAACAAATTTATTAAGTAGCGATAAAACTAATAGATGTGTTTGGCACTCTACTGAACTAACTCTAAAAATAAAGTATTGAGCCATAACTATATAAACTGTATCTGAACTACACGTGGTGGCTGGGCTGTGACCTGATTCTGCTACACAACTGCTGTCCAACTACTCCTGCGTGGAAAGAAACTAAGAGCCTTTGGGAGCTCAGTTATATAGTGGATCTTGTAATGCCCTCTAGTGGTAATGTTATAGATAAGTGTGGTGATTAACCCTTTAGTTACATGTCTGTCTACATATTACAGGTTGCAGGGTGCGGTGCGGGGGTGGGTGGTGGTCAGAATTCTGTAGACCTGTGAGCCACTGAGAGATGAACCTCCAAACTGTATTGGTCCAGCCTGCTCAACCTCGCGCCATAAGGAGAAATCACTTCGCCCCAGGATTGAGTGGACCTTATCTCTGAACTGCCTCCGAATGAGGGGTACAGAAGTATGGCGTTCCTTTGTCAGTCAATCTGTCGGCCAACTGCTCTGACACCCAGCGGCGACAGAGACAGTAGGTGGAGCCAGAGGACGCTTCTACTAAATTAAGGGACAATCAGTTTATTTCATTATGGTTATGTCACTAGACTAGTACACCAGACGCCAGGATAAATGATCATAAATTCTAATCCCCCAGGCGAACAGCAGTGTGATTTAAATTGGCTGTTGCTTTAAAGAAAAAAAGAGACAGGCATGCATCAGGGCACACTCAAGAATACCCAATTTATTTTTAAAAAATATATTTTTATTGGTATTTTCAATTTATGCAAGTAATGAGGGCTGGTTTAGCTCAGTGGGCTAGGCAGCTGGTTTGTGATGCAGAACAAGGCCAGCAGCGCGGGTTCAATTCCTGTAACAGCTTACCCGAACAGACGCTGGAAAGTGGTGACTAGGGGCTTTTCACAGTAACTTAGTACTTGTGACAATAAAAGGTTATTATTAACACTTTATGTTTAATATTTCTGTGTGGTTCTTATATACATATTGTCAATCTTGGTGTTTCCTCCCCCCACCACTTTCCCTTCTCCCCACCCCCCAGTCCCTCCTTGGCATCCCCTTCCTTCGTTCAGGGTGTCCTGTCCCTCAGCTCTTATTCTCCCCCCCCCCCCCCCCCTTCCCTTCTGTTTTCTGTTGCCAGCCTTGTAGGTTTTTTTTTGGGGGGGTCTGCCGCTCCCTCCCCTCACCCCCCCCCGCCCCCCCCCCGTGATTCTCCCTGTAGTTCTCTCCTCTATTCCGACCCCCCCCCCCCCAACTCCTGCCACAGTTGTGTGTCACTGTCTGCCTTCTCCCATCTCTCACTTTTTCCCCCTAATCGCTGTTGGCTACGAGCATGCCATGGAACAGGCCGACGAACTGACCCTCATGCTTTGAGAAAGCCTTCTTTCTGGGCACCACGGTAGCACAGTGGCTAGCACTGTGGCTTCACAGCGCCAGGGTCCCCAGGTTCGATTCCCGGCTTGGGTCACTGTCTGTGCGGAGTCTGCACGCTCTCCCCGGGTCTGCGTGGGTTTCCTCCGGGTGCTCCGGTTTCCTCCCACAGTCCAAAGATGTGCAGGTTTGGTGGATTGGCCATGCTAAATTGCCCTTAGTGTCCAAAAAGGTTAGGAGGGGTTATTGGGTTACGGGGATAGGGTGGAAGTGAGGGCTTAAGTGGGTCGGTGCAGCCTCGATGGGACGAATGGCCTCCTTCTGCACTGTATGTTCTATGTTCTTCCTACCCTCAGATAGTGTATTTGATCTTCTCCGGGTGGAGAAATTCCGAGAGGTCAGCCAGCCAGTCTGCAGCTGTGGGTGGTGCTGCCGATCGCCAGCCGAGCAGGATTCTCCGGCGTGCGATTAGGGAAGCGAAAGCGAGGGCGTTAGCCCCCTTTCCCCATGTGTCGCACTGGCTGCTCCGATACCCTGACAACCCTCCACCCTCACCCCCACAACCTTGGACATCGCCTCGGAGAAGGCTGTCCAGAACCCTACAAGTTTGGGACAAGCCCAGAACATGTGGGTGTGGTTGGCCGGGCCCCTCCGGCACCGCTCACATTTACCCTCCACCTCGACAAAGACCCTGCTCATTCGGGTTCTGGTCAGGTGCGCTCTGTGCACCACCTTGAACTGCAGGAGGCTGAGTCTTGCGCAGGAGGAGGTGGAGTTGGCCCTGCTCAGTGCCTCGCTCCAGAGTCCCCATCCCACCTCTGTCCCCGGTTCGTCTCCCCACTTTCGTCTGGTTTCGTCTAGTGGCAGTCTCGCCCTGTCCAGTGGCTCTCCCGCTATTTCCCCTTTCCTTACTGTCCGTGTTTATCAAGTCCTCTAGTAATGTGGTTCCCTGGGGTATCCTACTGTTTCTTGCGGAGAAAGTGCTTTACCTGTAGGTGTCTAAGTTCCTGCCCTGTCTGTAGTTACAGCTCCTCCGTCAGTATGCCCAGTGTTGCTAGCCTGTCTCCCATGTAAAAGTTCCTGACTGGTAGCATCCCCCGTCCAATCTCCATTTATTGAAGGTGGTGTCTAGCATGGCTGGTGGGAACTTTTGGTTTCCGCAGATGGGGGCCATGGGGGACATCTCGGTCAGACTGAAATATTGCCTCATCTGGTTCCAGGTCCTTAGCGTGGCCACCACCACTGGGCAGGATGCGTATTGGGGGGGGGTGGGGGGTGGGGGGGGGGGGATGAGAGCGCTGCCGTGGCGTGGGCCCGCAGGGTCGCTCTCTTTGAGGAAGACCCCTTCATCCGCACCCATCCGCGGTGGGTTCGCGTATCCATCCCCTCACTCTCTCTGCCCTAGCTGCCCAGTAGTAGTATTGTAGATTTGGCTGTGCCAGACAACCCCTATCCTTTCTCCCCTGCAGCGTTGATTTGGGGACTCTTGTGTTCTTACCCCCCCGCCACCCCACCTCACACAAACGCCATGATAATTTAGTCTATGTTGCGGAAAAAGGCCTTGGGGATGAAGATTGGTATCGATCTAAACAGGAAGAGGAGCCTCAGCAGTAAGTTCATTTTGACCGTTTGCATCCTCCCCGCCAGGGAGAGCGGAGCGTGTCCCATCTCTGTATGTCCTCTGACAGGCTGGTCAGATTCCACTAATGCATCTGTGTCCATTCCCGGGCTATTTGGATCCCCAGGTAGCGGAACTTGTTTTGGGCTAATTTGAATGGGAGCCCCTCCAGCTCTGCCCCTCCCCCGTTTGGGTTCACCGGGAATCCCTCGCTCTTGCCCAGGTTAAGCTTATAACCCGGGAAGTTTCCAAACTCTTTCAGGAACTGCATGATTGCTCTCAGGCCTTAACATAGAACATAGAACATAGAACATAGAGCATAGAAAATACAGCACAGAACAGGCCCTTCGGCCCACGATGTTGTGCCGAACCTTTGTCCTAGATTAATCATAGATTATCATTGAATTTACAGTGCAGAAGGAGGCCATTCGGCCCTTTGAGTCTGCACCGGCTCTTGGAAAGAGCACCCGAACCCAAACTCAACACCTTCACCCAACACCAAGGGCAATTTGGACATTAAGGGCAATTTATCATTGGCCAATTCACCTAACCCACACATCTTTGGATTGTGGGAGGAAACCGGAGCACCCGGAGGAAACCCACGCAGACACGGGGAGGACGTGCAGACTCCGCACAGTCAGTGACCCAAGCCGGAATCGAACCTGGGACCCTGGAGCTGTGAAGCAATTGTGCTATCCACAATGCTACCGTGCTGCCCTTGAGAACAAATAAATCTACACTATATCATTTAACCGTAATCCATGTACCTATCCAATAGCTGCTTGAAGGTCCCTAATGTTTCCGACTCAACTACTTCCACAGGCAGTGCATTCCATGCCCCCACTACTCTCTGGGTAAAGAACCTACCTCTGATATCCCTCCTATATCTTCCACCTTTCACCTTAAATTTATGTCCCCTTGTAATGGTTTGTTCCACCCGGGGAAAAAGTCTCTGACTGTCTACTCTATCTATTCCCCTGATCATCTTATAAACCTCTATCAAGTCGCCCCTCATCCTTCTCCATTCTAATGAGAAAAGGCCTAGCACCCTCAACCTTTCCTCGTAAGACCTACTCTCCATTCCAGGCAACATCCTGGTAAATCTTCTTTGCACCTTTTCCAAAGCTTCCACATCCTTCCTAAAATGAGGTGACCAGAACTGTACACAGTACTCCAAATGTGGCCTTACCAAAGTTTTGTACAGCTGCATCATCACCTCACGGCTCTTAAATTCAATCCCTCTGTTAATGAACGCGAGCACACCATAGGCCTTCTTCACAGCTCTATCCACTTGAGTGGCAACTTTCAAAGATGTCTGAACATAGACCCCAAGATCTCTCTGCTCCTCCACATTGCCAAGAACTCTACCGTTAACCCTGTATTCCGCATTCATATTTGTCCTTCCAAAATGGACAACCTCACACTTTTCAGGGTTAAACTCCATCTGCCACTTCTCAGCCCAGCTCTGCATCCTATCTATGTCTCTTTGCAGCCGACAACAGCCCTCCTTACTATCCACAACTCCACCAATCTTCGTATCGTCTGCAAATTTACTGACCCACCCTTCAACTCCCTCATCCAAGTCATTAATGAAAATCACAAACAGCAGAGGACCCAGAACTGATCCCTGCGGTACGCCACTGGTAACTGGGATCCAGGCTGAATATTTGCCATCCACCACCACTCTCTGACTTCTATCGGTTAGCCAGTTCGTTATCCAACTGGCCAAATTTCCCACTATCCCATGCCTCCTTACTTTCTGCAGAAGCCTACCATGGGGAACTTTATCAAATGCCTTACTAAAATCCATGTACACTACATCCACTGCTTTACCTTCATCCACATGCTTGGTCACCTCCTCAAAGAATTCAATAAGATTTGTAAGGCAAGACCTACCCCTCACAAATCCGTGCTGACTATCCCTAATCAAGCAGTGTCTTTCCAGATGCTCAGAAATCCTATCCTTCAGTACCCTTTCCATTACTTTGCCGACCACCGAAGTAAGACTAACTGGCCTGTAATTCCCAGGGTTATCCCTAGTCCCTTTTTTGAACAGGGGTACGACATTCGCCACTCTCCAATCCCCTGGTACCACCCCTGTTGACAGTGAGGACGAAAAGATCATTGCCAACGGCTCTGCAATTTCATCTCTTGCTTCCCATAGAATCCTTGGATATATCCCGTCAGGCCCGGGGGACTTGTCTATCCTCAAGTTTTTCAAAATGCCCAACACATCTTCCTTCCTAACAAGTGTTTCCTCGAGCTTACCAATCTGTTTCACACTGTCCTCTCCAACAATATCGCCCCTCTCATTTGTAAATACAGAAGAAAAGTACTCGTTCAAGACCTCTCCTATCTCTTCAGACTCAAAACACAATCTCCCGCTACTGTCCTTGATCGGACCTACCCTCGCTCTACTCATTCTCATATTTCTCACATATGTGTAAAAGGCCTTGGGGTTTTCCTTGATCCTACCCGCCAAAGATTGTTCATGCCCTCTCTTAGCTCTCCTAATCCCTTTCTTCAGTTCCCTCCTGGCTATCTTGTATCCCTCCAATGCCCTGTCTGAACCTTGTTTCCTCAGCCTTACATAAGTCACCTTTTTCCTCTTAACAAGACATTCAACCTCTCTTGTCAACCATGGTTCCCTCACTCGACCATCTCTTCCCTGCCTGACAGGGACATACATATCAAGGACACGTAGCACCTGTTCCTTGAACAAGTTCCACATTTCACTTGTGTCCTTCCCTGCCAGCCTATGTTCCTAACTTATGCACTTCAATTCTTGTCTGACAACATCGTATTTACCCTTCCCCCAATTGTAAACCTTGCCCTGTTGCACGTACCTATCCCTCTCCATTACTAAAGTGAAAGTCACAGAATTGTGGTCACTATCTCCAAAATGCTCCCCCACTAACAAATCTATCACTTGCCCTGGCTCATTACCCAGTACTGAATCCAATATTGCCCCTCCTCTGGTCGGACAATCTACATACTGCGTTAGAAACGCTTCCTGGACACACTACACAAACACCACCCCATCCAAACTATTTGATCTAAAGAGTTTCCACCCAATATTTGGGAAGTTAAAGTCGCCCATGACTACTACCCTATGACTTCTGCACCTTTCCAAAATCTGTTTCCCAATCTGTTCCTCCACATCTCTGCTACTATTAGGGGGCCTATAGAAAACTCCTAACAAGGTGACTGCTCCTTTCCTATTTCTGACTTCAACCCATACTACCTCAGTAGGCTGATACTCCTCGAACTGCCTTTCTGCAGCTGTTATACTATCTCTAATTAATAATGCCACCCCCTCCACCTCTTTTACCACCCTCCCTAATCTTATTGAAACATCTATAACCATGGACCTCCAACAACCATTTCTGCCCCTCTTCTATCCAAGTTTCCGTGATGGCCACCACATCGTAGTCCCAAGTACCGATCCATGCCTTAAGTTCACCCACCTTATTCCTGATGCTTCTTGCGTTGAAGTATACACACTTCAACCCCTCTCCGTGCCTGCAAGTACTCTCCTTTGTCAGTGTTCCCTTCCCCACTGCCTCATTACACGCTTTGGCGTCCTGAATATCGGCTACCTTAGTTGCTGGACTACAAATCCGGTTCCCATTCCCCTGCCAAATTAGTTTAAACCCTCCCGAAGAGTACTGGAAAACCTCCCTCCCAGGATATTGGTGCCCCTCTGGTTCAGATGCAACCCGTCCTGCTTGTACAGGTCCCACCTTCCCCAGAATGCGCTCCAATTATCCAAATACCTGAAGCCCTCCCTCCTACACCATTCCTGCAGCCACGTGTTCAACTGCACTCTCTCCCTATTCCTAGCCTCGCTATCACGTGGCACCGGCAACAAACCAGAGATGACAACTCTGTCTGTCCTGGCTTTTAACTTCCAGCCTAACTCCCTAAACTTGTTTATTACCTCCACACCCCTTTTCCTACCTATGTCGTTGGTACCAATGTGCACCACGACTTCTGGCTGCTCCCCCTCCCCCTTAAGGATCCTGAAGATACGATCCGAGACATCCCTGGCCCTGGCACCCGGGAGGCAACATACCTTCCGGGAGTCTCGCTCGCGACCACAGAATCTCCTATCTATTCCCCTAACCATTGAATCTCCTACAACTATTGCTTTTCTATTCTCCCCCCTTCCCTTCTGAGCCCCAGAGCCAGACTCAGTGCCAGAGACCTGGCCGCTAGGGCCTTCCCCCGGTAGGTCATCCCCCCCAACAGCATCCAAAACGGTATACTTGTTTTGAAGGGGAACGGCCACGAGGGATCCCTGCACTTTCTGCCTGTTTGTTTTTTTCCCCCTGACTGTAACCCAGCTATTCTTGTCCTGTACCTTGGGTGTGGTTACCTCCTTGTAACTCTTCTCAATCACCCCCTCTGCCTCCCGGATGATCCGAAGTTCATCCAGCTTCAGCTCCAGTTCCCTAACACGGTCTTTGAGGAGCTGAAGTTGGGTGCACTTCCCGCAGGTATAGTCAGTGAGGACACCGGTGGTATCCCTCACCACCCACATCCTACAGGAGGAGTACTTGCGGAGAACATCCTTCCGGCGGTTCTGAGATATAGAGGAGCATAGAGTGAGGCTCTGTGCTCTCTGTCTCCCCTTTGGATGCCTTTCCATGTTTTTCGCGTCCTGAGCGATCACCAGGGGTTCAGTTGCAAGGGCAAACAGGAGCGGGGAGAGTGGACTTCCCTGCCGACTGCCTCTGTGCATCTGGAAGTATTCAGAGCTGGTGGTGTTGGTTCGAACGCTCGCCTTGGGAGCGCTGTACAGGAGTTTCACACAGGAGGTGAATCCTGCTCCTGGCCCAAACCGCTCCAGTACCTCGAGGAGGAACTTCCATTCGACTCTGTCGAAGGCCTTTTCTTTTTTGTAATATAAATTTAGAGTGCCCAATTCATTTTTTTTAAATTAAGGGGCAATTTAGCGTGGCCAATCCACCTAGCCTGCACATCTTCGGGATGTGGGGGCGAAACCCAAGCAGACACGGGGAGAATGTGCAAACTCCACACGGACAGTGACCCAGAGTCAGGATCGAACCTGGGACCTCGGCGGCGTGAGGTTGCAGGTCGAAGGCCTTTTCTGCATCCAGGGGGATGATCACCTCTGGTGTTCTCTCCCGGGGGATTGGGGGTGGGGGGTGAGGGGTGGGGGGGGGGGGGGGGGTGGGTGGGGGGGTTGTCATTATTACATTTATCAGCCGCCTGATGTTCGCAGTAAGCTGCCTACCCTTGACAAAGCCCGTCTGGTCCTCTGCAACCACCTCTGGTACGCAGTTCTCCAGCCTTTTAGCTAGGACCTTCGCGAGTAACTTCGCGTCCACAAAGAATACCAAATTTCAAAGAAGAAAAAGCAAAGGAAAAACGGGTGCGCATTTGTCGGCAGCTCAGTCCTGATTGATTGAGATGTTGCAATGGTGAATGCACCAGGGAGCTGTGTTTCTGTCGTCTCATGTGATATAAATTGTCGTTCCCTTTGAAAATTGGCATTCTTGCATCTGTCCCGATGACTAAAAGATTCAACAACATGCCTGCTTTTCTTAAGTAACACTCACGTTTAAAGTTGTTCGTGAAATGTGGGCTTCGCTGGCAAAGCCCAGCATTTACTGCCTTTTCCTACAGATGTGTATTTCTGCAGTGTGTGTGTATTTCTGCAGTGTGTGTGTGTATTTCTGCAGTGTGTGTTTGTGTATTTCTACAGTGTGTGTATTTCTGCAGTGTGTGTGTTTGTGTATTTCTGCAGTGTGTGTGTGTATTTTTGCAGTGTGTGTGTTTCTGCAGTGTGTGTGTGTTTCTGCAGTGTGTGTTTCTGCAGTGTGTGTGTTTGTGTATTTCTGCAGTGTGTGTGTGTATTTTTGCAGTGTGTGTGTTTCTGCAGTGTGTGTGTGTGTTTCTGCAGTGTGTGTGTTTCTGCAGTGTGTGTGTTTGTGTATTTCTGCAGTGTGTGTGTGTTTCTGCAGTGTGTGTGTGTGTTTCTGCAGTGAGTGTGTGTTTCTGCAGTGTGTGTGCTTGTGTATTTCTGCAGTGAGTGTGTGTTTCTGCAGTGTGTGTGTTTGTGTATTTCTGCAGTGTGTGTGTGTTTCTGCAGCGTGTGTGTGTGTATTTCTGCAGTGTGTGTGTTTCTGCAGTGTGTGTGTGTGTTTCTGCAGTGTGTGTGTGTGTTTCTGCAGTGTGTGTGTGTTTCTGCAGTGTGTGTGTTTGTGTATTTCTGCAGTGTGTGTTGCAGTGTGTGTGTGTGTGTTTTGTCGTGTTGGGTTTTTGAAAACTCACCACTATTCTTAGAATTCCCCCTATAGCAAAAAGGGCCGATATTCTAAATGGTGAACAGGGATTCTCACTCCCCGACTCCAATACAGACTTCAGTCAGTGCTATTCAGGTCAAACTATGTTTTCAAGTTATCCCCCGGTATAACCCATACCTTCACAGAAGATTTCATCTACTTACCACTTAGTAGCATCGATCCTGGGTCCCGCATTGCTAAGTAAGTAAAGTAGACTTTGGAATAACCACTATTTCAGGTTAGATTAAGTTATTTTATTATTATATTTTTTCTTTTAGAAGCTGCAAATACTTTCTTTACAGAAAGTAAAAAGATCTTGCTTCTGAATCCTTCTGGTTGGTTGAAGGGACCTTCAGGCTCAACTTGACAATCAATCTTCTTTAAAGTCTGGTCCTCTTTAGATGTATTCACTGGTTAACTTGGTTGCTGTGTCCTATCCTTCCCATGTACCGAGCTGTGAGAGTTGACTCTGCTGGCTATCACTGAGCTGACTCTGCCTACTCTTTAAATTCTAGTCTTCCTTAGATGTATTAGCTGTTTTAGCTCGGCTGCTTTGCACTGTCTCTTTCCCATGACCGAGCTGACTGTAATCTGACTCTGAGCTGCTTCTCTTGTTCCTTCTCTGATTCTCTCTGAGTTCTGGATATGGTTCTGGTAGTTGCTGCTCTGGTCTCTAGGTTTATATTCTCTTTCTAACAGTTATTTAGTTTTTATGACTTTATTGTAAGTAACTCTTATTTTCTTTGATTGTAAAAAGTATCTTTGACCTAAACTTTCTAATCCAACTAAGTATTCATTAGTTGAGGGGCTGTTTAGCACAGGGCTAAATCGCTGGCTTTGAAAGCAGACCAAGGCAGGCCAGCAGCACGGTTCGATTCCCGTAACAGCCTCCCCGAACAGGCGCCGGAATGTGGCGACTAGGGGCTTTTCACAGGAACTTCATTTGAAGCCTAGTTGTGACAATAAGCAATTTTCTTTTCATTTCATTTCTTTTCATTCATTTTGACATGACCTCAGCTCCAGGTCTCTGATTACATTGTTTCCTTTGTGATGTTCAAAAATGCTTTGACTTCAAGAGGTGTTACTTTTGGTTTGGTTCCTGTCATTTCTATGGTTTTATTTTCCAATTGTGTCCTCGGCTCATAATTTTGACTTTGATTTTGGCTTTGAATTATGTTTCTCGTAGACTGATAGTCTCCAGTTTTCTTTAAGTTACCTGGTATTAGCAAATTTTCACACCTAGAATTCTCACCAAATTCAACTGAACCTCATCCTTTTTTCCAGCTGCTAACTAAGATAGTTCCTTTCAATGAAGGTGTGAGCCATTGTTTTTTGCTTCATTCAAAATCCTGTTTGTCTTGTTTGCTAAGCCTGCTTGACCAAGGATATCTGCATTTTACAATCCTCTCCTGGCAGCTGCTGTTAACCCTTCGTGGGATCTTTCCCTACATTCTCTCATGTTTCACTCAGACCAGATATTGCCAGACTTCCATGTTTCAAATGACACATCTTTCCATATTTTTTAAACAAAAAATATATTTATTAAAGTTTTTTAACACAAATTTTTCTCCCTTACAAACAATAACCCCCCCCCCCCCCGTAACAAAAAAAAAACGAGAAATCGCGCAGAGCAAGATATATACATGGCAAAATGAAATATTTACACAGCTTTGTACACTGGCCCTCACCCGTACGTGCCAGTTTCCCCACCCCTTCATGTTATCTCTTGCTCATCCACCCTCCCAGGCAGTCCCCCCTTTCCCCCCCCCCACCCCCCCCCCTCCCAGGATGTCCCCTCCCCCCCCCCCCCCAGGTTGCTGCTGCTGCTGACCGACCTTCCTCTAACGCTCCGCGAGACAGTCTGGGAACGGTTGCCACCGCCTGTAGAACCCCTGCGCAGACTCTCTCAAGGCAAACCTAATCCTCTCCAACTTTATGAACCCAGCCATATCATTTATCCAGGCCTCCAGGCTGGGGGGCTTCGCCTCCTTCCACATTAGCAAGATCCTTCGCCGGGCTACTAGGGACGCAAAGGCCAGAATGCCGGCCTCTTTCGCCTCCTGCACTCCCGGTTCGTCCACTACTCCAAATATTGCTAGCCCCAGCTTGTCTTGACCCGGACTTTCACCACCTGATGTATTGCTCCCGCCACTCCTCTCCAGAACCCCTCCAGCCATATTTTCAATAACAGTGTTCTGGTTCACAAACAAGCCAACAATGCTGGAAGTGGTGTAACGCTATTTTATCAACTGTTCAACTATGCTAACATACTTTAAACGTGGGTATAAGCAATACCAGCTTAACTGTGGACCCTTTCCTATCACTAGCTGTGGTGAGGCACTCAGCACATGGCGAATGTCTGTGATGCAGGCTGTGAGCTCTGTGCTCTGAGCTGGCTGCTGCTAGAATGAGCGGGAACTCTCCTTTCCCCTGTCTTTATAGTGCTTGTGCTCTCACTGGTGATTGGCTGCGGTGTTATGTATGCTGGTTGGTCCTACTGCATGTCCATCAGTGTGTGTATGTGATTGCACCATGACGTACTGATGTATATTATAACATACCCTTTTTTACAAAGAACATGTGCCTATGCGAGAATAAATAACGTGTAATGAGTGTATCTGACCATGTGTGTGCAGTATTTACATAACTATGTGCATGAGGCTAGTCTATATACACGGGAAGGTGCCTGGTGCAGAGAAAAGAAAAACAAGGTGTTACACCAACAACAAAACTAATAACGAATGCTAGAAACAAGCTAGTGAAATGCTGAAACTGGATGAAAGAACAAAGCATTGAGTCCAACATTGTAAGGCTCATAAATCAAGTCTCTGAGGTGGGCGACGAATTCGGGTTGACCGTCAGGGCGGCACACCACTCGTCGTCCGGATCAATGCTGTGCACGGACAGCGGCTGGTGCTTTCGATTCGGGGACAGCCTGTTCTTGGTTATGACAACAACTCGAAAAGGCTCCCTGTCCTCGGTGTTACTGGTCTGCATGAAGTCAGGATCGGACTCGGTGAAGGTGGGTTGGATTGCCCGAACATTCCTGCGAGGCTGGTTAAATCGTTGCGAGTTGGCAGGCTGGGCTGCTCGACAGCAGGCAGCATAGTGGCCGAGCCTGCCACTGCGTAGGCACTGTCGCGATTTTGCAGGGCATTGCCGCTTTAAGTGGGCGGAGCCACAGTTGCCGCACATCGTGATGTCAGTGCGTTCGTTGCGACACCGCGCATGCGTGGTATGGTCTTCCGTGGTGCGGGCCTGCGCATCGCGTTCCTCCACGTCACCGTCCCCTCATTTGGCGCGTACAAGCGCGGGAGGCCTCGGAATGCGCGCGAAATGGCCGCCCTCCTCCAGACTGCGGCCCGGGACGTGTTCGATCGTTTGGACCCGTTCCGCCTCATGGGGCCCTTGACGCGCCGTTTCAGCTGCCTGTATGTAGGAGTACCGGCTGGTGGCATTCTCATGCAGGACACAGGTCTCGATGGCAGTCGAGAGGGTTAGTTGCTTAACTTGAAGGAGCTGCTGATGCAGGGTGTCCGACATGACCCTAAAAACAATCTGGTCGCGTATCATGGAGTCGGAGGTGGGCCCGTATCCGCAGGATTGCGCAAGGATGTGGAGGTGTGTTAAATAGGATTGGAAAGGCTCGTCCTTACCCTGCAAGCGCTGCTGGAACAGGTACCTTTCAAAGCTTTCGTTGACTTCAACACTGAAGTGTGTGTTGAATTTGAGGAGCACCGTCTTGTACTTGGTCTTGTCCTCGTCGTCCGCAAATGTCAGGGAGTTAAGGTGTGGATGGCATGTTGCCCAGCCATGGAGAGAAGAAGGGCTATCTTACTGGTGTCTGATGCATTCTCCCTGTCCGTGGCCTCGAGGAAGAGCTGGAAGCGCTGTTTAAATATCTTCCAATTTACCCCGAGATTGCCAGCGATGCGGAGCGGGGGCGGCAGGTTGATGTTCTCCATGCTGTAGGATGCCGGAATGCTGAGAAGTTGCAGGTCGGTCTCACAAGTGCTAGATTGCGGCCACTCCTTGTACCATGTCGTGTTGGGTGTTCTGGTTCACAAACAAGCCAACAATGCTGGAAGTGGTGTAACACTATTTTATTTACTGTTCAACTATGTTAACATACTGTAAACGTGGGTATAAGCAATACCAGCTTAACTGTGGACCCTTTCCTATCACTAGCTATGGTGAGACACTCAGCACAT
This sequence comes from Scyliorhinus torazame, assembly GCF_047496885.1. Taxonomy (NCBI): domain Eukaryota; kingdom Metazoa; phylum Chordata; class Chondrichthyes; order Carcharhiniformes; family Scyliorhinidae; genus Scyliorhinus; species Scyliorhinus torazame. The sequence continues at coordinate 25,119,493 of NC_092731.1, read as the reverse complement.
GGTGAATGTCTGTGATGCAGGCTGTGAGTTCTGTGCTCTGAGCTGGCTGCTGCTAGAATGAGCAGGAACTCTCCTTTCCCCTGTCTTTATAGTGCTTGTGCTCTCACTGGTGATTGGCTGCGGTGTTACGTATGCTGGTTGGTCCTACTGCATGTCCATCAGTGTGTGTATGTGATTGCACCATCATGTACTGATGTATATTATAACATGTTTCTGCAGTGTGCGTGTGTGTTTTTGCAGTGTGTGTTTGTGTATTTCTGCAGTGTGTGTGTAGCCATCTGGGATGGCCACTCACAACGGGAAATATGGCCACTTGCAAAGAATCAAGGGAAATATGGCCAATGCAGGATCCAGACGAACTCAGAGCTTAAGTGTATATTTGCCACTAGAGAACCAAACACTATTGAAACCCCCAGCCGATTTACATTCTAATGGCCCATTTCCCCAGGACAAAAGACTTGTACTCAGATATCAGATACAGATCCAGACACATCGGCACCACTCCCTTCACCCAGGTAGCCCAAATAGCCACGGTCAATGACCACTCAGGACACGCCCAGCCATCAAGGCACCCGCCCCTTTATTGGCTCAAATCAAAGGCTGTGATCAAAGACTGCCGAGTTATTGGGTCCAAAGCTAAGGACCGCCCAAAAGAGCGCGAAACCCCCAAAGGATAAAGAGAGACACTACCAGGTGTTCGATCTCTTTTGGCACACCGGCACTCTTCGTCCGGCCTATACCTGAAGCCAACTGCAGCACCGCGACCAGAAACAAGTTCAAGATCAACGATCGCTCCCAGACGGATGAGCCCGGCAGATTCGAAGTTACTTCTCCAGACCCATCACTCCAGATTCGAACAAAGGCGACTGATTCTGTAGTTTATGTGTGTTACTGCAGTGTGTGTGTGTTTCTGCAGTGTGTGTGTGTTACTGCAGCGTGCGTGTGTTGCTGCTGTGTGTGTGTTACTGCAGTGTGTGCGTGTTTCTGTAGTGTGTGTGTGTTAATGTAGTGTGTGTGTGTGTGTTTCTGCAGTGTGTGTGTGTTTCTGTAGTGTGTGGGTGAGTTTCCGCAGTGTGTGTGTGTTTCTGTAGTGTATGTGTGTTACTGCAGTGTGTGTGTGTTTCTGCAGTGCATGTGTATTTCTGCAGTGCGTGTGTATTTCTGCAGTGTGTGTGTATTTCTGCAGTGTGTGTGTGCTTCTGCAGTGTGTGTGTGCTTCTGCAGTGTGTGTGTGTTTCTGCAGTGCGTGTGTGTCTTTCTACAGTCTGTGTGTCTGTTTTGGCAGTGTGTATGTTTCTGCAGAGTGTATGTGTGTTTCTGCAGTGTGCGTGTGTTTCTGCAATGTGTGTGTGTATTTCTGCAGTGTGTGTGTTTCTGCAGTGCGGTGTATGTTTCTGCAGTGCATGTGTATTTCTGCAGTGCGTGTGTATTTCTGCAGTGTGTGTGTATTTCTGCAGTCTGTGTGTGTGTTTCTGCAGTGTGTGTGTTTTTCTGCAGAGTGTATACCTAACACTACAACAACCTGTACTTAACTTCAGGCACCCGGCTTTGGCAGAGGAACAGTCGCCTTTGTTCGAATCTGGAGTGATGGGTCTGGAGAAGTAACTTCGAATCTGCCGGGCTCATCCGTCTGGGAGCGATCGTTGATCTTGAACTTGTTTCTGGTCGCGGTGCTGCAGTTGGCTTCAGGTATAGGCCGGACGAAGAGTGCCGGTGTGCCAAAAGAGATCGAACACCTGGTAGTGTCTCTCTTTATCCTTTGGGGGTTTCGCGCTCTTTTGGGCGGTCCTTAGCTTTGGACCCAATAACTCGGCAGTCTTTGATCACAGCCTTTGATTTGAGCCAATAAAGGGGCGGGTGCCTTGATGGCTGGGCGTGTCCTGAGTGGTCATTGACCGTGGCTATTTGGGCTACCTGGGTGAAGGGAGTGGTGCCGATGTGTCTGGATCTGTATCTGATATCTGAGTACAAGTCTTTTGTCCTGGGGAAATGGGCCATTAGAATGTAAATCGGCTGGGGGTTTCAATAGTGTTTGGTTCTCTAGTGGCAAATATACACTTAAGCTCTGAGTTCGTCTGGATCCTGCATTGGCCATATTTCCCTTGATTCTTTGCAAGTGGCCATATTTCCCGTTGTGAGTGGCCATCCCAGATGGCTACACACACACTGCAGAAATACACAAACACACACTGCAAAAACACACACGCACACTGCAGAAACATGTTATAATATACATCAGTACATGATGGTGCAATCACATACACACACTGATGGACATGCAGTAGGACCAACCAGCATACGTAACACCGCAGCCAATCACCAGTGAGAGCACAAGCACTATAAAGACAGGGGAAAGGAGAGTTCCTGCTCATTCTAGCAGCAGCCAGCTCAGAGCACAGAACTCACAGCCTGCATCACAGACATTCACCATGTGCTGAGTGTCTCACCATAGCTAGTGATAGGAAAGGGTCCACAGTTAAGCTGGTATTGCTTATACCCACGTTTACAGTATGTTAACATAGTTGAACAGTAAATAAAATAGTGTTACACCACTTCCAGCATTGTTGGCTTGTTTGTGAACCAGAACACCCAACACGACATGGTACAAGGAGTGGCCGCAATCTAGCACTTGTGAGACCGACCTGCAACTTCTCAGCATTCCGGCATCCTACAGCATGGAGAACATCAACCTGCCGCCCCCGCTCCGCATCGCTGGCAATCTCGGGGTAAATTGGAAGATATTTAAACAGCGCTTCCAGCTCTTCCTCGAGGCCACGGACAGGGAGAATGCATCAGACACCAGTAAGATAGCCCTTCTTCTCTCCATGGCTGGGCAACATGCCATCCACACCTTAACTCCCTGACATTTGCGGACGACGAGGACAAGACCAAGTACAAGACGGTGCTCCTCAAATTCAACACACACTTCAGTGTTGAAGTCAACGAAAGCTTTGAAAGGTACCTGTTCCAGCAGCGCTTGCAGGGTAAGGACGAGCCTTTCCAATCCTATTTAACACACCTCCACATCCTTGCGCAATCCTGCGGATACGGGCCCACCTCCGACTCCATGATACGCGACCAGATTGTTTTTAGGGTCATGTCGGACACCCTGCATCAGCAGCTCCTTCAAGTTAAGCAACTAACCCTCTCGACTGCCATCGAGACCTGTGTCCTGCATGAGAATGCCACCAGCCGGTACTCCTACATACAGGCAGCTGAAACGGCGCGTCAAGGGCCCCATGAGGCGGAACGGGTCCAAACGATCGAACACGTCCCGGGCCGCAGTCTGGAGGAGGGCGGCCATTTCGCGCGCATTCCGAGGCCTCCCGCGCTTGTACGCGCCAAATGAGGGGACGGTGACGTGGAGGAACGCGATGCGCAGGCCCGCACCACGGAAGACCATACCACGCATGCGCGGTGTCGCAACGAACGCACTGACATCACGATGTGCGGCAACTGTGGCTCCGCCCACTTAAAGCGGCAATGCCCTGCAAAATCGCGACAGTGCCTACGCAGTGGCAGGCTCGGCCACTATGCTGCCTGCTGTCGAGCAGCCCAGCCTGCCAACTCGCAACGATTTAACCAGCCTCGCAGGAATGTTCGGGCAATCCAACCCACCTTCACCGAGTCCGATCCTGACTTCATGCAGACCAGTAACACCGAGGACAGGGAGCCTTTTCGAGTTGTTGTCATAACCAAGAACAGGCTGTCCCCGAATCGAAAGCACCAGCCGCTGTCCGTGCACAGCATTGATCCGGACGACGAGTGGTGTGCCGCCCTGACGGTCAACCCGAATTCGTCGCCCACCTCAGAGACTTGATTTATGAGCCTTACAATGTTGGACTCAATGCTTTGTTCTTTCATCCAGTTTCAGCATTTCACTAGCTTGTTTCTAGCATTCGTTATTAGTTTTGTTGTTGGTGTAACACCTTGTTTTTCTTTTCTCTGCACCAGGCACCTTCCCGTGTATATAGACTAGCCTCATGCACATAGTTATGTAAATACTGCACACACATGGTCAGATACACTCATTACACGTTATTTATTCTCGCATAGGCACATGTTCTTTGTAAAAAAGGGTATGTTATAATATACATCAGTACGTCATGGTGCAATCACATACACACACTGATGGACATGCAGTAGGACCAACCAGCATACATAACACCGCAGCCAATCACCAGTGAGAGCACAAGCACTATAAAGACAGGGGAAAGGAGAGTTCCCGCTCATTCTAGCAGCAGCCAGCTCAGAGCACAGAGCTCACAGCCTGCATCACAGACATTCGCCATGTGCTGAGTGCCTCACCACAGCTAGTGATAGGAAAGGGTCCACAGTTAAGCTGGTATTGCTTATACCCACGTTTAAAGTATGTTAGCATAGTTGAACAGTTGATAAAATAGCGTTACACCACTTCCAGTATTGTTGGCTTGTTTGTGAACCAGAACACTGTTATTGAAAATATGGCTGGAGGGGTTCTGGAGAGGAGTGGCGGGAGCAATACATCAGGTGGTGAAAGTCCGGGTCAAGACAAGCTGGGGCTAGCAATATTTGGAGTAGTGGACGAACCGGGAGTGCAGGAGGCGAAAGAGGCCGGCATTCTGGCCTTTGCGTCCCTAGTAGCCCGGCGAAGGATCTTGCTAATGTGGAAGGAGGCGAAGCCCCCCAGCCTGGAGGCCTGGATAAATGATATGGCTGGGTTCATAAAGTTGGAGAGGATTAGGTTTGCCTTGAGAGAGTCTGCGCAGGGGTTCTACAGGCGGTGGCAACCGTTCCCAGACTGTCTCGCGGAGCGTTAGAGGAAGGTCGGTCAGCAGCAGCAGCAACCTGGGGGGGGGGGGGAGGGGACATCCTGGGAGGGGGGGGGTGGGGGGGGGAAAGGGGGGACTGCCTGGGAGGGTGGATGAGCAAGAGATAACATGAAGGGTTGGGGAAACTGGCACGTACGGGTGAGGGCCAGTGTACAAAGCTGTGTAAATATTTCATTTTGCCATGTATATATCTTGCTCTGCGCGATTTCTCGTTTTTTTTTTGTTACGGGGGGGGGGGGGGTTATTGTTTGTAAGGGAGAAAAATTTGTGTTAAAAAACTTTAATAAATATATTTTTTGTTTAAAAAATATGGAAAGATGTGTCATTTGAAACATGGAAGTCTGGCAATATCTGGTCTGAGTGAAACATGAGAGAATGTAGGGAAAGATCCCACGAAGGGTTAACAGCAGCTGCCAGGAGAGGATTGTAAAATGCAGATATCCTTGGTCAAGCAGGCTTAGCAAACAAGACAAACAGGATTTTGAATGAAGCAAAAAACAATGGCTCACACCTTCATTGAAAGGAACTATCTTAGTTAGCAGCTGGAAAAAAGGATGAGGTTCAGTTGAATTTGGTGAGAATTCTAGGTGTGAAAATTTGCTAATACCAGGTAACTTAAAGAAAACTGGAGACTATCAGTCTACGAGAAACATAATTCAAAGCCAAAATCAAAGTCAAAATTATGAGCCGAGGACACAATTGGAAAATAAAACCATAGAAATGACAGGAACCAAACCAAAAGTAACACCTCTTGAAGTCAAAGCATTTTTGAACATCACAAAGGAAACAATGTAATCAGAGACCTGGAGCTGAGGTCATGTCAAAATGAATGAAAAGAAATGAAATGAAAAGAAAATTGCTTATTGTCACAACTAGGCTTCAAATGAAGTTCCTGTGAAAAGCCCCTAGTCGCCACATTCCGGCGCCTGTTCGGGGAGGCTGTTACGGGAATCGAACCGTGCTGCTGGCCTGCCTTGGTCTGCTTTCAAAGCCAGCGATTTAGCCCTGTGCTAAACAGCCCCTCAACTAATGAATACTTAGTTGGATTAGAAAGTTTAGGTCAAAGATACTTTTTACAATCAAAGAAAATAAGAGTTACTTACAATAAAGTCATAAAAACTAAATAACTGTTAGAAAGAGAATATAAACCTAGAGACCAGAGCAGCAACTACCAGAACCATATCCAGAACTCAGAGAGAATCAGAGAAGGAACAAGAGAAGCAGCTCAGAGTCAGATTACAGTCAGCTCGGTCATGGGAAAGAGACAGTGCAAAGCAGCCGAGCTAAAACAGCTAATACATCTAAGGAAGACTAGAATTTAAAGAGTAGGCAGAGTCAGCTCAGTGATAGCCAGCAGAGTCAACTCTCACAGCTCGGTACATGGGAAGGATAGGACACAGCAACCAAGTTAACCAGTGAATACATCTAAAGAGGACCAGACTTTAAAGAAGATTGATTGTCAAGTTGAGCCTGAAGGTCCCTTCAACCAACCAGAAGGATTCAGAAGCAAGATCTTTTTACTTTCTGTAAAGAAAGTATTTGCAGCTTCTAAAAGAAAAAATATAATAATAAAATAACTTAATCTAACCTGAAATAGTGGTTATTCCAAAGTCTACTTTACTTACTTAGCAATGCGGGACCCAGGATCGATGCTACTAAGTGGTAAGTAGATGAAATCTTCTGTGAAGGTATGGGTTATACCGGGGGATAACTTGAAAACATAGTTTGACCTGAATAGCACTGACTGAAGTCTGTATTGGAGTCGGGGAGTGAGAATCCCTGTTCACCATTTAGAATATCGGCCCTTTTTGCTATAGGGGGAATTCTAAGAATAGTGGTGAGTTTTCAAAAACCCAACACGACAAAACACACACACACACACTGCAACACACACTGCAGAAATACACAAACACACACACTGCAGAAACACACACACACTGCAGAAACACACACACACACTGCAGAAACACACACACACACTGCAGAAACACACACACTGCAGAAATACACACACACACGCTGCAGAAACACACACACACTGCAGAAATACACAAACACACACACTGCAGAAACACACACTCACTGCAGAAATACACAAGCACACACACTGCAGAAACACACACTCACTGCAGAAACACACACACACACTGCAGAAACACACACACACTGCAGAAATACACAAACACACACACTGCAGAAACACACACACTGCAGAAACACACACACACACTGCAGAAACACACACACTGCAAAAATACACACACACACTGCAGAAATACACAAACACACACACTGCAGAAACACACACTGCAGAAACACACACACACTGCAGAAACACACACACTGCAAAAATACACACACACACTGCAGAAATACACAAACACACACACTGCAGAAATACACACACTGTAGAAATACACAAACACACACTGCAGAAATACACACACACACTGCAGAAATACACAAACACACACTGCAGAAACACACACACACTGCAGAAATACACAAACACACACTGCAGAAATACACATACACACACACTGCAGAAACACACACACTGCAGAAATACACACACTGCAGAAACACACACACACTGCAGAAATACACACACACACACTGCAGAAATACACAAACACACACTGCAGAAACACACACACTGCAGAAATACACACACTGCAGAAACACACACACACACTGCAGAAATACACACACACACTGCAGAAACACACACACACTGCAGAAATACACAAACACACACACTGCAGAAACACACACACTGCAGAAACACACACACACACTGCAGAAACACACACACTGCAAAAATACACACACACACTGCAGAAATACACAAACACACACACTGCAGAAACACACACTGCAGAAACACACACACACTGCAGAAACACACACACTGCAAAAATACACACACACACTGCAGAAATACACAAACACACACACTGCAGAAATACACACACTGTAGAAATACACAAACACACACTGCAGAAATACACACACACACTGCAGAAATACACAAACACACACTGCAGAAACACACACACACTGCAGAAATACACAAACACACACTGCAGAAATACACATACACACACACTGCAGAAACACACACACTGCAGAAATACACACACTGCAGAAACACACACACACTGCAGAAATACACACACACACACTGCAGAAATACACAAACACACACTGCAGAAACACACACACTGCAGAAATACACACACTGCAGAAACACACACACACACTGCAGAAATACACACACACACACTGCAGAAACACACACACACACACACACACACACTGCAGAAATACACAAACACACACTGCAGAAATACACACACTGCAGAAACACACACAAACACACACTGCAGAAACACACACACACACTGCAGAAATACACACACATACTGCAGAAATACACGCACATCTGTAGGAAAAGGCAGTAAATGCTGGGCTTTGCCAGCGAAGCCCACATTTCACGAACAACTTTAAACGTGAGTGTTACTTAAGAAAAGCAGGCATGTTGTTGAATCTTTTAGTCATCAGGACAGATGCAAGAATGCCAATTTTCAAAGGGAACGACAATTTATATCACATGAGACGACAGAAACACAGCTCCCTGGTGCATTCACCATTGCAACATCTCAATCAATCAGGACTGAGCTACCGACAAATGCGCACCCGTTTTTCCTTTGCTTTTTCTTCTTTGAAATTTGGTATTCTTTGTGGACGCGAAGTTACTCGCGAAGGTCCTAGCTAAAAGGCTGGAGAACTGCGTACCAGAGGTGGTTGCAGAGGACCAGACGGGCTTTGTCAAGGATAGGCAGCTTACTGCGAACATCAGGCGGCTGATAAATGTAATAATGACAACCCCCCCACCCACCCCCCCCCCCCCCCCCCCACCCCCACCCCCAATCCCCCGGGAGAGAACACCAGAGGTGATCATCCCCCTGGATGCAGAAAAGGCCTTCGACCTGCTACCTCACGCCGCCGAGGTCCCAGGTTCGATCCTGACTCTGGGTCACTGTCCGTGTGGAGTTTGCACATTCTCCCCGTGTCTGCGTGGGTTTCGCCCCCACATCCCGAAGATGTGCAGGCTAGGTGGATTGGCCACGCTAAATTGCCCCTTAATTTAAAAAAAATGAATTGGGCACTCTAAATTTATATTACAAAAAAGAAAAGGCCTTCGACAGAGTCGAATGGAAGTTCCTCCTCGAGGTACTGGAGCGGTTTGGGCCAGGAGCAGGATTCACCTCCTGTGTGAAACTCCTGTACAGCGCTCCCAAGGCGAGCGTTCGAACCAACACCACCAGCTCTGAATACTTCCAGATGAACAGAGGCAGTCGGCAGGGAAGTCCACTCTCCCCGCTCCTGTTTGCCCTTGCAACTGAACCCCTGGTGATCGCTCAGGACGCGAAAAACATGGAAAGGCATCCAAAGGGGAGACAGAGAGCACAGAGCCTCACTCTATGCTCCTCTATATCTCAGAACCGCCGGAAGGATGTTCTCCGCAAGTACTCCTCCTGTAGGATGTGGGTGGTGAGGGATACCACCGGTGTCCCCACTGACTATACCTGCGGGAAGTGCACCCAACTTCAGCTCCTCAAAGACCGTGTTAGGGAACTGGAGCTGAAGCTGGATGAACTTCGCATCATCCGGGAGGCAGAGGGGGTGATTGAGAAGAGTTACAAGGAGGTAACCACACCCAAGGTACAGGACAAGAATAGCTGGGTTACAGTCAGGGGGAAAAAAAAAAAACAGGCAGAAAGTGCAGGGATCCCTCGTGGCCGTTCCCCTTCAAAACAAGTATACCGTTTTGGATGCTGTTGGGGGGGATGACCTACCGGGGGAAGGCCCTAGCGGCCAGGTCTCTGGCACTGAGTCTGGCTCTGGGGCTCAGAAGGGAAGGGGGGAGAATAGAAAAGCAATAGTTGTAGGAGATTCAATGGTTAGGGGAATAGATAGGAGATTCTGTGGTCGCGAGCGAGACTCCCGGAAGATATGTTGCCTCCCGGGTGCCAGGGCCAGGGATGTCTCGGATCGTGTCTTCAGGATCCTTAAGGGGGAGGGTGAGCAGCCAGAAGTCGTGGTGCACATTGGTACCAACGACATAGGTAGGAAAAGGGGTGTGGAGGTAATAAACAAGTTTAGGGAGTTAGGCTGGAAGTTAAAAGCCAGGACAGACAGAGTTGTCATCTCTGGTTTGTTGCCGGTGCCACGTGATAGCGAGGCTAGGAATAGGGAGAGAGTGCAGTTGAACACGTGGCTGCAGGAATGGTGTAGGAGGGAGGGCTTCAGGTATTTGGATAATTGGAGCGCATTCTGGGGAAGGTGGGACCTGTACAAGCAGGACGGGTTGCATCTGAACCAGAGGGGCACCAATATCCTGGGAGGGAGGTTTTCCAGTACTCTTCGGGAGGGTTTAAACTAATTTGGCAGGGGAATGGGAACCGGATTTGTAGTCCAGCAACTAAGGTAGCCGATATTCAGGACGCCAAAGCGTGTAATGAGGCAGTGGGGAAGGGAACACTGACAAAGGAGAGTACTTGCAGGCACGGAGAGGGGTTGAAGTGTGTATACTTCAACGCAAGAAGCATCAGGAATAAGGTGGGTGAACTTAAGGCATGGATCGGTACTTGGGACTACGATGTGGTGGCCATCACGGAAACTTGGATAGAAATGGGGCAGAAATGGTTGTTGGAGGTCCATGGTTATAGATGTTTCAATAAGATTAGGGAGGGTGGTAAAAGAGGTGGGGGGGTGGCATTATTAATTAGAGATAGTATAACAGCTGCAGAAAGGCAGTTCGAGGAGTATCAGCCTACTGAGGTAGTATGGGTTGAAGTCAGAAATAGGAAAGGAGCAGTCACCTTGTTAGGAGTTTTCTATAGGCCCCCTAATAGTAGCAGAGATGTGGAGGAACAGATTGGGAAACAGATTTTGGAAAGGTGCAGAAGTCATAGGGTAGTAGTCATGGGCGACTTTAACTTCCCAAATATTGAGTGGAAACTCTTTAGATCAAATAGTTTGGATGGGGTGGTGTTTGTGCAGTGTGTCCAGGAAGCTTTTCTAACGCAGTATGTAGATTGTCCGACCAGAGGAGGGGCAATATTGGATTTAGTACTGGGTAATGAGCCAGGGCAAGTGATAGATTTGTTAGTGGGGGAGCATTTTGGAGATAGTGACCACAATTCTGTGACTTTCACTTTAGTAATGGAGAGGGATAGGTACGTGCAACAGGGCAAGGTTTACAATTGGGGGAAGGGTAAATACAATGTTGTCAGACAAGAATTGAAGTGCATAAGTTGGGAACATAGGCTGGCAGGGAAGGACACAAGTGAAATGTGGAACTTGTTCAAGGAACAGGTGCTACGTGTCCTTGATATGTATGTCCCTGTCAGGCAGGGAAGAGATGGTCGAGTGAGGGAACCATGGTTGACAAGAGAGGTTGAATGTCTTGTTAAGAGGAAAAAGGTGACTTATGTAAGGCTGAGGAAACAAGGTTCAGACAGGGCATTGGAGGGATACAAGATAGCCAGGAGGGAACTGAAGAAAGGGATTAGGAGAGCTAAGAGAGGGCATGAACAATCTTTGGCGGGTAGGATCAAGGAAAACCCCAAGGCCTTTTACACATATATGAGAAATATGAGAATGACTAGAGCGAGGGTAGGTCCGATCAAGGACAGTAGCGGGAGATTGTGTATTGAGTCTGAAGAGATAGGAGAGGTCTTGAACGAGTACTTTTCTTCTGTATTTACAAATGAGAGGGGCGATATTGTTGGAGAGGACAGTGTGAAACAGATTGGTAAGCTCGAGGAAATACTTGTTAGGAAGATGTGTTGGGCATTTTGAAAAACTTGAGGATAGACAAATCCCCCGGGCCTGACGGGATATATCCAAGGATTCTATGGGAAGCAAGAGATGAAATTGCAGAGCCGTTGGCAATGATCTTTTCGTCCTCACTGTCAACAGGGGTGGTACCAGGGGATTGGAGAGTGGCGAATGTCGTGCCCCTGTTCAAAAAAGGGACTAGGGATAACCCTGGGAATTACAGGCCAGTTAGTCTTACTTCGGTGGTCGGCAAAGTAATGGAAAGGGTACTGAAGGATAGGATTTCTGAGCATCTGGAAAGACACTGCTTGATTAGGGATAGTCAGCACGGATTTGTGAGGGGTAGGTCTTGCCTTACAAATCTTATTGAATTCTTTGAGGAGGTGACCAAGCATGTGGCTGAAGGTAAAGCAGTGGATGTAGTGTACATGGATTTTAGTAAGGCATTTGATAAAGTTCCCCATGGTAGGCTTCTGCAGAAAGTAAGGAGGCATGGGATAGTGGGAAATTTGGCCAGTTGGATAACGAACTGGCTAACCGATAGAAGTCAGAGAGTGGTGGTGGATGGCAAATATTCAGCTTGGATCCCAGTTACCAGTGGCGTACCGCAGGGATCAGTTCTGGGTCCTCTGCTGTTTGTGATTTTCATTAATGACTTGGATGAGGGAGTTGAAGGGTGGGTCAGTAAATTTGCAGACGATACGAAGATTGGTGGAGTTGTGGATAGTAAGGAGAGCTGTTGTCAGCTGCAAAGAGACATAGATAGGATGCAGAGCTGGGCTGAGAAGTGGCAGATGGAGTTTAACCCTGAAAAGTGTGAGGTTGTCCATTTTGGAAGGACAAATATGAATGCGGAATACAGGGTTAACGGTAGAGTTCTTGGCAATGTGGAGGAGCAGAGAGATCTTGGGGTCTATGTTCATACATCTTTGAAAGTTGCCACTCAAGTGGATAGAGCTGTGAAGAAGGCCTATGGTGTGCTCGCGTTCATTAACAGAGGGATTGAATTTAAGAGCCGTGAGGTGATGATGCAGCTGTACAAAACTTTGGTAAGGCCACATTTGGAGTACTGTGTACAGTTCTGGTCACCTCATTTTAGGAAGGATGTGGAAGCTTTGGAAAAGGTGCAAAGAAGATTTACCAGGATGTTGCCTGGAGTGGAGAGTAGGTCTTACGAGGAAAGGTTGAGGGTGCTAGGCCTTTTCTCATTAGAATGGAGAAGGATGAGGGGCGACTTGATAGAGGTTTATAAGATGATCAGGGGAATAGATAGAGTAGACAGTCAGAGACTTTTTCCCCGGGTGGAACAAACCATTACAAGGGGACATAAATTTAAGATGAAAAGTGGAAGATATAGGAGGGATATCAGAGGTAGGTTCTTTACCCAGAGAGTAGTGGGGGCATGGAATGCACTGCCTGTGGAAGTAGTTGAGTCGGAAACATTAGGGACCTTCAAGCAGCTATTGGATAGGTACATGGATTACGGTTAAATGATATAGTGTAGATTTATTTGTTCTCAAGGGCAGCACGGTAGCATTGTGGATAGCACAATTGCTTCACAGCTCCAGGGTCCCAGGTTCGATTCCGGCTTGGGTCACTGACTGTGCGGAGTCTGCACGTCCTCCCCGTGTCTGCGTGGGTTTCCTCCGGGTGCTCCGGTTTCCTCCCACAATCCAAAGATGTGTGGGTTAGGTGAATTGGCCAATGATAAATTGCCCTTAATGTCCAAATTGCCCTTGGTGTTGGGTGAAGGTGTTGAGTTTGGGTAGGGTGCTCTTTCCAAGAGCCGGTGCAGACTCAAAGGGCCGAATGGCCTCCTTCTGCACTGTAAATTCAATGATAATCTATGATTAATCTAGGACAAAGGTTCGGCACAACATCGTGGGCCGAAGGGCCTGTTCTGTGCTGTATTTTCTATGCTCTATGTTCTATGTTCTATGTTAAGGCCTGAGAGCAATCATGCTGTTCCTGAAAGAGTTTGGAAACTTCCCGGGTTATAAGCTTAACCTGGGCAAGAGCGAGGGATTCCCGGTGAACCCAAACGGGGGAGGGGCTCCCATTCAAATTAGCCCAAAATAAGTTCCGCTACCTGGGGATCCAAATAGCCCGGGAATGGACACAGATGCATTAGTGGAATCTGACCAGCCTGTCAGAGGATGTACAGAGATGGGACACGCTCCGCTCTCCCTGGCGGGGAGGATGCAAACGGTCAAAATGAACTTACTGCTGAGGCTCCTCTTCCTGTTTAGATCGATACCAATCTTCATCCCCAAGGCCTTTTTCCGCAACATAGACTAAATTATCATGGCGTTTGTGTGAGGTGGGGGGGGGGGGGGTGGTAAGAACACAAGAGTCCCCAAATCAACACTGCAGGGGAGAAAGGATAGGGGTTGTCTGGCACAGCCAAATCTACAATACTACTACTGGGCAGCTAGGGCAGAGAGAGTGAGGGGATGGATACGCGAACCCACCGCGGATGGGTGCGGATGAAGGGGTCTTCCTCAAAGAGAGCGACCCTGCGGGCCCACGCCACGGCAGCGCTCTCATCCCCCCCCCCCCCCCCCCACCCCCCACCCCCCACCCACCCCCAATACGCATCCTGCCCAGTGGTGGTGGCCACGCTAAGGACCTGGAACCAGATGAGGCAATATTTCAGTCTGACCGAGATGTCCCCCATGGCCCCCATCTGCGGAAACCAAAAGTTCCCACCAGCCATGCTAGACACCACCTTCAATAAATGGAGATTGGACGGGGGATGCTACCAGTCAGGAACTTTTACATGGGAGACAGGCTAGCAACACTGGGCATACTGACGGAGGAGCTGGAACTACAGACAGGGCAGGAACTTAGACACCTACAGGTAAAGCACTTTCTCCGCAAGAAACAGTAGGATACCCCAGGGAACCACATTACTAGAGGACTTGATAAACACGGACAGTAAGGAAAGGGGAAATAGCGGGAGAGCCACTGGACAGGGCGAGACTGCCACTAGACGAAACCAGACGAAAGTGGGGAGACGAACCGGGGACAGAGGTGGGATGGGGACTCTGGAGCGAGGCACTGAGCAGGGCCAACTCCACCTCCTCCTGCGCAAGACTCAGCCTCATGCAGTTCAAGGTGGTGCACAGAGCGCACCTGACCAGAACCCGAATGAGCAGGTTCTTCCCGGAGGTGGAGGATAAATGTGAGCGGTGCCAGCGGGGCCCGGCCAACCACACCCACATGTTTTGGGCTTGCCCCAAGCTTGCTGGGTTCTGGACAGCCTTTTCCGAGGCGATGTCCAAGGTTGTGGGGGTGAGGGTGGAGGGTTGTCAGGGTATCGGAGCAGCCAGTGCGACACATGGGGAAAGGGGGCTAACGCCCTCGCTTTCGCTTCCCTAATCGCACGCCGGAGAATCCTGCTCGGCTGGCGATCGGCAGCACCCCCCACAGCCGCAGACTGGCTCGCTGACCTCTCGGAATTTCTCCACCCGGAGAAGATCAAATACACTATCTGAGGGTAGGAAGAACATATAACATACAGTGCAGAAGGAGGCCATTCGTCCCATCGAGGCTGCACCGACCCACTTAAGCCCTCACTTCCACCCTATCCCCGTAACCCAATAACCCCTCCTAACCTTTTTGGACACTAAGGGCAATTTATCACGGCCAATCCACCAAACCTGCACATCTTTGGACTGTGGGAGGAAACCGGAGCACCCGGAGGAAACCCACGCAGACCCGGGGAGAGCGTGCAGACTCCGCACAGACAGTGACCCAAGCCGGGAATCGAACCTGGGGACCCTGGCGCTGTGAAGCCACAGTGCTAGCCACTGTGCTGCCGTGGTGCCCAGAAAGAAGGCTTTCTCAAAGCATGAGGGTCAGTTCGTGTGTATTTCTGTAGTGTGTGGGTGTTTCTGCAGTGTGTGTGTCTGTTTTGGCAGTGTGTATGTTTCTGCAGAGTGTGTGTGTGTTGCTGCTGTGTGTGTGTGTTTCTGTAGTGTGTGCGTGTGTATTTCTGTAGTGTGTGTATGTTTCTGCAGAGTGTGTGTTTCGGTATTGTGTGTGTGTGTTTCTGTAGTGTGTGTATGTGTGTTACTGCAGTGTGTGTGTGTTTCTGCAGTGCGTGTGTATTTCTGCAGTGTGTGTGTATTTCTGCAGAGTGTGTGTGTATTTCTGCAGTGTGTGTGTGTTTCTGCAGTGTGTGTGTGTTTCTGCAGTGTGTGTGTGCTTCTGCAGTGTGTGTGTGTTTCTGCAGTGTGTGTGTTTCTGCAGTGTGTGTGTGTTTCTGCAGTGTGTGTGTTTCTGCAGTGTTTGTGTTTCTGCAGTGTGCGTGTGTATTTCTGTAGTGTGTGTGTGTTTCTGCAGTGTGTGTGTTTCTGCAGTGTGTGCGTGCTTCTGCAGTGTGTGTTTTTCTGCACTGTTTGTGTTTCTGCAGTGTGTGTGTGTGTTTCTGCAGTGCCTGTGTATTTCTGCAGTGTGTGTGTGTTTCTGCAGTGTGTGTGTTTCTGCAGTGTGTGTGTGTTTCTGCAGTGTGTGTGTTTCTGCAGTGTTTGTGTTTCTGCAGTGTGTGTGTGTGTGTTTCTGCAGTGTGTGTGTCTGTTTTGGCAGTGTGTATGTTTCTGCAGAGTGTGTGTGTGTTGCTGCTGTGTTTGTGTGTTTCTGTAGTGTGTGCGTGTGTATTTCTGTAGTGTGTGTATGTTTCTGCAGAGTGTGTATGTTTCTGTGGTGTGTGTGTGTGTTTCTGTAGTGTGTGTCTGTGTGTTACTGCAGTGTGTGTGTGCTTCTGCATTGTGTGTGTGTTTCTGTTGTGTGTGTGTGTTTTTCTGCAGTGTGTGTGTGTTTCTGCATTGTGTGTGTGTTTCTGTAGTGTGTGTGTGTGTGTCACTGCAGTGTGTGTGTGTTGCTGCTGTGTGTGTGTTTCTGTAGTGTGTGTGTGTGTTACTGCAGTGTGTGTGTATTTCTGCAGTTTGTGTGTATGTTCCTGCAGTATGTGTATTTCTACAGTCTGTGTGTGTGTTACTGCACTGTGTGTGTGTGTTACTGCACTGTGTGTGTGTTACTACAGTGTGTGTGTGTTTCTGTAGTGTGTGTGTTACTGGAGTGTGTGTGTGTTTGTGCAGTGTGTGTGTGTCACTGCAGCGTGCGTGCGTTGCTGCTGTGTGTGTGTGTTACTGCAGTGTGTGCATGTTTCTGTAGTGTGTGTGTGTTACTGCAGTGTGTGTGTGTGTGTGTTTCTGCAGTGTGTGTGTGTTTCTGTAGTGTGTGTGTGTTACTGCAGCGTGCGTGCGTTGCTGCTGTGTGTGTGTGTTACTGCAGTGTGTGCGTTTTTCTGTAGTGTGTGTGTGTGTTATTGCAGTGTGTGTGTGTTTCTGCAGAGTGTGTGTTTCTGCAGTGTTTGTGTTTCTGCAGTGTGTGTGTGTGTTTCTGCAGTGCGTGTGTATTTCTTTAGTGTGTGTGTGTTTCTGCAGTGTGTGTGTGTGTTTCTGCAGTGTGTGTGTGTTTCTGCAGTGTGTGTGTTTCTGCAGTGTTTGTGTTTCTGCAGTGTGTGTGTGTGTTTCTGCAGTGTGTGTGTGCTTCTGCAGTGTGTGTGTTTCTGCAGTGTTTGTGTTTCTGCAGTGTGTGTGTGTGTTTCTGCAGTGCGTGTGTATTTCTGCAGTGTGTGTGTGTTTCTGCAGTGTGTGTGTTTCTGCAGTGTTTGTGTTTCTGCAGTGTGTGTGTGTGTTTCTGCAGTGTGTGTGTCTGTTTTGGCAGTGTCTATGTTTCTGCAGAGTGTGTGTGTGTTGCTGCTGTGTTTGTGTGTTTCTGTAGTGTGTGCGTGTGTATTTCTGTAGTGTGTGTATGTTTTTGCAGAGTGTGTATGTTTCTGTAGTGTGTGTATGTGTTTCTGTAGTGTGTGTCTGTGTGTTACTGCAGTGTGTGTGTGTTTCTGCATTGTGTGTGTGTTTCTTTTGTGTGTGTGTGTTTCTGCAGTGTGTGTGTGTTTCTGCATTGTGTGTGTGTTTCTGTAGTGTGTGTGTGTGTGTCACTGCAGTGTGTGTGTGTTGCTGCTGTGTGTGTGTGTTTCTGTAGTGTGTGTGTGTGTTACTGCAGTGTGTGTGTATTTCTGCAGTTTGTGTGTATGTTCCTGCAGTCTGTGTATTTCTACAGTCTGTGTGTGTGTTTCTGCAGAGTGTGTGTATTTCTGCAGTGTGTGTGTGTTTATGCAGTGTGTGTGTGCTTCTGCAGTGTGTGTGTGTCTTTCTACAGTCTGTGTGTCTGTTTTGGCAGTGTGTATGTTTCTGCAGAGTGTATGTGTGTTTCTGCAGTGTGTGTGTGTTTCTGCAGTGTGTGTGTGTTTCTGCAGTCTGTGTGTGTTTCTGCAGTGTGAGTGTATTTCTGCAGTGTGTGTGTGTTTCTGTAGTGTCTGCATGTTTCTGTAGTGTGTGTGTGTTACTGCAGCGTATGTGTGCTTGTTTCTGCAGTGTGTGTGTGTTTCTGCAGTGTGTGTGTGTTTCTGCAGTGTGTGTGTTTCTGCAGTGTTTGTGTTTCTGCAGTGTGTGTGTTTCTGAAGTGTGTGTGTGTTACTGCAGTGTGTGTGTGTTTCTGCAGTGCGTGTGTATTTCTGTAGTGTGTGTGTGTTTCTGCAGTGTGTGTGTCTGTTTTGGCAGTGTGTATGTTTCTGCAGAGTGTGTGTGTGTTGCTGCTGTGTTTGTGTGTTTCTGAGTGTGTGCGTGTGTATTTCTGTAGTGTGTCTATGTTTCTGCAGAGTGTGTCTTTCTGTAGTGTGTGTGTGTTTCTGTAGTGTGTGTATGTGTGTTACTGCAGTGTGTGTGCGTTTCTGCAGTGCGTGTGTATTACTGCAGTGTGTGTGTATTTCTGCAGAGTGTGTGTGTATTTCTGCAGTGTGTGTCTGTTCCTGCAGTGTGTGTGTGCTTCTGCAGTGTGTGTGTGCTTCTGCAGTGTGTGTGTGTTACTGCAGTGCGTGTGTGTGTTTCTACAGTGTGTGTGTTTCTGCAGTGTTTGTGTTTCTGCAGTGTGTGTGTGTGTTTCTGCAGTGTGTGTGTCTGTTTTGCCAGTGTGTATGTTTCTGCAGAGTGTGTGTGTGTTCCTGCAGTGTGTGTGTGTTCCTGCAGTGTGTGTGTGTTTCTGCAGTGTGTGTGTGCTTCTGCAGTGTGTGTGTGTTTCTGCAGTGTGTGTGTGTTTCTGCAGTGTGTGTGTTTCTGCAGTGTTTGTGTTTCTGCAGCGTGTGTGTGTGTTTCTGTAGTGTGTGTGTGTTACTGCAGTGTGTGTGTGTGTTTCTGCAGTGCGTGTGTATTTCTGTAGTGTGTGTGTGTTTCTGCAGTGTTTGTGTCTGTTTTGGCAGTGTGTATGTTTCTGCAGAGTGTGTGTGGGTTGCTGCTGTGTTTGTGTGTTTCTCTAGTGTGTGCGTGTGTATTTCTGTAGAGTGTGTATGTTTCTGCAGAGTGTGTGTTTCTGTAGTGTGTGAGTGTGTTTCTGTAGTGTGTGCATGTGCGTTACTGCAGTGTGTGTGTGTTTCTGCAGTGCGTGTGTATTTCTGCAGTGTGTGTGTATTTCTGCATTGTGTGTGTGTTTCTGTTGTGTGTGTGTGTTTCTGCAGTGTGTGTGTGTTTCTGCATTGTGTGTGTGTTTCTGTAGTGTGTGTGTGTCACTGCAGTGTGCGTGTGTTGCTGCTGTGTGTGTGTGTTTCTGTAGTGTGTGTGTGTGTTACTGCAGTGTGTGTGTATTTCTGCAGTTTGTGTGTATGTTCCTGCAGTCTGTGTATTTCTACAGTCTGTGTGTGTGTTTCTGCAGTGTGTGTGTGCTTCTGCAGTGTGTGTGTTTCTGCAGTGTTTGTGTTTCTGCAGTGTGTGTGTGTGTTTCTGCAGTGCGTGTGTATTTCTGCAGTGTGTGTGTGTTTCTGCAGTGTGTGTGTTTCTGCAGTGTGTGTGTTTCTGCAGTGTGTGTGTGTTTCTGCAGTGTGTGTGTTTCTGCAGTGTTTGTGTTTCTGCAGAGTGTGTGTGTGTTGCTGCTGTGTTTGTGTGTTTCTGTAGTGTGTGCGTGTGTATTTCTGTAGTGTGTGTATGTTTCTGCAGAGTGTGTATGTTTCTGTAGTGTGTGTGTGTGTTTCTGTAGTGTGTGTGTCTGTTTTGGCAGTGTCTATGTTTCTGCAGAGTGTGTGTCTGGTGCTGCTGTGTTTGTGTGTTTCTGTAGTGTTTGCGTGTGTATTTCTGTAGTGTGTGTATGTTTCTGCAGAGTGTGTATGTTTCTGTAGTGTGTGTGTGTGTTTCTGTAGTGTGTGTGTGTGTTACTGCAGTGTGTGTGTGTTTCTGCAGTGTGTGTGTTTCTGCAGTGTGTGTGTGTTTCTGCAGTGTGTGTTTAAGCAGTGTTTGTGTTTCTGCAGTGTGTGTGTGTGTTTCTGCAGTGCGTCTGTATTTCTGTAGTGTGTGTGTGTTTCTGCAGTGTGTGTGTGTGTTTCTGCAGTGTGTGTGTGTTTCTGCAGTGCGTGTGTATTTCTGCAGTGTGTGTGTATTTCTGCAGTGTGTGTGTGTTTCTGCAGTGTGTGTGTGCTCCTGCAGTGTGTGTGTGCTTCTGCAGTGTGTGTGTGTGTTTCTGCAGTGCGTGTCTGTGTTTCTACAGTCTGTGTGTCTGTTTTGCCAGTGTGTATGTTTCTGCAGAGTGTGTGTGTGTTTCTGCAGTGTGTGTGTGTTTCTGCAGTGTGTGTGTGCTTCTGCAGTGTGTGTGTGTTTCTGCAGTGTGTGTGTTTCTGCAGTGTTTGTGTTTCTGCAGTGTGTGTGTGTTTCTGTAGTGTGTGTGTGTTACTGCAGTGTGTGTGTGTGTTTCTGCAGTGCGTGTGTATTTCTGTAGTGTGTGTGTTTCTGCAGAGTGTGTGTTTCTGTAGTGTGTGCGTGTGTTTCTGTAGTGTGTGTATGTGCGTTACTGCAGTGTGTGTGTGTTTCTGCAGTGCGTGTGTATTTCTGTAGTGTGTGTGTGTTACTGCAGTGTGTGTGTATTACTGCAGTGTGTGTGTTTCTGCAGTGCGTGTGTATTTCTGCAGTGTGTGTGTATTTCTGCAGAGTGTGTGTGTATTTCTGCAGTGTGTGTGTGTTTCTGCAGTGTGTGTGTCTGTTTTGGCAGTGTGTATGTTTCTGCAGAGTGTGTGTGTGTTGCTGCTGTGTTTGTGTGTTTCTGAGTGTGTGCGTGTGTATTTCTGTAGTGTGTCTATGTTTCTGCAGAGTGTGTCTTTCTGTAGTGTGTGTGTGTGTTTCTGTAGTGTGTGTATGTGTGTTACTGCAGTGTGTGTGCGTTTCTGCAGTGCGTGTGTATTACTGCAGTGTGTGTGTATTTCTGCAGAGTGTGTGTGTATTTCTGCAGTGTGTGTCTGTTCCTGCAGTGTGTGTGTGCTTCTGCAGTGTGTGTGTGCTTCTGCAGTGTGTGTGTGTTACTGCAGTGCGTGTGTGTGTTTCTACAGTGTGTGTGTTTCTGCAGTGTTTGTGTTTCTGCAGTGTGTGTGTGTGTTTCTGCAGTGTGTGTGTCTGTTTTGCCAGTGTGTATGTTTCTGCAGAGTGTGTGTGTGTTCCTGCAGTGTGTGTGTGTTCCTGCAGTGTGTGTGTGTTTCTGCAGTGTGTGTGTGCTTCTGCAGTGTGTGTGTGTTTCTGCAGTGTGTGTGTGTTTCTGCAGTGTGTGTGTTTCTGCAGTGTTTGTGTTTCTGCAGCGTGTGTGTGTGTTTCTGTAGTGTGTGTGTGTTACTGCAGTGTGTGTGTGTGTTTCTGCAGTGCGTGTGTATTTCTGTAGTGTGTGTGTGTTTCTGCAGTGTTTGTGTCTGTTTTGGCAGTGTGTATGTTTCTGCAGAGTGTGTGTGGGTTGCTGCTGTGTTTGTGTGTTTCTCTAGTGTGTGCGTGTGTATTTCTGTAGAGTGTGTATGTTTCTGCAGAGTGTGTGTTTCTGTAGTGTGTGAGTGTGTTTCTGTAGTGTGTGCATGTGCGTTACTGCAGTGTGTGTGTGTTTCTGCAGTGCGTGTGTATTTCTGCAGTGTGTGTGTATTTCTGCATTGTGTGTGTGTTTCTGTTGTGTGTGTGTGTTTCTGCAGTGTGTGTGTGTTTCTGCATTGTGTGTGTGTTTCTGTAGTGTGTGTGTGTGTCACTGCAGTGTGCGTGTGTTGCTGCTGTGTGTGTGTGTTTCTGTAGTGTGTGTGTGTGTTACTGCAGTGTGTGTGTATTTCTGCAGTTTGTGTGTATGTTCCTGCAGTCTGTGTATTTCTACAGTCTGTGTGTGTGTTTCTGCAGTGTGTGTGTGCTTCTGCAGTGTGTGTGTTTCTGCAGTGTTTGTGTTTCTGCAGTGTGTGTGTGTGTTTCTGCAGTGCGTGTGTATTTCTGCAGTGTGTGTGTGTTTCTGCAGTGTGTGTGTTTCTGCAGTGTGTGTGTTTCTGCAGTGTGTGTGTGTTTCTGCAGTCTGTGTGTTTCTGCAGTGTTTGTGTTTCTGCAGAGTGTGTGTGTGTTGCTGCTGTGTTTGTGTGTTTCTGTAGTGTGTGCGTGTGTATTTCTGTAGTGTGTGTATGTTTCTGCAGAGTGTGTATGTTTCTGTAGTGTGTGTGTGTGTTTCTGTAGTGTGTGTGTCTGTTTTGGCAGTGTCTATGTTTCTGCAGAGTGTGTGTCTGGTGCTGCTGTGTTTGTGTGTTTCTGTAGTGTTTGCGTGTGTATTTCTGTAGTGTGTGTATGTTTCTGCAGAGTGTGTATGTTTCTGTAGTGTGTGTGTGTGTTTCTGTAGTGTGTGTGTGTGTTACTGCAGTGTGTGTGTGTTTCTGCAGTGTGTGTGTTTCTGCAGTGTGTGTGTGTTTCTGCAGTGTGTGTTTAAGCAGTGTTTGTGTTTCTGCAGTGTGTGTGTGTGTTTCTGCAGTGCGTCTGTATTTCTGTAGTGTGTGTGTGTTTCTGCAGTGTGTGTGTGTGTTTCTGCAGTGTGTGTGTGTTTCTGCAGTGCGTGTGTATTTCTGCAGTGTGTGTGTATTTCTGCAGTGTGTGTGTGTTTCTGCAGTGTGTGTGTGCTCCTGCAGTGTGTGTGTGCTTCTGCAGTGTGTGTGTGTGTTTCTGCAGTGCGTGTCTGTGTTTCTACAGTCTGTGTGTCTGTTTTGCCAGTGTGTATGTTTCTGCAGAGTGTGTGTGTGTTTCTGCAGTGTGTGTGTGTTTCTGCAGTGTGTGTGTGCTTCTGCAGTGTGTGTGTGTTTCTGCAGTGTGTGTGTGTTTCTGCAGTGTGTGTGTGCTTCTGCAGTGTGTGTGTGTTACTGCAGTGTGTGTGTATTACTGCAGTGTGTGTGTGTTTCTGCAGTGCGTGTGTATTTCTGCAGTGTGTGTGTATTTCTGCAGAGTGTGTGTGTATTTCTGCAGTGTGTGTGTGTTTCTGCAGTGTGTGTGTCCTTCTGCAGTGTGTGTGTGTTTCTGCAGTGCGTGTGTGTCTTTCTACAGTCTGTGTGTCTGTTTTGGCATTGTGTATGTTTCTGCAGAGTGTATGTGTGTTTCTGCAGTGTGTGTGTGTTTCTGCAGTGTGTGTGTGTTTCTGCAGTGTGTGTGTGTTTCTGCAGTGTGTGTGTGTTTCTGCAGTGTGTGTGTGTTTCTGCAGTGTGTGTGTGTTTCTGCAGTGTGTTTGTGTTTCTGCAGTGTGTGTGTGTTCTGCAGTGTGTGTGTGCTTCTGTAGTGTCTGCATGTTTCTGTAGTGTGTGTGTGTTACTGCAGTGTGTGTGTGTATGTTTCTGCAGTGTGTGTGTGTTTCTGCAGTGTGTGTGTGTTTCTGCAGTGTGTGTGTTTCTGCAGGGTTTGTGTTTCTGCAGTGTGTGTGTGTGTTTCTGAAGTGTGTGTGTGTTACTGCAGTGTGTGTGTGTGTTTCTGCAGTGTGTGTGTATTTCTGTAATGTGTGTGTTTTTCTGCAGTGTGTTTGTCTGTTTTGGCAGTGTGTATGTTTCTGCAGAGTGTGTGTGTGTTGCTGCTGTGTTTGTGTGTTTCTGAGTGTGTGCGTGTGTATTTCTGTAGTGTGTCTATGTTTCTGCAGAGTGTGTGTGTTTCTGCAGTGTTTGTGTTTCTGCAGTGTGTGTGTGTGTTTCTGTAGTGTGTGTGTGTTACTGCAGTGTGTGTGTGTGTTTCTGCAGTGCGTGTGTATTTCTGTAGTGTGTGTGTGTTACTGCAGTGTGTGTGTGTTACTGCAGTGTGTGTGTGTTTCTGCAGTGTGTGTGTATTTCTGCAGTGTGTGTATATTTCTGCAGAGTGTGTGTATTTCTGCAGTGTGTGTGTGTTTATGCAGTGTGTGTGTGCTTCTGCAGTGTGTGTGTGTCTTTCTACAGTCTGTGTGTCTGTTTTGGCAGTGTGTATGTTTCTGCAGAGTGTATGTGTGTTTCTGCAGTGTGTGTGTGTTTCTGCAGTGTGTGTGTGTTTCTGCAGTCTGTGTGTGTTTCTGCAGTGTGAGTGTATTTCTGCAGTGTGTGTGTGTTTCTGTAGTGTCTGCATGTTTCTGTAGTGTGTGTGTGTTACTGCAGCGTATGTGTGCTTGTTTCTGCAGTGTGTGTGTGTTTCTGCAGTGTGTGTGTGTTTCTGCAGTGTGTGTGTTTCTGCAGTGTTTGTGTTTCTGCAGTGTGTGTGTTTCTGAAGTGTGTGTGTGTTACTGCAGTGTGTGTGTGTTTCTGCAGTGCGTGTGTATTTCTGTAGTGTGTGTGTGTTTCTGCAGTGTGTGTGTCTGTTTTGGCAGTGTGTATGTTTCTGCAGAGTGTGTGTGTGTTGCTGCTGTGTTTGTGTGTTTCTGAGTGTGTGCGTGTGTATTTCTGTAGTGTGTCTATGTTTCTGCAGAGTGTGTCTTTCTGTAGTGTGTGTGTGTGTTTCTGTAGTGTGTGTATGTGTGTTACTGCAGTGTGTGTGCGTTTCTGCAGTGCGTGTGTATTACTGCAGTGTGTGTGTATTTCTGCAGAGTGTGTGTGTATTTCTGCAGTGTGTGTCTGTTCCTGCAGTGTGTGTGTGCTTCTGCAGTGTGTGTGTGCTTCTGCAGTGTGTGTGTGTTACTGCAGTGCGTGTGTGTGTTTCTACAGTGTGTGTGTTTCTGCAGTGTTTGTGTTTCTGCAGTGTGTGTGTGTGTTTCTGCAGTGTGTGTGTCTGTTTTGCCAGTGTGTATGTTTCTGCAGAGTGTGTGTGTGTTCCTGCAGTGTGTGTGTGTTCCTGCAGTGTGTGTGTGTTTCTGCAGTGTGTGTGTGCTTCTGCAGTGTGTGTGTGTTTCTGCAGTGTGTGTGTGTTTCTGCAGTGTGTGTGTTTCTGCAGTGTTTGTGTTTCTGCAGCGTGTGTGTGTGTTTCTGTAGTGTGTGTGTGTTACTGCAGTGTGTGTGTGTGTTTCTGCAGTGCGTGTGTATTTCTGTAGTGTGTGTGTGTTTCTGCAGTGTTTGTGTCTGTTTTGGCAGTGTGTATGTTTCTGCAGAGTGTGTGTGGGTTGCTGCTGTGTTTGTGTGTTTCTCTAGTGTGTGCGTGTGTATTTCTGTAGAGTGTGTATGTTTCTGCAGAGTGTGTGTTTCTGTAGTGTGTGAGTGTGTTTCTGTAGTGTGTGCATGTGCGTTACTGCAGTGTGTGTGTGTTTCTGCAGTGCGTGTGTATTTCTGCAGTGTGTGTGTATTTCTGCATTGTGTGTGTGTTTCTGTTGTGTGTGTGTGTTTCTGCAGTGTGTGTGTGTTTCTGCATTGTGTGTGTGTTTCTGTAGTGTGTGTGTGTGTCACTGCAGTGTGCGTGTGTTGCTGCTGTGTGTGTGTGTTTCTGTAGTGTGTGTGTGTGTTACTGCAGTGTGTGTGTATTTCTGCAGTCAGTGTGTATGTTCCTGCAGTCTGTGTATTTCTACAGTCTGTGTGTGTGTTTCTGCAGTGTGTGTGTGCTTCTGCAGTGTGTGTGTTTCTGCAGTGTTTGTGTTTCTGCAGTGTGTGTGTGTGTTTCTGCAGTGCGTGTGTATTTCTGCAGTGTGTGTGTGTTTCTGCAGTGTGTGTGTTTCTGCAGTGTGTGTGTTTCTGCAGTGTGTGTGTGTTTCTGCAGTGTGTGTGTTTCTGCAGTGTTTGTGTTTCTGCAGAGTGTGTGTGTGTTGCTGCTGTGTTTGTGTGTTTCTGTAGTGTGTGCGTGTGTATTTCTGTAGTGTGTGTATGTTTCTGCAGAGTGTGTATGTTTCTGTAGTGTGTGTGTGTGTTTCTGTAGTGTGTGTGTCTGTTTTGGCAGTGTCTATGTTTCTGCAGAGTGTGTGTCTGGTGCTGCTGTGTTTGTGTGTTTCTGTAGTGTTTGCGTGTGTATTTCTGTAGTGTGTGTATGTTTCTGCAGAGTGTGTATGTTTCTGTAGTGTGTGTGTGTGTTTCTGTAGTGTGTGTGTGTGTTACTGCAGTGTGTGTGTGTTTCTGCAGTGTGTGTGTTTCTGCAGTGTGTGTGTGTTTCTGCAGTGTGTGTTTAAGCAGTGTTTGTGTTTCTGCAGTGTGTGTGTGTGTTTCTGCAGTGCGTCTGTATTTCTGTAGTGTGTGTGTGTTTCTGCAGTGTGTGTGTGTGTTTCTGCAGTGTGTGTGTGTTTCTGCAGTGCGTGTGTATTTCTGCAGTGTGTGTGTATTTCTGCAGTGTGTGTGTGTTTCTGCAGTGTGTGTGTGCTCCTGCAGTGTGTGTGTGCTTCTGCAGTGTGTGTGTGTGTTTCTGCAGTGCGTGTCTGTGTTTCTACAGTCTGTGTGTCTGTTTTGCCAGTGTGTATGTTTCTGCAGAGTGTGTGTGTGTTTCTGCAGTGTGTGTGTGTTTCTGCAGTGTGTGTGTGCTTCTGCAGTGTGTGTGTGTTTCTGCAGTGTGTGTGTTTCTGCAGTGTTTGTGTTTCTGCAGTGTGTGTGTGTTTCTGTAGTGTGTGTGTGTTACTGCAGTGTGTGTGTGTGTTTCTGCAGTGCGTGTGTATTTCTGTAGTGTGTGTGTGTTTCTGCAGTGTGTGTGTTTCAGCAGTGTTTGTGTTTCTGCAGTGTGTGTGTGTGTTTCTGAAGTGTGTGTGTGTTACTGCAGTATGTGTGTGTGTTTCTGCAGTGTGTGTGTATTTCTGTAATGTGTGTGTTTTTCTGCAGTGTGTGTGTCTGTTTTGGCAGTGTGTATGTTTCTGCAGAGTGTGTGTGTGTTGCTGCTGTGTTTGTGTGTTTCTGAGTGTGTGCGTGTGTATTTCTGTAGTGTGTCTATGTTTCTGCAGAGTGTGTGTGTTTCTGCAGTGTTTGTGTTTCTGCAGTGTGTGTGTGTGTTTCTGTAGTGTGTGTGTGTTACTGCAGTGTGTGTGTGTGTTTCTGCAGTGCGTGTGTATTTCTGTAGTGTGTGTGTGTTACTGCAGTGTGTGTGTGTTACTGCAGTGTGTGTGTGTTTCTGCAGTGCGTGTGTATTTCTGCAGTGTGTGTATATTTCTGCAGAGTGTGTGTATTTCTGCAGTGTGTGTGTGTTTATGCAGTGTGTGTGTGCTTCTGCAGTGTGTGTGTGTCTTTCTACAGTCTGTGTGTCTGTTTTGGCAGTGTGTATGTTTCTGCAGAGTGTATGTGTGTTTCTGCAGTGTGTGTGTGTTTCTGCAGTGTGTGTGTGTTTCTGCAGTCTGTGTGTGTTTCTGCAGTGTGAGTGTATTTCTGCAGTGTGTGTGTGTTTCTGTAGTGTCTGCATGTTTCTGTAGTGTGTGTGTGTTACTGCAGCGTATGTGTGCATGTTTCTGCAGTGTGTGTGTGTTTCTGCAGTGTGTGTGTTTCTGCAGTGTGCATGTTTCTGCAGTGTTTGTGTTTCTGCAGTGTGTGTGTTTCTGAAGTGTGTGTGTGTTACTGCAGTGTGTGTGTGTTTCTGCAGTGTGTGTGTATTTCTGTAGTGTGTGTGTGTTTCTGCAGTGTGTGTGTCTGTTTTGGCAGTGTGTATGTTTCTGCAGAGTGTGTGTGTGTTGCTGCTGTGTTTGTGTGTTTCTGAGTGTGTGCGTGTGTATTTCTGTAGTGTGTCTATGTTTCTGCAGAGTGTGTCTTTCTGTAGTGTGTGTGTGTGTTTCTGTAGTGTGTGTATGTGTGTTACTGCAGTATGTGTGCGTTTCTGCAGTGCGTGTGTATTACTGCAGTGTGTGTGTATTTCTGCAGAGTGTGTGTGTATTTCTGCAGTGTGTGTCTGTTCCTGCAGTGTGTGTGTGCTTCTGCAGTGTGTGTGTGCTTCTGCAGTGTGTGTGTGTTACTGCAGTGCGTGTGTGTGTTTCTACAGTGTGTGTGTTTCTGCAGTGTTTGTGTTTCTGCAGTGTGTGTGTGTGTTTCTGCAGTGTGTGTGTCTGTTTTGCCAGTGTGTATGTTTCTGCAGAGTGTGTGTGTGTTCCTGCAGTGTGTGTGTGTTCCTGCAGTGTGTGTGTGTTTCTGCAGTGTGTGTGTGCTTCTGCAGTGTGTGTGTGTTTCTGCAGTGTGTGTGTGTTTCTGCAGTGTGTGTGTTTCTGCAGTGTTTGTGTTTCTGCAGCGTGTGTGTGTGTTTCTGTAGTGTGTGTGTGTTACTGCAGTGTGTGTGTGTGTTTCTGCAGTGCGTGTGTATTTCTGTAGTGTGTGTGTGTTTCTGCAGTGTTTGTGTCTGTTTTGGCAGTGTGTATGTTTCTGCATTGTGTGTGTGTTTCTGTAGTGTGTGTGTGTGTCACTGCAGTGTGCGTGTGTTGCTGCTGTGTGTGTGTGTTTCTGTAGTGTGTGTGTGTGTTACTGCAGTGTGTGTGTATTTCTGCAGTTTGTGTGTATGTTCCTGCAGTCTGTGTATTTCTACAGTCTGTGTGTGTGTTTCTGCAGTGTGTGTGTGCTTCTGCAGTGTGTGTGTTTCTGCAGTGTTTGTGTTTCTGCAGTGTGTGTGTGTGTTTCTGCAGTGCGTGTGTATTTCTGCAGTGTGTGTGTGTTTCTGCAGTGTGTGTGTTTCTGCAGTGTGTGTGTTTCTGCAGTGTGTGTGTGTTTCTGCAGTGTGTGTGTTTCTGCAGTGTTTGTGTTTCTGCAGAGTGTGTGTGTGTTGCTGCTGTGTTTGTGTGTTTCTGTAGTGTGTGCGTGTGTATTTCTGTAGTGTGTGTATGTTTCTGCAGAGTGTGTATGTTTCTGTAGTGTGTGTGTGTGTTTCTGTAGTGTGTGTGTCTGTTTTGGCAGTGTCTATGTTTCTGCAGAGTGTGTGTCTGGTGCTGCTGTGTTTGTGTGTTTCTGTAGTGTTTGCGTGTGTATTTCTGTAGTGTGTGTATGTTTCTGCAGAGTGTGTATGTTTCTGTAGTGTGTGTGTGTGTTTCTGTAGTGTGTGTGTGTGTTACTGCAGTGTGTGTGTGTTTCTGCAGTGTGTGTGTTTCTGCAGTGTGTGTGTGTTTCTGCAGTGTGTGTTTAAGCAGTGTTTGTGTTTCTGCAGTGTGTGTGTGTGTTTCTGCAGTGCGTCTGTATTTCTGTAGTGTGTGTGTGTTTCTGCAGTGTGTGTGTGTGTTTCTGCAGTGTGTGTGTGTTTCTGCAGTGCGTGTGTATTTCTGCAGTGTGTGTGTATTTCTGCAGTGTGTGTGTGTTTCTGCAGTGTGTGTGTGCTCCTGCAGTGTGTGTGTGCTTCTGCAGTGTGTGTGTGTGTTTCTGCAGTGCGTGTCTGTGTTTCTACAGTCTGTGTGTCTGTTTTGCCAGTGTGTATGTTTCTGCAGAGTGTGTGTGTGTTTCTGCAGTGTGTGTGTGTTTCTGCAGTGTGTGTGTGCTTCTGCAGTGTGTGTGTGTTTCTGCAGTGTGTGTGTGTTTCTGCAGTGTGTGTGTGCTTCTGCAGTGTGTGTGTGTTACTGCAGTGTGTGTGTATTACTGCAGTGTGTGTGTGTTTCTGCAGTGCGTGTGTATTTCTGCAGTGTGTGTGTATTTCTGCAGTGTGTGTGTGTTTCTGCAGTGTGTGTGTGCTCCTGCAGTGTGTGTGTGCTTCTGCAGTGTGTGTGTGTGTTTCTGCAGTGCGTGTCTGTGTTTCTACAGTCTGTGTGTCTGTTTTGCCAGTGTGTATGTTTCTGCAGAGTGTGTGTGTGTTTCTGCAGTGTGTGTGTGTTTCTGCAGTGTGTGTGTGCTTCTGCAGTGTGTGTGTGTTTCTGCAGTGTGTGTGTTTCTGCAGTGTTTGTGTTTCTGCAGTGTGTGTGTGTTTCTGTAGTGTGTGTGTGTTACTGCAGTGTGTGTGTTTCTGCAGTGCGTGTGTATTTCTGTAGTGTGTGTGTTTCTGCAGAGTGTGTGTTTCTGTAGTGTGTGCGTGTGTTTCTGTAGTGTGTGTATGTGCGTTACTGCAGTGTGTGTGTGTTTCTGCAGTGCGTGTGTATTTCTGTAGTGTGTGTGTGTTACTGCAGTGTGTGTGTATTACTGCAGTGTGTGTGTTTCTGCAGTGCGTGTGTATTTCTGCAGTGTGTGTGTATTTCTGCAGAGTGTGTGTGTATTTCTGCAGTGTGTGTGTGTTTCTGCAGTGTGTGTGTGCTTCTGCAGTGTGTGTGTGTTTCTGCAGTGCGTGTGTGTCTTTCTACAGTCTGTGTGTCTGTTTTGGCATTGTGTATGTTTCAGCAGAGTGTATGTGTGTTTCTGCAGTGTGTGTGTGTTTCTGCAGTGTGTGTGTGTTTCTGCAGTGTGTGTGTGTTTCTGCAGTGTGTGTGTGTTTCTGCAGTGTGTGTGTGTTTCTGCAGTGTGTTTGTGTTTCTGCAGTGTGTGTGTGTTCTGCAGTGTGTGTGTGCTTCTGTAGTGTCTGCATGTTTCTGTAGTGTGTGTGTTACTGCAGTGTATGTGTGCATGTTTCTGCAGTGTGTGTGTGTTTCTGCAGTGTGTGTGTGTTTCTGCAGTGTGTGTGTTTCTGCAGTGTTTGTGTTTCTGCAGTGTGTGTGTTTCTGCAGTGTGTGTGTGTTTCTGCAGTGTGTGTGTTTCTGCAGTGTTTGTGTTTCTGCGGTGTGTGTGTGTGTTTCTGTAGTGTGTGTGTGTTACTGCAGTGTGTGTGTGTGTTTCTGCAGTGCGTGTGTATTTCTGTAGTGTGTGTATGTTTCTGCAGTGTTTGTGTCTGTTTTGGCAGTGTGTATGTTTCTGCAGAGTGTGTGTGGGTTGCTGCTGTGTTTGTGTGTCTCTCTAGTGTGTGCGTGTGTATTTCTGTAGAGTGTGTATGTTTCTGCAGAGTGTGTGTTTCTGTAGTGTGTGAGTGTGTTTCTGTAGTGTGTGTATGTGCTTTACTGCAGTGTGTGTGTGTTTCTGCAGTGCGTGTGTATTTCTGCAGTGTGTGTGTATTTCTGCAGAGTGTGTGTGTATTTCTGCAGTGTGTGTGTGTTTCTGCAGTGTGTGTGTGCTTCTGCAGTGTGTGTGTGTTTCTGCAGTGTGTGTGTTTCTGCTGTGTGTGTGTGTTTCTGCAGTGTGTGTGTGTTTCTGTAGTGTGTGTGTGTTACTGCAGTGTGTGTGTATGTTTCTGCAGTGTGTGTGTGTTTCTGCAGTGTGTGTGTCTTTCTGCAGTGTGTGTGTGCTTCTGCAGTGTGTGTGTGTTTCTGCAGTGTGTGTGTTTCTGCAGTGTGTGTGCTTCTGCAGTGTGTGTGTTTCTGCAGTGTGTGTGTGTTTCTGCAGTGTGTGTGTTTCTGCAGTGTTTGTGTTTCTGCAGTGTGTGTGTGTTTCTGCAGTGCGTGTGTATTTCTGTAGTGTGTGGGTGTTTCTGCAGTGTGTGTGTCTGTTTTGGCAGTGTGTATGTTTCTGCAGAGTGTGTGTGTGTTGCTGCTGTGTTTGTGTGTTTCTGCAGTGTGTGTGTGTTTCTGCAGTGCGTGTGTATTTCTGTAGTGTGTGGGTGTTTCTGCAGTGTGTGTGTCTGTTTTGGCAGTGTGTATGTTTCTGCAGAGTGTGTGTGGGTTGCTGCTGTGTTTGTGTGTCTCTCTAGTGTGTGCGTGTGTATTTCTGTAGAGTGTGTATGTTTCTGCAGAGTGTGTGTTTCTGTAGTGTGTGAGTGTGTTTCTGTAGTGTGTGTATGTGCTTTACTGCAGTGTGTGTGTGTTTCTGCAGTGCGTGTGTATTTCTGCAGTGTGTGTGTATTTCTGCAGAGTGTGTGTGTATTTCTGCAGTGTGTGTGTGTTTCTGCAGTGTGTGTGTGCTTCTGCAGTGTGTGTGTGTTTCTGCAGTGTGTGTGTTTCTGCTGTGTGTGTGTGTTACTGCAGTGTGTGCGTGTTTCTGTAGTGTGTGTGTGTTACTGCAGTGTGTGTGTATGTTTCTGCAGAGTGTGTGTGTGTTTCTGCAGTGTGTGTGTGTTTCTGCAGTGTGTGTGTCTTTCTGCAGTGTGTGTGTGCTTCTGCAGTGTGTGTGTGTTTCTGCAGTGTGTGTGTTTCTGCAGTGTGTGTGTTTCTGCAGTGTGTGTGTTTCTGCAGTGTTTGTGTTTCTGCAGTGTGTGTGTGTGTTTCTGTAGTGTGTGTGTGTTACTGCAGTGTGTGTGTGTATGTTTCTGCAGAGTGTGTGTGTGTTACTGCAGTGTGTGTGTATGTTTCTGCAATGTGTGTGTTTCTGCAGTGTGTGTGTGCTTCTGCAGTGTGTGTGTTTCTGCAGTGTGTGTGTGTTTCTGCAGTGTGTGTGTTTCTGCAGTGTTTGTGTTTCTGCAGTGTGTGTGTGTTTCTGCAGTGCGTGTGTATTTCTGTAGTGTGTGGGTGTTTCTGCAGTGTGTGTGTCTGTTTTGGCAGTGTGTATGTTTCTGCAGAGTGTGTGTGTGTTGCTGCTGTGTTTGTGTGTTTCTGTAGTGTGTGCGTGTGTATTTCTGTAGTGTGTGTATGTTTCTGCAGAGTGTGTGTTTCTGTAATGTGTGTGTGTGTTTCTGTAGCGTGTGTCTGTGTGTTACTGCAGTGTGTGTGTGTTCCTGCATTGTGTGTGTGTTTCTGTTGTGTGTGTGTGTGTGTCACTGCAGTGTGTCTGTGTTTCTGCAGTGTGTGTGTGTTTCTGCATTGTGTTTGTGTTTCTGTAGTGTGTGTGTGTTTCACTGCAGTGTGTGTGTTGCTGCTGTGTGTGTCTGTTTCTGTAGTGTGTGTCTGTCACTGCAGTGTGTGTGTGTGTTTCTGCAGTGTGTGTGTGTTTCTGTAGTGTGTGTGTGTGTGTTTCTGCAGTGTGTGTCTGTGTGTTACTGCAGTGTGTGTGTGTTTCTGCATTGTGTGTGTGCTTCTGTAGTGTGTGCGTGTGTATTTCTGTAGTGTGTGTATGTTTCTGCAGAATGTGTGTGTGTTTCTGCATTGTGTGTGTGTTTCTGTAGTGTGTGTGTGTCACTGCAGTGTGTGTGTGTTTCTGCAGTGTGTGTGTGCTTCTGTAGTGTGTGCGTGTGTATTTCTGTAGTGTGTGTATGTTTCTGCAGAATGTGTCTGTGTTTCTGCAGTGTGTGTGTTTCTGTAGTGTGTGTGTGTTTCTGTAGTGTGTGTCTGTGTGTTACTGCAGTGTGTGTGTGTTTCTGCATTGTGTGTGTGTTTCTGTAGTGTGTGTGTGTGTCACTGCAGTGTGTGTGTGTTTCTGTAGTGTGTGTGTGTGTTTCTGCAGTGTGTGTGTGTTTCTGCAATGTGAGTGTTTCTGCAGAGTGTGTGTTTCTGCAGTGTGTGTGTGTGTTTCTGCAATGTGAGTGTTTCTGCAGAGTGTGTGTTTCTGCAGTGGGCGTGTCTGTTTCTGCAGTGCGTGTGTGTTTCTGCAGTGTGTGTGTGTTTCTGCAGTGTGTGTGTGTGTTACCGTGGTGTATGTGTGTGTGTTTCTGCAGTGTGTGTGTGTGTTTCTATAGTGTGTGTGTGTTTCTCTAGTGTGTGTGTGTTTCTGAAGTGTGTGTGTTTCTGTAGTGTGTGTGTGTGTGTGTTTCTGCAGTGTGTGTCTGTGTGTTACTGCAGTGTGTGTGTGTTTCTGCATTGTGTGTGTGTTTCTGTAGTGTGTGTGTGTGTCACTGCAGTGTGTGTGTGTTTCTGCAGTGTGTGTGTGTTTCTGCAGTGTGTGCGTGTGTATTTCTGTAGTGTGTGTGTGTTTCTGCAGAATGTGTGTGTGTTTCTGCAGTGTGTGTGTTTCTGTAGTGTGTGTGTGTGTTTCTGTAGTGTGTGTCTGTGTGTTACTGCAGTGTGTGTGTGGTTCTGCATTGTGTGTGTGTTTCTGTAGTGTGTGTGTGTGTCACTGCAGTGTGTGTTTCTGCAGTGTGTGAGTGTTTCTGTAGTGTGTGTGTGTGTGTTTTGCAGTGTGTGTGTGTTTCTGCAATGTGAGTGTTTCTGCAGAGTGTGTGTTTCTGCAGTGTGTGTGTGTTTCTGCAGTGTGTGTGTTTCTGCAATGTGAGTGTTACTGCAGAGTGTGTGTTTCTGCAGTGTGTGTGTGTTTCTGCAGTGGGCGTGTGTGTGTCACTGCAGTGTGTGTTTCTGCAGTGTGTGTGTGTTTCTGTAGTGTGTGTGTGTGTGTTTCTGCAGTTTGTGTGTTTCTGCAGTGGGTGCGTGTGTTTCCGTGTTGTATGTGTGTGTGTTTCTGCAGTGTGTGTGTGCGTTTCTGTAGTGTGTGTGTGTTTCTGCAGTGTGCGTGTGTGTATCTGTAGTGTGTGTGTGTTTCTGCAGTGTGCGTTTCTGCAGTGTGTGAGTGGCTGTTTCTGCAGTGTGTTTGTGTGTTACTGCAGTGTGTGTGTATTTCTGCAGTTTGTGTGTATGTTTCTGCAGTGTGTGTATTTCTGCAGTCTGTGTGTGCGTTTCCGTAGTGTATGTCTGTGTTTCTGCAGTGTGTGTGTGTGTTTCTGCAGTGTGTGTGTGTTTCTGCAGTGTGTGTGTGTTTCTGCAGTGTGTGTGTGTTTCTGCAGTGTTTGTGTTTCTGCAGTGTGTGTGTGTGTTTCTGTCGTGTGTGTGTGTTACTGCAGTGTGTGTGTGTATGTTTCTGCAGAGTGTGTGTGTGTTACTGCAGTGTGTGTGTGTTCCTGCATTGTGTGTGTGTTTCTGTTGTGTGTGTGTGTGTGTCACTGCAGTGCGTCTGTGTTTCTGCACTGTGTGTGTGTTTCTGCATTGTGTGTGTGTTTCTGTAGTGTGTGTGTGTGTGTCACTGCAGTGTGTGTGTGTGTTTCTGCAGTGTGTGTGTGTGTTTCTGTAGTGTGTGTGTGTTTCTGCAGTGTGTATGTGTTTCTGCAATGTCAGTGTTTCTGCAGAGTTTGTGTTTCTGCAGTGTGTGTGTGTTTCTGCAGTGTGTGTGTGTTTCTGCAATGTGAGTGTTTCTGCAGTGTGTGTGTGTTTCTGCAGTGGGCGTGTGTGTTTCTGCAGTGCGTGTGTGTTTCTGCAGTGTGTGTGTGTTTCTGCAGTGTGTCTGTTTCTGCAATGTGTGTGTGTGTTTCCGTAGTGTATGTCTGTGTTTCTGCAGTGTGTGTGTGTTTCTGCAGTGTGTGTGTGTTTCTGCAGTGTGTGTGTGTTTCTGAAGTGTGTGTGTTTCTGTAGTGTGTGTGTGTGTGTGTGTGTTTCTGCAGTGTGTGTCTGTGTGTTACTGCAGTGTGTGTGTGTTTCTGCATTGTGTGTGTGTTTCCGTAGTGTGTGTGTGTTTCTGCAGAATGTGTGTGTGTTTCTGCAGTGTGTGTGTTTCTGTAGTGTGTGTGTGTGTTTCTGCACTGTGTGTGTTTCAGTAGTGTGTGTGTTTCTGCAACGTGTGTGTGTTTCTGCAGTGTGTGTGTCTGTTTCTGCAGTGTGTGCGTTTGTGCAGAGTGTGTGTATGTTTCTGTTGTGTGTGTGTTTCTGCAGTGTGTGTGTTTCTGCAGTGTGTGTGTGTTTCTGTCGTGTGTCTTTGTATTTCTGAAGTTGTGTGTGTGTTTCAGTAGTGTGTGTGTGTGCTACTGCAGTGTGTGTGTTTCTGCAGTGTGTGTGTCTGTTTCTGCAGTGTGTGTGTCTGTTTCTGCAGTGTGTGCGTTTCTGCAGAGTGTGTGTATGTTTCTGCAGTGTGTGTGTGTGTGTTACTGCAGTGTGCGTGTGTGTCTGTAGTGTGTGTGTGTTACTGCACTGTGTGTGTGTTGCTGCTGTGTGTGTGTTACTGCAGTGGGTGTGTGATTCTGTAGTGTGTGTGTGTTACTGCAGTGTGTGTGTGTGTGTTTCTGCAGTGTGTGTGTGTTTCTGCAGTGTGTGTGCGTTTCTGCAGTGTGTGTGTGTGCTACTGCAGTGTGTGTGTTTCTGCAGTGTGTGTGTCTGTTTCTGCAGTGTGTGTGTCTGTTTCTGCAGTGTGTGCGTTTCTGCAGAGTGTGTGTATGTTTCTGCAGTGTGTGTGTGTGTGTTACTGCAGTGTGTGTGTGTGCCTGTAGTGTGTGTGTGTTACTGCAGTGTGTGTGTGTTGCTGCTGTGTGTGTGTTTCTGCAGTGGGTGTGTGATTCTGTAGTGTGTGTGTGTTACTGCAGTGTGTGTGTATGTGTTTCTGCAGTGTGTGTGTGTTTCTGCAGTGTGTGTGTGTTTCTGCAGTGTGTGTGTGTTTCTGCAGTGTGTGTGTGTGTTTCCGTAGTGTATGTGTGTGTGTTCCTGCAGTGTGTGTGTGCGATTCTGTAGTATGTGTGTGTTTCTGCAGTGTGCGTGTTTGTTTCTGTATGTGTGTGTTTCTGTAGAGTGTGTGTGTTTCTGCAGTGTGCGTGTGTGTTTCTGCAGTGTGTGAGTGGCTGTTTCTGCAGTGTGTGTGTGTGTTACGGCAGTGTGTGTGTATTTCTGCAGTTTGTGTATATGTTTCTGCAGTGTGTGTATTTCTGCAGTCTGTGTGTGTGTTTCTGCAGTGTGTCCTTGTGTTACTGCACTGTGTGTGTGTGTTACTGCACTGTGTGTGTGTTACTACAGTGTGTGTGTGTTTCTGTAGTGTGTGTGTGTGTTTCTGCAGTGTGTGTGTGTTACTGCAGTGTGTGTGTGTTGCTGCTGTGTGTGTGTGTTACTGCAGTGTGTGAGTGTTTCTGTAGTGTGTGTGTGTTACTGCAGTGTGTGTGTGTGTTTCTGCAGTGCGTGTGTATTTCTGCAGTGTGTGTGTATTTCTGCAGAGTGTGCGTGTATTTCTGCAGTGCGTGTGTGTGTTTCTACAGTCTGTGTGTCTGTTTTGGCAGTGTGTATGTTTCTGCAGCGTGTGTGTGTGTTTCTGCAGTGTGTGGGTGTTTCTGCAGTGTGTGTGTGCTTCTGCAGTGTGTGTGTGTTTCTGCAGTGTGTGTGTTTCTGCTGTGTGTGTGTGTTACTGCAGTGTGTGTCTGTGTGTGTATGTTTCTGCAGAGTGTGTGTGTGTTTCTGCAGGGTGTGTGTGTTTCTGCAGTGTGTGTGTGCTTCTGCAGTGTTTGTGTGTTTCTGCAGTGTGTGTGTTTCAGCAGTGTGTGTGTTTCTGCAGTGTGTGTGTGTTTATGTAGTGTGTGTGTGTTACTGCAGTGTGGGCGTGTTTCTGCAGTGTGTGTGTGTGTTTCTGCAGTGCGTGTGTATTTCTGCAGTGTGCGTGTGTTTCTGCAGTGTGTGTGTATTTCTGCAGAGTGTGTGTGTATTTCTGCAGTGCGCGTGTGTATGTGTTTCTTCAGTCTGTGTGTCTGTTTTGGCAGTGTGTATGTGTTTCTGCAGTGTGTGTGTTTCTGCAATGTGTGTGTGTGTGTTTCCGTAGTGTATGTCTGTGTTTCTGCAGTGTGTGTGTGTGTTTCTGCAGTGTGTGTGTGTTTCTGTAGTGTGTGTGTGTTTCTGTAGTGTGTGTGTGTGTTTCTGCAGTGTGTATGCATTTCTGCAGTGTTTGTGTTTCTGTATTTTGTGTGTGTGCTTCTGCAGTGTGTGTGTTTCTGTAGTGTGTGTGTGTGTTACTGCAGTGTGTCTGTATTTCTGCAGTGTGTGTGTGTTTCAGTAGTGTGTGTGTGTTTCTGCAGTGTGTGTGTCTGTTTCTGCAGTGTGTGTGTCTGTTTCTGCTGTGTCTGCGTTGCTGCAGAGTGTGTGTGTGTTTCCGTAGTGTATGTCTGTGTTTCTGCAGTGTGTGTGTGTGTTTCTGCAGTGTGTGTGTGTGTTTCAGTAGTGTGTGTGTGTTTCTGCAGTGTGTGTGTCTGTTTCTGCAGAGTGTGTGTATGTTTCTGCAGTGTGTGTGTGTTACTGCAGTGTGTGTGTGTTTCTATAGTGTGTGTGTGTTACTGCAGTGTGTGTGTGTTTCTGCAGTGTGTGTTTGTATTTCTGCAGTTGTGTGTGTGTGTTTCAGTAGTGTGTGTGTGTGTGTTTCAGCAGTGTGTGTGTCTGTTTCTGCAGTGTGCGCGTTTCTGCAGAGTGTGTGTATGTTTCTGCAGTGTGTGTGCGTTTCTGTAGTGTGTGTGTTTCTGCAGTGTGTGTGTGCGTTTCTGTAGTGTGTGTGTGTTTCTGCAATGTGCGTGCATGTTTCTGCAATGTGCGTGTGTGTTTCTGTAGTGTGTGTGTTTCTGCAGTGTGTGTGTGTGTTACTGCAGTGTGTGTATGTAGTTCTGCAGTTTGTGTGTATGTTTCTGCAGCGTGTGTATTTCTGCAGTCTGTGTGTGTGTTACTGCAGTGTCTGTGTGTGTTACTGCACTGTGTGTGTTACTACAGTGTGTGTGTGTTTCTGTAGTAGTGTGTGTGTGTTACTGCAGTGTGTTTATGTTTCTGCAGTGTGTGTGTGTTTCTGCAGTGTGTGTTTCTGCAGTGTGTATGTGTTCCTGCAGTGTGTGTGTGTGTTTCTGCAGTGTGTGTGTGTGTGTTTCTGCAGTGTGTGTGTGTGTTCCTGCAGTGTGTGTGTGTGTTTCTGCAGTGTGTGTGTGTGTTTCTGCAGTGTGTGTGTGTTTCTGCAGTATGTGTGTGTCTGTTTCTGCAGTGTGTGCGCGCATTTTTGTAGTGTGTGTGTGTGTATCTGCAGTGTGTGTGTCTATTTCTGCAGTGTGTGCGTTTGTGCACAGTGTGTATATGTTTCAGTTGTGTGTGTGTGTGTTTCTGCAGTGTGTGTCTGTTTCTGCAGTGTGCGCATTTCTGCAGAGTGTGTGTATGTTTCTGCAGTGTGTGTGTGTGTTTCTGCAGTACGTGTGTGTCTGTTTCTGCAGTGTGTGTGTGCGTTTCTGTAGTGTGTGTGTGTGTTTCTGCAGTGTGTGTGTGTTATTGCAGTGTGTGTATGTGTTACTGCAGTGTGTGTGTTTCTGGAGTGTGTGTGTGTGTTACTGCAGTGTGTGTGTTACTGCAGTATGTGTGTGTTTCTGCAGTGCGTGTGTATTTCTGTAGTGTGTGTGTGTTTCTGCAGTGTTTGTGTCTGTTTTGGCAGTGTGTATGTTTCTGCAGAGTGTGTGTGGGTTGCTGCTGTGTTTGTGTGTTTCTCTAGTGTGTGCGTGTGTATTTCTGTAGAGTGTGTATGTTTCTGCAGAGTGTGTGTTTCTGTAGTGTGTGCGTGTGTTTCTGTAGTGTGTGTATGTGCGTTACTGCAGTGTGTGTGTGTTTCTGCAGTGCGTGTGAATTTCTGCAGTGTGTGTGTATTTCTGCAGAGTGTGTGTGTATTTCTGCAGTGTGTGTGTGTTTCTGCAGAATGTGTGTGTGTTTCTGCAGTGTGTGTGTTTCTGTAGTGTGTGTGTGTGTTTCTGCAGTGTGTGTCTGTGTGTTACTGCAGTGTGTGTGTGTTTCTGCATTGTGTGTGTGTTTCTGTAGTGTGTGTGTGTGTCACTGCAGTGTGTGTGTGTTTCTGCAGTGTGTGTGTGTTTCTGCAGTGTGTGCGTGTGTATTTCTGTAGTGTGTGTATGTTTCTGCAGAATGTGTGTGTGTTTCTGCAGTGTGTGTGTTTCTGTAGTGTGTGTGTGTTTTTCTGCAGTGTGTGTCTGTGTGTTACTGCAGTGTGTGTGTGGTTCTGCATTGTGTGTGTGTTTCTGCAGTGTGTGTGTGTTTCTGTAGTGTGTGTGTGTGTTTCTGCACTGTGTGTGTTTCAGTAGTGTGTGTGTTTCTGCAACGTGTGTGTGTTTCTGCAGTGTGTGTGTCTGTTTCTGCAGTGTGTGCGTTTGTGCAGAGTGTGTGTATGTTTCTGTTGTGTGTGTGTTTCTGCAGTGTGTGTGTTTCTGCAGTGTGTGTGTGTTTCTGTCGTGTGTCTTTGTATTTCTGAAGTTGTGTGTGTGTTTCAGTAGTGTGTGTGTGTGCTACTGCAGTGTGTGTGTTTCTGCAGTGTGTGTGTCTGTTTCTGCAGTGTGTGTGTCTGTTTCTGCAGTGTGTGCGTTTCTGCAGAGTGTGTGTATGTTTCTGCAGTGTGTGTGTGTGTGTTACTGCAGTGTGCGTGTGTGTCTGTAGTGTGTGTGTGTTACTGCACTGTGTGTGTGTTGCTGCTGTGTGTGTGTTACTGCAGTGGGTGTGTGATTCTGTAGTGTGTGTGTGTTACTGCAGTGTGTGTGTGTGTGTTTCTGCAGTGTGTGTGTGTTTCTGCAGTGTGTGTGCGTTTCTGCAGTGTGTGTGTGTGCTACTGCAGTGTGTGTGTTTCTGCAGTGTGTGTGTCTGTTTCTGCAGTGTGTGTGTCTGTTTCTGCAGTGTGTGCGTTTCTGCAGAGTGTGTGTATGTTTCTGCAGTGTGTGTGTGTGTGTTACTGCAGTGTGTGTGTGTGCCTGTAGTGTGTGTGTGTTACTGCAGTGTGTGTGTGTTGCTGCTGTGTGTGTGTTTCTGCAGTGGGTGTGTGATTCTGTAGTGTGTGTGTGTTACTGCAGTGTGTGTGTATGTGTTTCTGCAGTGTGTGTGTGTTTCTGCAGTGTGTGTGTGTTTCTGCAGTGTGTGTGTGTTTCTGCAGTGTGTGTGTGTGTTTCCGTAGTGTATGTGTGTGTGTTCCTGCAGTGTGTGTGTGCGATTCTGTAGTATGTGTGTGTTTCTGCAGTGTGCGTGTTTGTTTCTGTATGTGTGTGTTTCTGTAGAGTGTGTGTGTTTCTGCAGTGTGCGTGTGTGTTTCTGCAGTGTGTGAGTGGCTGTTTCTGCAGTGTGTGTGTGTGTTACGGCAGTGTGTGTGTATTTCTGCAGTTTGTGTATATGTTTCTGCAGTGTGTGTATTTCTGCAGTCTGTGTGTGTGTTTCTGCAGTGTGTCCTTGTGTTACTGCACTGTGTGTGTGTGTTACTGCACTGTGTGTGTGTTACTACAGTGTGTGTGTGTTTCTGTAGTGTGTGTGTGTGTTTCTGCAGTGTGTGTGTGTTACTGCAGTGTGTGTGTGTTGCTGCTGTGTGTGTGTGTTACTGCAGTGTGTGAGTGTTTCTGTAGTGTGTGTGTGTTACTGCAGTGTGTGTGTGTGTTTCTGCAGTGCGTGTGTATTTCTGCAGTGTGTGTGTATTTCTGCAGAGTGTGCGTGTATTTCTGCAGTGCGTGTGTGTGTTTCTACAGTCTGTGTGTCTGTTTTGGCAGTGTGTATGTTTCTGCAGCGTGTGTGTGTGTTTCTGCAGTGTGTGGGTGTTTCTGCAGTGTGTGTGTGCTTCTGCAGTGTGTGTGTGTTTCTGCAGTGTGTGTGTTTCTGCTGTGTGTGTGTGTTACTGCAGTGTGTGTCTGTGTGTGTATGTTTCTGCAGAGTGTGTGTGTGTTTCTGCAGGGTGTGTGTGTTTCTGCAGTGTGTGTGTGCTTCTGCAGTGTTTGTGTGTTTCTGCAGTGTGTGTGTTTCAGCAGTGTGTGTGTTTCTGCAGTGTGTGTGTGTTTATGTAGTGTGTGTGTGTTACTGCAGTGTGGGCGTGTTTCTGCAGTGTGTGTGTGTGTTTCTGCAGTGCGTGTGTATTTCTGCAGTGTGCGTGTGTTTCTGCAGTGTGTGTGTATTTCTGCAGAGTGTGTGTGTATTTCTGCAGTGCGCGTGTGTATGTGTTTCTTCAGTCTGTGTGTCTGTTTTGGCAGTGTGTATGTGTTTCTGCAGTGTGTGTGTTTCTGCAATGTGTGTGTGTGTGTTTCCGTAGTGTATGTCTGTGTTTCTGCAGTGTGTGTGTGTGTTTCTGCAGTGTGTGTGTGTTTCTGTAGTGTGTGTGTGTTTCTGTAGTGTGTGTGTGTGTTTCTGCAGTGTGTATGCATTTCTGCAGTGTTTGTGTTTCTGTATTTTGTGTGTGTGCTTCTGCAGTGTGTGTGTTTCTGTAGTGTGTGTGTGTGTTACTGCAGTGTGTCTGTATTTCTGCAGTGTGTGTGTGTTTCAGTAGTGTGTGTGTGTTTCTGCAGTGTGTGTGTCTGTTTCTGCAGTGTGTGTGTCTGTTTCTGCTGTGTCTGCGTTGCTGCAGAGTGTGTGTGTGTTTCCGTAGTGTATGTCTGTGTTTCTGCAGTGTGTGTGTGTGTTTCTGCAGTGTGTGTGTGTTTCAGTAGTGTGTGTGTGTTTCTGCAGTGTGTGTGTCTGTTTCTGCAGAGTGTGTGTATGTTTCTGCAGTGTGTGTGTGTTACTGCAGTGTGTGTGTGTTTCTATAGTGTGTGTGTGTTACTGCAGTGTGTGTGTGTTTCTGCAGTGTGTGTTTGTATTTCTGCAGTTGTGTGTGTGTGTTTCAGTAGTGTGTGTGTGTGTGTTTCAGCAGTGTGTGTGTCTGTTTCTGCAGTGTGCGCGTTTCTGCAGAGTGTGTGTATGTTTCTGCAGTGTGTGTGCGTTTCTGTAGTGTGTGTGTTTCTGCAGTGTGTGTGTGCGTTTCTGTAGTGTGTGTGTGTTTCTGCAATGTGCGTGCATGTTTCTGCAATGTGCGTGTGTGTTTCTGTAGTGTGTGTGTTTCTGCAGTGTGTGTGTGTGTTACTGCAGTGTGTGTATGTAGTTCTGCAGTTTGTGTGTATGTTTCTGCAGCGTGTGTATTTCTGCAGTCTGTGTGTGTGTTACTGCAGTGTCTGTGTGTGTTACTGCACTGTGTGTGTTACTACAGTGTGTGTGTGTTTCTGTAGTAGTGTGTGTGTGTTACTGCAGTGTGTTTATGTTTCTGCAGTGTGTGTGTGTTTCTGCAGTGTGTGTTTCTGCAGTGTGTATGTGTTCCTGCAGTGTGTGTGTGTGTTTCTGCAGTGTGTGTGTGTGTGTTTCTGCAGTGTGTGTGTGTGTTCCTGCAGTGTGTGTGTGTGTTTCTGCAGTGTGTGTGTGTGTTTCTGCAGTGTGTGTGTGTTTCTGCAGTATGTGTGTGTCTGTTTCTGCAGTGTGTGCGCGCATTTTTGTAGTGTGTGTGTGTGTATCTGCAGTGTGTGTGTCTATTTCTGCAGTGTGTGCGTTTGTGCACAGTGTGTATATGTTTCAGTTGTGTGTGTGTGTGTTTCTGCAGTGTGTGTCTGTTTCTGCAGTGTGCGCATTTCTGCAGAGTGTGTGTATGTTTCTGCAGTGTGTGTGTGTGTTTCTGCAGTACGTGTGTGTCTGTTTCTGCAGTGTGTGTGTGCGTTTCTGTAGTGTGTGTGTGTGTTTCTGCAGTGTGTGTGTGTTATTGCAGTGTGTGTATGTGTTACTGCAGTGTGTGTGTTTCTGGAGTGTGTGTGTGTGTTACTGCAGTGTGTGTGTTACTGCAGTATGTGTGTGTTTCTGCAGTGCGTGTGTATTTCTGTAGTGTGTGTGTGTTTCTGCAGTGTTTGTGTCTGTTTTGGCAGTGTGTATGTTTCTGCAGAGTGTGTGTGGGTTGCTGCTGTGTTTGTGTGTTTCTCTAGTGTGTGCGTGTGTATTTCTGTAGAGTGTGTATGTTTCTGCAGAGTGTGTGTTTCTGTAGTGTGTGCGTGTGTTTCTGTAGTGTGTGTATGTGCGTTACTGCAGTGTGTGTGTGTTTCTGCAGTGCGTGTGAATTTCTGCAGTGTGTGTGTATTTCTGCAGAGTGTGTGTGTATTTCTGCAGTGTGTGTGTGTTTCTGCAGAATGTGTGTGTGTTTCTGCAGTGTGTGTGTTTCTGTAGTGTGTGTGTGTGTTTCTGCAGTGTGTGTCTGTGTGTTACTGCAGTGTGTGTGTGTTTCTGCATTGTGTGTGTGTTTCTGTAGTGTGTGTGTGTGTCACTGCAGTGTGTGTGTGTTTCTGCAGTGTGTGTGTGTTTCTGCAGTGTGTGCGTGTGTATTTCTGTAGTGTGTGTATGTTTCTGCAGAATGTGTGTGTGTTTCTGCAGTGTGTGTGTTTCTGTAGTGTGTGTGTGTTTTTCTGCAGTGTGTGTCTGTGTGTTACTGCAGTGTGTGTGTGGTTCTGCATTGTGTGTGTGTTTCTGCAGTGTGTGTGTGTTCCTGTAGTGTGTGTGTGTGTGTTTCTGCAGTGTGTGTGTGTTTCTGCAATGTGAGTGTTTCTGCAGAGTGTGTGTTTCTGCAGTGTGTGTGTGTTTCTGCAGTGTGTGTCTGTTTCTGCAGTGTGCGCATTTCTGCAGAGTGTGTGTATGTTTCTGCAGTGTGTGTGTGTG
The DNA here is from genome assembly GCF_047496885.1 of Scyliorhinus torazame. Lineage (NCBI taxonomy): Eukaryota > Metazoa > Chordata > Chondrichthyes > Carcharhiniformes > Scyliorhinidae > Scyliorhinus > Scyliorhinus torazame. The sequence goes on along the minus strand of NC_092731.1, from coordinate 25,075,679 downwards.
TGTTTCTGCAGTGCGTGTGTATTTCTGTAGTGTGTGTGTGTTTCTGCAGTGTTTGTGTCTGTTTTGGCAGTGTGTATGTTTCTGCAGAGTGTGTGTGGGTTGCTGCTGTGTTTGTGTGTTTCTCTAGTGTGTGCGTGTGTATTTCTGTAGAGTGTGTATGTTTCTGCAGAGTGTGTGTTTCTGTAGTGTGTGCGTGTGTTTCTGTAGTGTGTGTATGTGCGTTACTGCAGTGTGTGTGTGTTTCTGCAGTGCGTGTGAATTTCTGCAGTGTGTGTGTATTTCTGCAGAGTGTGTGTGTATTTCTGCAGTGTGTGTGTGTTTCTGCAGAATGTGTGTGTGTTTCTGCAGTGTGTGTGTTTCTGTAGTGTGTGTGTGTGTTTCTGCAGTGTGTGTCTGTGTGTTACTGCAGTGTGTGTGTGTTTCTGCATTGTGTGTGTGTTTCTGTAGTGTGTGTGTGTGTCACTGCAGTGTGTGTGTGTTTCTGCAGTGTGTGTGTGTTTCTGCAGTGTGTGCGTGTGTATTTCTGTAGTGTGTGTATGTTTCTGCAGAATGTGTGTGTGTTTCTGCAGTGTGTGTGTTTCTGTAGTGTGTGTGTGTTTTTCTGCAGTGTGTGTCTGTGTGTTACTGCAGTGTGTGTGTGGTTCTGCATTGTGTGTGTGTTTCTGCAGTGTGTGTGTGTTCCTGTAGTGTGTGTGTGTGTGTTTCTGCAGTGTGTGTGTGTTTCTGCAATGTGAGTGTTTCTGCAGAGTGTGTGTTTCTGCAGTGTGTGTGTGTTTCTGCAGTGTGTGTCTGTTTCTGCAGTGTGCGCATTTCTGCAGAGTGTGTGTATGTTTCTGCAGTGTGTGTGTGTGTGTTTCTGCAGTGCGTGTGTATTTCTGTAGTGTGTGTGTGTTTCTGCAGTGTTTGTGTCTGTTTTGGCAGTGTGTATGTTTCTGCAGAGTGTGTGTGGGTTGCTGCTGTGTTTGTGTGTTTCTCTAGTGTGTGCGTGTGTATTTCTGTAGAGTGTGTATGTTTCTGCAGAGTGTGTGTTTCTGTAGTGTGTGCGTGTGTTTCTGTAGTGTGTGTATGTGCGTTACTGCAGTGTGTGTGTGTTTCTGCAGTGCGTGTGAATTTCTGCAGTGTGTGTGTATTTCTGCAGAGTGTGTGTGTATTTCTGCAGTGTGTGTGTGTTTCTGCAGAATGTGTGTGTGTTTCTGCAGTGTGTGTGTTTCTGTAGTGTGTGTGTGTGTTTCTGCAGTGTGTGTCTGTGTGTTACTGCAGTGTGTGTGTGTTTCTGCATTGTGTGTGTGTTTCTGTAGTGTGTGTGTGTGTCACTGCAGTGTGTGTGTGTTTCTGCAGTGTGTGTGTGTTTCTGCAGTGTGTGCGTGTGTATTTCTGTAGTGTGTGTATGTTTCTGCAGAATGTGTGTGTGTTTCTGCAGTGTGTGTGTTTCTGTAGTGTGTGTGTGTTTTTCTGCAGTGTGTGTCTGTGTGTTACTGCAGTGTGTGTGTGGTTCTGCATTGTGTGTGTGTTTCTGCAGTGTGTGTGTGTTCCTGTAGTGTGTGTGTGTGTGTTTCTGCAGTGTGTGTGTGTTTCTGCAATGTGAGTGTTTCTGCAGAGTGTGTGTTTCTGCAGTGTGTGTGTGTTTCTGCAGTGTGTGTGTTTCTGCAATGTGAGTGTTTCTGCAGAGTGTGTGTTTCTGCAGTGTGTGTGTGTTTCTGCAGTGGGCGTGTGTGTGTCACTGCAGTGTGTGTTTCTGCAGTGTGTGTGTGTTACTGCAGTGTGTGTCTGTGTGTGTATGTTTCTGCAGAGTGTGTGTGTGTTTCTGCAGGGTGTGTGTGTTTCTGCAGTGTGTGTGTGCTTCTGCAGTGTTTGTGTGTTTCTGCAGTGTGTGTGTTTCAGCAGTGTGTGTGTTTCTGCAGTGTGTGTGTGTTCATGTAGTGTGTGTGTGTTACTGCAGTGTGGGCGTGTTTCTGCAGTGTGTGTGTGTGTTTCTGCAGTGCGTGTGTATTTCTGCAGTGTGCGTGTGTTTCTGCAGTGTGTGTGTATTTCTGCAGAGTGTGTGTGTATTTCTGCAGTGCGCGTGTGTATGTGTTTCTTCAGTCTGTGTGTCTGTTTTGGCAGTGTGTATGTGTTTCTGCAGTGTGTGTGTTTCTGCAATGTGTGTGTGTGTGTTTCTGCAGTGTGTGTGTGTTTCTGTAGTGTGTGTGTGTTTCTGTAGTGTGTGTGTGTGTTTCTGCAGTGTGTATGCATTTCTGCAGTGTTTGTGTTTCTGTATTTTGTGTGTGTGCTTCTGCAGTGTGTGTGTTTCTGTAGTGTGTGTGTGTGTTACTGCAGTGTGTCTGTATTTCTGCAGTGTGTGTGTGTTTCAGTAGTGTGTGTGTGTTTCTGCAGTGTGTGTGTCTGTTTCTGCAGTGTGTGTGTCTGTTTCTGCTGTGTCTGCGTTGCTGCAGAGTGTGTGTGTGTTTCCGTAGTGTATGTCTGTGTTTCTGCAGTGTGTGTGTGTGTTTCTGCAGTGTGTGTGTGTTTCAGTAGTGTGTGTGTGTTTCTGCAGTGTGTGTGTCTGTTTCTGCAGAGTGTGTGTATGTTTCTGCAGTGTGTGTGTGTTACTGCAGTGTGTGTGTGTTTCTATAGTGTGTGTGTGTTACTGCAGTGTGTGTGTGTTTCTGCAGTGTGTGTTTGTATTTCTGCAGTTGTGTGTGTGTGTTTCAGTAGTGTGTGTGTGTGTGTTTCAGCAGTGTGTGTGTCTGTTTCTGCAGTGTGCGCGTTTCTGCAGAGTGTGTGTATGTTTCTGCAGTGTGTGTGCGTTTCTGTAGTGTGTGTGTTTCTGCAGTGTGTGTGTGCGTTTCTGTAGTGTGTGTGTGTTTCTGCAATGTGCGTGCATGTTTCTGCAATGTGCGTGTGTGTTTCTGTAGTGTGTGTGTTTCTGCAGTGTGTGTGTGTGTTACTGCAGTGTGTGTATGTAGTTCTGCAGTTTGTGTGTATGTTTCTGCAGCGTGTGTATTTCTGCAGTCTGTGTGTGTGTTACTGCAGTGTCTGTGTGTGTTACTGCACTGTGTGTGTTACTACAGTGTGTGTGTGTTTCTGTAGTAGTGTGTGTGTGTTACTGCAGTGTGTTTATGTTTCTGCAGTGTGTGTGTGTTTCTGCAGTGTGTGTTTCTGCAGTGTGTATGTGTTCCTGCAGTGTGTGTGTGTGTTTCTGCAGTGTGTGTGTGTGTGTTTCTGCAGTGTGTGTGTGTGTTCCTGCAGTGTGTGTGTGTGTTTCTGCAGTGTGTGTGTGTGTTTCTGCAGTGTGTGTGTGTTTCTGCAGTATGTGTGTGTCTGTTTCTGCAGTGTGTGCGCGCATTTTTGTAGTGTGTGTGTGTGTATCTGCAGTGTGTGTGTCTATTTCTGCAGTGTGTGCGTTTGTGCACAGTGTGTATATGTTTCAGTTGTGTGTGTGTGTGTTTCTGCAGTGTGTGTCTGTTTCTGCAGTGTGCGCATTTCTGCAGAGTGTGTGTATGTTTCTGCAGTGTGTGTGTGTGTTTCTGCAGTACGTGTGTGTCTGTTTCTGCAGTGTGTGTGTGCGTTTCTGTAGTGTGTGTGTGTGTTTCTGCAGTGTGTGTGTGTTATTGCAGTGTGTGTATGTGTTACTGCAGTGTGTGTGTTTCTGGAGTGTGTGTGTGTGTTACTGCAGTGTGTGTGTTACTGCAGTATGTGTGTGTTTCTGCAGTGCGTGTGTATTTCTGTAGTGTGTGTGTGTTTCTGCAGTGTTTGTGTCTGTTTTGGCAGTGTGTATGTTTCTGCAGAGTGTGTGTGGGTTGCTGCTGTGTTTGTGTGTTTCTCTAGTGTGTGCGTGTGTATTTCTGTAGAGTGTGTATGTTTCTGCAGAGTGTGTGTTTCTGTAGTGTGTGCGTGTGTTTCTGTAGTGTGTGTATGTGCGTTACTGCAGTGTGTGTGTGTTTCTGCAGTGCGTGTGAATTTCTGCAGTGTGTGTGTATTTCTGCAGAGTGTGTGTGTATTTCTGCAGTGTGTGTGTGTTTCTGCAGAATGTGTGTGTGTTTCTGCAGTGTGTGTGTTTCTGTAGTGTGTGTGTGTGTTTCTGCAGTGTGTGTCTGTGTGTTACTGCAGTGTGTGTGTGTTTCTGCATTGTGTGTGTGTTTCTGTAGTGTGTGTGTGTGTCACTGCAGTGTGTGTGTGTTTCTGCAGTGTGTGTGTGTTTCTGCAGTGTGTGCGTGTGTATTTCTGTAGTGTGTGTATGTTTCTGCAGAATGTGTGTGTGTTTCTGCAGTGTGTGTGTTTCTGTAGTGTGTGTGTGTTTTTCTGCAGTGTGTGTCTGTGTGTTACTGCAGTGTGTGTGTGGTTCTGCATTGTGTGTGTGTTTCTGCAGTGTGTGTGTGTTCCTGTAGTGTGTGTGTGTGTGTTTCTGCAGTGTGTGTGTGTTTCTGCAATGTGAGTGTTTCTGCAGAGTGTGTGTTTCTGCAGTGTGTGTGTGTTTCTGCAGTGTGTGTCTGTTTCTGCAGTGTGCGCATTTCTGCAGAGTGTGTGTATGTTTCTGCAGTGTGTGTGTGTGTGTTTCTGCAGTGCGTGTGTATTTCTGTAGTGTGTGTGTGTTTCTGCAGTGTTTGTGTCTGTTTTGGCAGTGTGTATGTTTCTGCAGAGTGTGTGTGGGTTGCTGCTGTGTTTGTGTGTTTCTCTAGTGTGTGCGTGTGTATTTCTGTAGAGTGTGTATGTTTCTGCAGAGTGTGTGTTTCTGTAGTGTGTGCGTGTGTTTCTGTAGTGTGTGTATGTGCGTTACTGCAGTGTGTGTGTGTTTCTGCAGTGCGTGTGAATTTCTGCAGTGTGTGTGTATTTCTGCAGAGTGTGTGTGTATTTCTGCAGTGTGTGTGTGTTTCTGCAGAATGTGTGTGTGTTTCTGCAGTGTGTGTGTTTCTGTAGTGTGTGTGTGTGTTTCTGCAGTGTGTGTCTGTGTGTTACTGCAGTGTGTGTGTGTTTCTGCATTGTGTGTGTGTTTCTGTAGTGTGTGTGTGTGTCACTGCAGTGTGTGTGTGTTTCTGCAGTGTGTGTGTGTTTCTGCAGTGTGTGCGTGTGTATTTCTGTAGTGTGTGTATGTTTCTGCAGAATGTGTGTGTGTTTCTGCAGTGTGTGTGTTTCTGTAGTGTGTGTGTGTTTTTCTGCAGTGTGTGTCTGTGTGTTACTGCAGTGTGTGTGTGGTTCTGCATTGTGTGTGTGTTTCTGCAGTGTGTGTGTGTTCCTGTAGTGTGTGTGTGTGTGTTTCTGCAGTGTGTGTGTGTTTCTGCAATGTGAGTGTTTCTGCAGAGTGTGTGTTTCTGCAGTGTGTGTGTGTTTCTGCAGTGTGTGTGTTTCTGCAATGTGAGTGTTTCTGCAGAGTGTGTGTTTCTGCAGTGTGTGTGTGTTTCTGCAGTGGGCGTGTGTGTGTCACTGCAGTGTGTGTTTCTGCAGTGTGTGTGTGTTTCTGTAGTGTGTGTGTGTGTGTTTCTGCAGTTTGTGTGTTTCTGCAGTGTGTGCGTGTGTTTCCGTGTTGTATGTGTGTGTGTTTCTGCAGTGTGTGTGTGCGTTTCTGTAGTGTGTGTGTGTTTCTGCAGTGTGCGTGTGTGTATCTGTAGTGTGTGTGTGTTTCTGCAGTGTGCGTTTCTGCAGTGTGTGAGTGGCTGTTTCTGCAGTGTGTTTGTGTGTTACTGCAGTGTGTGTGTATTTCTGCAGTTTGTGTGTATGTTTCTGCAGTGTATGTATTTCTGCAGTCTGTGTGTGCATTTCTGCAGTGTGTGTGTGTGTGTTACTGCAGTGTGTGTGTGTTCCTGCATTGTGTGTGTGTGTTTCTGTTGTGTGTGTGTCACTGCAGTGCGTCTGTGTTTCTGCAGTGTGTGTGTGTTTCTGCATTGTGTGTGTGTTTCTGTAGTGTGTGTGTATGTGTCACTGCAGTGTGTGTGTGATGCTGCTGTGTGTGTCTGTTTCTGTAGTGTGTGTCTGTTTGTCACTGCAGTGTGTGTGTGTGTTTCTGCAGTGTGTGTGTGTTTCTGTAGTGTGTGTGTGTGTGTTTCTGCAGTGTGTGTCTGTGTGTTACTGCAGTGTGTGTGTGCTTCTGTAGTGTGTGCGTGTGCATTTCTCTGGTGTGTGTATGTTTCTGCAGAATGTGTGTGTGTTTCTGCAGTGCGTGTGTTTCTGTAGTGTGTGTGTGTGTTTCTGTAGTGTGTGTCTGTGTGTTACTGCAGTGTGTGTGTGTTTCTGCATTGTGTGTGTGTTTCTGCAGAATGTGTGTGTGTTTCTGCAGTGCGTGTGTTTCTGTAGTGTGTGTGTGTGTTTCTGTAGTGTGTGCGTGTTTCTGTAGTGTGTGTGTTTTTCTGCAGTGTGTGTGTTTCTGCAGTGTGTGTGTGTTTCTGCAGTGTGTGTGTGTTTCTGCAGTGTGTGTGTCTTTCTGCAGTGTGTGTGTGCTTCTGCAATGTGTGTGTGTTTCTGCAGTGTGTGTGTTTCTGCAGTGTGTGTGTTTCTGCAGTGTGTGTGTTTCTGCAGTGTTTGTGTTTCTGCAGTGTGTGTGTGTGTTTCTGTAGTGTGTGTGTGTTACTGCAGTGTGTGTGTGTATGTTTCTGCAGAGTGTGTGTGTGTTACTGCAGTGTGTGTGTATGTTTCTGCAGAGTGTATGTGTGTTTCTGCAGTGTGTGTGTGTTTCTGCAGTGTGTGTTTCTGCAGTGTGTGTGTGTTTCTGCAGTGTGTGTGTTTCTGCAATGTTTGTGTTTCTGCAGTGTGTGTGTGTTTCTGCAGTGCGTGTGTATTTCTGTAGTGTGTGGGTGTTTCTGCAGTGTGTGTGTCTGTTTTGGCAGTGTGTATGTTTCTGCAGAGTGTGTGTGTGTTGCTGCTGTGTTTGTGTGTTTCTGTAATGCGTGCGTGTGTATTTCTGTAGTGTGTGTATGTTTCTGCAGAGTGTGTGTTTCTGTAATGTGTGTGTGTTTTTCTGTAGTGTGTGTCTGTGTGTTACTGCAGTGTGTGTGTGTTCCTTCATTGTGTGTGTGTTTCTGTTGTGTGTGTGTGTGTCACTGCAGTGTGTCTGTGTTTCTGCAGTGTGTGTGTGTTTCTGCATTGTGTTTGTGTTTCTGTAGAGGGTGTGTGTGTGTCACTGCAGTGTGTGTGTGTTGCTGCTGTGTGTGTCTGTTTCTGTAGTGTGTGTCTGTTTGTCACTGCAGTGTGTGTGTGTGTTTCTGCAGTGTGTGTGTGTTTCTGTAGTGTGTGTGTGTGTGTTTCTGCAGTGTGTGTCTGTGTGTTACTGCAGTGTGTGTGTGTTTCTGCATTGTGTGTGTGTTTCTGTAGTGTGTGTGTGTGTCACTGCAGTGTGTGTGTGTTTCTGCAGTGTGTGTGTGCTTCTGTAGTGTGTGCGTGTGTATTTCTGTAGTGTGTGTATGTTTCTGCAGAATGTGTGTGTGTTTCTGCAGTGTGTGTGTTTCTGTAGTGTGTGTGTGTGTGTGTTTCTGTAGTGTGTGTCTGTGTGTTACTGCAGTGTGTGTGTGTTTCTGCATTGTGTGTGTGTTTCTGTAGTGTGTGTGTGTCACTGCAGTGCGTGTGTGTTTCTGTAGTGTGTGTGTGTGTTTCTGCAGTGTGTGTGTGTTTCTGCAATGTGAGTGTTTCTGCAGAGTGTGTGTTTCTGCAGTGTGTGTGTATTTCTGCAGTGGGCGTGTGTGTTTCTGCAGTGCGTGTGTGTTTCTGCAGTGTGTGTGTTTCTCCAGTGTGTGTGTGTGTTACCGTGGTGTATGTGTGTGTGTTTCTGCAGTGTGTGTGTGTGTTTCTGTAGTGTGTGTGTGTTTCTCTAGTGTGTGTGTGTTTCTGAAGTGTGTGTGTTTCTGTAGTGTGTGTGTGTGTCACTGCAGTGTGTGTGTGTTTCTGCAGTGTGTGTGTGTTTCTGCAGTGTGTGTGTATTTCTGCAGAGTGTGTGTGTATTTCTGCAGTTTGTGTGTATGTTTCTGCAGTGTGTGTATTTCTGCAGTCTGTGTGTGTGTTTCTGCAGTGTGTCCTTGTGTTACTGCACTGTGTGTGTGTTACTGCACTGTGTGTGTGTTACTACAGTGTGTGTGTGTTTCTGTAGTGTGTGTGTGTGTTTCTGCAGTGTGTGTGTGTTACTGCAGTGTGTGTGTGTTGCTGCTGTGTGTGTGTGTTACTGCAGTGTGTGTGTGTTTCTGTAGTGTGTGTGTGTTACTGCAGTGTGTGTGTGTGTTTCTGCAGTGCGTGTGTATTTCTGCAGTGTGTGTGTATTTCTGCAGTGCGTGTGTGTTACTGCAGTGTGTGTGTCTGTGTGTGTATGTTTCTGCAGAGTGTGTGTGTGTTTCTGCAGGGTGTGTGTGTTTCTGCAGTGTGTGTGTGCTTCTGCAGTGTTTGTGTGTTTCTGCAGTGTGTGTGTTTCTGCAGTGTGTGTGTTTCTGCAGTGTGTGTGTGTTTATGTAGTGTGTGTGTGTTACTGCAGTGTGGGCGTGTTTCTGCAGTGTGTGTGTGTGTTTCTGCAGTGCGTGTGTATTTCTGCAGTGTGCGTGTGTTTCGGCAGTGTGTGTGTATTTCTGCAGAGTGTGTGTGTATTTCTGCAGTGCGCATGTGTGTGTGTTTCTTCAGTCTGTGTGTCTGTTTTGGCAGTGTGTATGTTTCTGCAGAGTGTGTGTGTGTTGCTGCTGTGTTTGTGTGTGTTTCTGCGGTGTGTGTGTTTCTGTAGTGTGTGTCTGTGTGTTACTGCAGTGTGTGTGTGTTTCTGCATTGTGTGTGTGTTTCTGTAGTGTGTGTGTGCGTGTCACTGCAGTGTGTGTGTGTGTTTCTGCAGTGTGTGTGTGTGTTTCTGTAGTGTGTGTGTGTTTCTGCAGTGTGTGGGTGTTTCTGCAATGTCAGTGTTTCTGCAGAGTTTGTGTTTCTGCAGTGTGTGTGTGTTTCTGCAGTGTGTGTGTGTTTCTGCAATGTGAGTGTTTCTGCAGTGTGTGTGTGTTTCTGCAGTGGGCGTGTGTGTTTCTGCAGTGCGTGTGTGTTTCTGCAGTGTGTGTGTGTTTCTGCAGTGTGTGTGTTTCTGCAATGTGTGTGTGTGTTTCCGTAGTGTATGTCTGTGTTTCTGCAGTGTGTGTGTGTGTTTCTGCAGTGTGTGTGTGTTTCTGCAGTGTGTGTGTGTTTCTGCAGTGTGTGTGTGTTTCTGCAGTGTTTGTGTTTCTGCAGTGTGTGTGTGTGTTTCTGTCGTGTGTGTGTGTTACTGCAGTGTGTGTGTGTATGTTTCTGCAGAGTGTGTGTGTGTTACTGCAGTGTGTGTGTATGTTTCTGCAGAGTGTGTGTGTGTTTCTGCAGTGTGTGTGTGTTTCTGCAGTGTGTGTGTTTCTGCAGTGTGTGTGTGTTTCTGCAGTGTGTGTTTCTGCAGTGTTTGTGTTTCTGCAGTGTGTGTGTGTTTCTGCAGTGCGTGTGTATTTCTGTAGTGTGTGGGTGTTTCTGCAGTGTGTGTGTCTGTTTTGGCAGTGTGTATGTTTCTGCAGAGTGTGTGTGTGTTGCTGCTGTGTTTGTGTGTTTCTGTAGTGCGTGCGTGTGTATTTCTGTAGTGTGTGTATGTTTCTGCAGAGTGTGTGTTTCTGTAATGTGTGTGTGTGTTTCTGTAGTGTGTGTCTGTGTGTTACTGCAGTGTGTGTGTGTTCCTGCATTGTGTTTGTGTTTCTGTTGTGTGTGTGTGTGTGTCACTGCAGTGTGTCTGTGTTTCTGCAGTGTGTGTGTGTTTCTGCATTGTGTTTGTGTTTCTGTAGAGTGTGTGTGTGTGTCACTGCAGTGTGTGTGTGTTGCTGCTGTGTGTGTGTGTTTCTGTAGTGTGTGTCTGTTTGTCACTGCAGTGTGTGTGTGTGTTTCTGCAGTGTGTGTGTGTTTCTGTAGTGTGTGTGTGTGTGTTTCTGCAGTGTGTGTCTGTGTGTTACTGCAGTGTGTGTGTGTTTCTGCATTGTGTGTGTGTTTCTGTAGTGTGTGTGTGTGTCACTGCAGTGTGTGTGTGTTTCTGCAGTGTGTGTGTGCTTCTGTAGTGTGTGCGTGTGTATTTCTGTAGTGTGTGTATGTTTCTGCAGAATGTGTGTGTGTTTCTGCAGTGTGTGTGTTTCTGTAGTGTGTGTGTGTGTGTGTTTCTGTAGTGTGTGTCTGTGTGTTACTGCAGTGTGTGTGTGTTTCTGCATTGTGTGTGTGTTTCTGTAGTGTGTGTGTGTGTCACTGCAGTGTGTGTGTGTTTCTGTAGTGTGTGTGTTTCTGCAGTGTGTGTGTGTTTCTGCAATGTGAGTGTTTCTGCAGAGTGTGTGTTTCTGCAGTGTGTGTGTGTGTTTCTGCAATGTGAGTGTTTCTGCAGAGTGTGTGTTTCTGCAGTGTGTGTGTATTTCTGCAGTGGGCGTGTGTGTTTCTGCAGTGCGTGTGTGTTTCTGCAGTGTGTGTGTGTTTCTGCAGTGTGTGTGTGTATTACCGTGGTGTATGTGTGTGTGTTTCTGCAGTGTGTGTGTGTGTTTCTGTAGTGTGTGTGTGTTTCTCTAGTGTGTGTGTGTTTCTGAAGTGTGTGTGTTTCTGTAGTGTGTGTGTGTGTTTCTGCAGTGTGTGTCTGTGTGTTACTGCAGTGTGTGTGTGTTTCTGCATTGTGTGTGTGTTTCTGTAGTGTGTGTGTGTGTCACTGCAGTGTGTGTGTGTTTCTGCAGTGTGTGTGTGTTTCTGCAGTGTGTGCGTGTGTATTTCTGTAGTGTGTGTATGTTTCTGCAGAATGTGTGTGTGTTTCTGCAGTGTGTGTGTTTCTGTAGTGTGTGTGTGTGTGTGTTTCTGTAGTGTGTGCGCGTGTGTCGCTGCAGTGTGCGTTTCTGCAGTGTGTGTGTGTGTGTTACTGCAGTACGTGTGTGTCTGTTTCTGCAGTGTGTGTGTGCGTTTCTGTAGTGTGTGTGTGTGTTTCTGCAGTGTGTGTGTGTTATTGCAGTGTGTGTATGTGTTACTGCAGTGTGTGTGTTTCTGGAGTGTGTGTGTGTGTTACTGCAGTGTGTGTGTTACTGCAGTATGTGTGTGTTTCTGCAGTGCGTGTGTATTTCTGTAGTGTGTGTGTGTTTCTGCAGTGTTTGTGTCTGTTTTGGCAGTGTGTATGTTTCTGCAGAATGTGTGTGGGTTGCTGCTGTGTTTGTGTGTTTCTCTAGTGTGTGCGTGTGTATTTCTGTAGAGTGTGTATGTTTCTGCAGAGTGTGTGTTTCTGTAGTGTGTGCATGTGTTTCTGTAGTGTGTGTATGTGCGTTACTGCAGTGTGTGTGTGTTTCTGCAGTGCGTGTGTATTTCTGCAGTGTGTGTGTATTTCTGCAGAGTGTGTGTGTATTTCTGCAGTGTGTGTGTGTTTCTGCAGTGTGTGTGTGCTTCTGCAGTGTGTATGTGTTTCTGCAGTGTGTGTGTTTCTGCTGTGTGTGTGTGTTACTGCAGTGTGTGCGTGTTTCTGTAGTGTGTGTGTGTTACTGCAGTGTGTGTGTATGTTTCTGCAGAGTGTGTGTGTGTTTCTGCAGTGTGTGTGTGTTTCTGCAGTGTGAGTGTCTTTCTGCAGTGTGTGTGTGCTTCTGCAGTGTGTGTGTGTTTCTGCAGTGTGTGTGTTTCTGCAGTGTGTGTGTTTCTGCAGTGTGTGTGTTTCTGCAGTGTTTGTGTTTCTGCAGTGTGTGTGTGTGTTTCTGTAGTGTGTGTGTGTTACTGCAGTGTGTGTGTGTATGTTTCTGCAGAGTGTGTGTGTGTTACTGCAGTGTGTGTGTATGTTTCTGCAGAGTGTGTGTGTGTTTCTGCAGTGTTTGTGTGTTTCTGCAGTGTGTGTGTTTCTGCAGTGTGTGTGTGTTTCTGCAGTGTGTGTGTTTCTGCAGTGTTTGTGTTTCTGCAGTGTGTGTGTGTTTCTGCAGTGCGTGTGTATTTCTGTAGTGTGTGGGTGTTTCTGCAGTGTGTGTGTCTGTTTTGGCAGTGTGTATGTTTCTGCAGAGTGTGTGTGTGTTGCTGCTGTGTTTGTGTGTTTCTGTAATGCGTGCGTGTGTATTTCTGTAGTGTGTGTATGTTTCTGCAGAGTGTGTGTTTCTGTAATGTGTGTGTGTGTTTCTGTATTGTGTGTCTGTGTGTTACTGCAGTGTGTGTGTGTTCCTGCATTGTGTGTGTGTTTCTGTTGTGTGTGTGTGTGTCACTGCAGTGTGTCTGTGTTTCTGCAGTGTGTGTGTGTTTCTGCATTGTGTTTGTGTTTCTGTAGAGTGTGTGTGTGTATCACTGCAGTGTGTTTGTGTTGCTGCTGTGTGTGTCTGTTTCTGTAGTGTGTGTCTGTTTGTCACTGCAGTGTGTGTGTGTGTTTCTGCAGTGTGTGTGTGTTTCTGTAGTGTGTGTGTGTGTGTTTCTGCAGTGTGTGTCTGTGTGTTACTGCAGTGTGTGTGTGTTTCTGCATTGTGTGTGTGTTTCTGTAGTGTGTGTGTGTGTCACTGCAGTGTGTGTGTGTTTCTGCATTGTGTGTGTGCTTCTGTAGTGTGTGCGTGTGTATTTCTGTAGTGTGTGTATGTTTCTGCAGAATGTGTGTGTGTTTCTGCAGTGTGTGTGTTTCTGTAGTGTGTGTGTGTGTGTTTCTGTAGTGTGTGTCTGTGTGTTACTGCAGTGTGTGTGTGTTTCTGCATTGTGTGTGTGTTTCTGTAGTGTGTGTGTGTGTTTCTGCAGTGTGTGTGTGTTTCTGCAATGTGAGTGTTTCTGCAGAGTGTGTGTTTCTGCAGTGTGTGTGTGTGTTTCTGCAATGTGAGTGTTTCTGCAGAGTGTGTGTTTCTGCAGTGTGTGTGTGTTTCTGCAGTGTGTGTGTGCTTCTGTAGTGTGTGCGTGTGTATTTCTGTAGTGTGTGTATGTTTCTGCAGAATGTGTGTGTGTTTCTGCAGTGTGTGTGTTTCTGTAGTGTGTGTGTGTGTGTGTTTCTGTAGTGTGTGTCTGTGTGTTACTGCAGTGTGTGTTTGTTTCTGCATTGTGTGTGTGTTTCTGTAGTGTGTGTGTGTGTCACTGCAGTGTGCGTTTGTTTCTGTAGTGTGTGTGTGTGTTTCTGCAGTGTGTGTGTGTTTCTGCAATGTGAGTGTTTCTGCAGATTGTGTGTTTCTGCAGTGTGTGTGTGTGTTTCTGCAATGTGAGTGTTTCTGCAGAGTGTGTGTTTCTGCAGTGTGTGTGTATTTCTGCAGTGGGCGTGTGTGTTTCTGCAGTGCGTGTGTGTTTCTGCAGTGTGTGTGTGTTTCTGCAGTGTGTGTGTGTGTTACCGTGGTGTATGTGTGTGTGTTTCTGCAGTGTGTGTGTGTGTTTCTGTAGTGTGTGTGTGTTTCTCTAGTGTGTGTGTGTTTCTGAATTGTGTGTGTTTCTGTAGTGTGTGTGTGTCTTTCTGCAGTGTGTGTCTGTGTGTTACTGCAGTGTGAGTGTGTTTCTGCATTGTGTGTGTGTTTCTGTAGTGTGTGTGTGTGTCACTGCAGTGTGTGTGTTTCTGCAGTGTGTGTCTGTTTCTGCAGTGTGTGCGTGTGTATTTCTGTAGTGTGTGTATGTTTCTGCAGAATGTGTGTGTGTTTCTGCAGTGTGTGTGTTTCTGTAGTGTGTGTGTGTGTTTCTGCAGTGTGTGTCTGTGTGTTACTGCAGTGTGTGTGTGTTTCTGCATTGTGTGTGTGTTTCTGTAGTGTGTGTGTGTGTCACTGCAGTGTGTGTGTGTTTCTGCAGTGTGTGTGTGTTTCTGCAGTGTGTGCGTGTGTATTTCTGTAGTGTGTGTATGTTTCTGCAGAATGTGTGTGTGTTTCTGCAGTGTGTGTGTTTCTGTAGTGTGTGTGTGTTTTTCTGCAGTGTGTGTCTGTGTGTTACTGCAGTGTGTGTGTGGTTCTGCATTGTGTGTGTGTTTCTGCAGTGTGTGTGTGTTCCTGTAGTGTGTGTGTGTGTGTTTCTGCAGTGTGTGTGTGTTTCTGCAATGTGAGTGTTTCTGCAGAGTGTGTGTTTCTGCAGTGTGTGTGTGTTTCTGCAGTGTGTGTGTTTCTGCAATGTGAGTGTTTCTGCAGAGTGTGTGTTTCTGCAGTGTGTGTGTGTGTTTCTGCAGTGGGCGTGTGTGTGTCACTGCAGTGTGTGTTTCTGCAGTGTGTGTGTGTTTCTGTAGTGTGTGTGTGTGTGTGTTTCTGCAGTTTGTGTGTGTTTCTGTAGTGTGTGTGTGTGTCACTGCAGTGTGCGTTTGTTTCTGTAGTGTGTGTGTGTGTTTCTGCAGTGTGTGTGTGTTTCTGCAATGTGAGTGTTTCTGCAGAGTGTGTGTTTCTGCAGTGTGTGTGTGTGTTTCTGCAATGTGAGTGTTTCTGCAGAGTGTGTGTTTCTGCAGTGTGTGTGTATTTCTGCAGTGGGCGTGTGTGTTTCTGCAGTGCGTGTGTGTTTCTGCAGTGTGTGTGTGTTTCTGCAGTGTGTGTGTGTGTTACCGTGGTGTATGTGTGTGTGTTTCTGCAGTGTGTGTGTGTGTTTCTGTAGTGTGTGTGTGTTTCTCTAGTGTGTGTGTGTTTCTGAATTGTGTGTGTTTCTGTAGTGTGTGTGTGTCTTTCTGCAGTGTGTGTCTGTGTGTTACTGCAGTGTGTGTGTGTTTCTGCATTGTGTGTGTGTTTCTGTAGTGTGTGTGTGTGTCACTGCAGTGTGTGTGTGTTTCTGCAGTGTGTGTCTGTTTCTGCAGTGTGTGCGTGTGTATTTCTGTAGTGTGTGTATGTTTCTGCAGAATGTGTGTGTGTTTCTGCAGTGTGTGTGTTTCTGTAGTGTGTGTGTGTGTTTCTGCAGTGTGTGTCTGTGTGTTACTGCAGTGTGTGTGTGTTTCTGCATTGTGTGTGTGTTTCTGTAGTGTGTGTGTGTGTCACTGCAGTGTGTGTGTGTTTCTGCAGTGTGTGTGTGTTTCTGCAGTGTGTGCGTGTGTATTTCTGTAGTGTGTGTATGTTTCTGCAGAATGTGTGTGTGTTTCTGCAGTGTGTGTGTTTCTGTAGTGTGTGTGTGTTTTTCTGCAGTGTGTGTCTGTGTGTTACTGCAGTGTGTGTGTGGTTCTGCATTGTGTGTGTGTTTCTGCAGTGTGTGTGTGTTCCTGTAGTGTGTGTGTGTGTGTTTCTGCAGTGTGTGTGTGTTTCTGCAATGTGAGTGTTTCTGCAGAGAGTGTGTTTCTGCAGTGTGTGTGTGTGTTTCTGCAATGTGAGTGTTTCTGCAGAGTGTGTGTTTCTGCAGTGTGTGTGTATTTCTGCAGTGGGCGTGTGTGTTTCTGCAGTGCGTGTGTGTTTCTGCAGTGTGTGTGTGTTTCTGCAGTGTGTGTGTGTATTACCGTGGTGTATGTGTGTGTGTTTCTGCAGTGTGTGTGTGTGTTTCTGTAGTGTGTGTGTGTTTCTCTAGTGTGTGTGTGTTTCTGAAGTGTGTGTGTTTCTGTAGTGTGTGTGTGTGTTTCTGCAGTGTGTGTCTGTGTGTTACTGCAGTGTGTGTGTGTTTCTGCATTGTGTGTGTGTTTCTGTAGTGTGTGTGTGTGTCACTGCAGTGTGTGTGTGTTTCTGCAGTGTGTGTGTGTTTCTGCAGTGTGTGCGTGTGTATTTCTGTAGTGTGTGTATGTTTCTGCAGAATGTGTGTGTGTTTCTGCAGTGTGTGTGTTTCTGTAGTGTGTGTGTGTGTGTGTTTCTGTAGTGTGTGCGCGTGTGTCACTGCAGTGTGCGTTTCTGCAGTGTGTGTGTGTGTGTTACTGCAGTACGTGTGTGTCTGTTTCTGCAGTGTGTGTGTGCGTTTCTGTAGTGTGTGTGTGTGTTTCTGCAGTGTGTGTGTGTTATTGCAGTGTGTGTATGTGTTACTGCAGTGTGTGTGTTTCTGGAGTGTGTGTGTGTGTTACTGCAGTGTGTGTGTTACTGCAGTATGTGTGTGTTTCTGCAGTGCGTGTGTATTTCTGTAGTGTGTGTGTGTTTCTGCAGTGTTTGTGTCTGTTTTCGCAGTGTGTATGTTTCTGCAGAATGTGTGTGGGTTGCTGCTGTGTTTGTGTGTTTCTCTAGTGTGTGCGTGTGTATTTCTGTAGAGTGTGTATGTTTCTGCAGAGTGTGTGTTTCTGTAGTGTGTGCATGTGTTTCTGTAGTGTGTGTATGTGCGTTACTGCAGTGTGTGTGTGTTTCTGCAGTGCGTGTGTATTTTTGCAGTGTGTGTGTATTTCTGCAGAGTGGGTGTGTATTTCTGCAGTGTGTGTGTGTTTCTGCAGTGTGTGTGTGCTTCTGCAGTGTGTGTGTGTTTCTGCAGTGTGTGTGTTTCTGCTGTGTGTGTGTGTTACTGCAGTTTGTGCGTGTTTCTGTAGTGTGTGTGTGTTACTGCAGTGTGTGTGTATGTTTCTGCAGAGTGTGTGTGTGTTTCTGCAGTGTGTGTGTGTTTCTGCAGTGTGTGTGTCTTTCTGCAGTGTGTGTGTGCTTCTGCAGTGTGTGTGTGTTTCTGCAGTGTGTGTGTTTCTGCAGTGTGTGTGTTTCTGCAGTGTGTGTGTTTCTGCAGTGTTTGTGTTTCTGCAGTGTGTGTGTGTGTTTCTGTAGTGTGTGTGTGTTACTGCAGTGTGTGTGTGTATGTTTCTGCAGAGTGTGTGTGTGTTACTGCAGTGTGTGTGTATGTTTCTGCAGAGTGTGTGTGTGTTTCTGCAGTGTTTGTGTGTTTCTGCAGTGTGTGTGTTTCTGCAGTGTGTGTGTGTTTCTGCAGTGTGTGTGTTTCTGCAGTGTTTGTGTTTCTGCAGTGTGTGTGTGTTTCTGCAGTGCCTGTGTATTTCTGTAGTGTGTGGGTGTTTCTGCAGTGTGTGTGTCTGTTTTGGCAGTGTGTATGTTTCTGCAGAGTGTGTGTGTGTTGCTGCTGTGTTTGTGTGTTTCTGTAATGCGTGCGTGTGTATTTCTGTAGTGTGTGTATGTTTCTGCAGAGTGTGTGTTTCTGTAATGTGTGTGTGTGTTTCTGTATTGTGTGTCTGTGTGTTACTGCAGTGTGTGTGTGTTCCTGCATTGTGTGTGTGTTTCTGTTGTGTGTGTGTGTGTGTCACTGCAGTGTGTCTGTGTTTCTGCAGTGTGTGTGTGTTTCTGCATTGTGTTTGTGTTTCTGTAGAGTGTGTGTGTGTATCACTGCAGTGTGTTTGTGTTGCTGCTGTGTGTGTCTGTTTCTGTAGTGTGTGTCTGTTTGTCACTGCAGTGTGTGTGTGTGTTTCTGCAGTGTGTGTGTGTTTCTGTAGTGTGTGTGTGTGTGTTTCTGCAGTGTGTGTCTGTGTGTTACTGCAGTGTGTGTGTGTTTCTGCATTGTGTGTGTGTTTCTGTAGTGTGTGTGTGTGTCACTGCAGTGTGTGTGTGTTTCTGCAGTGTGTGTGTGCTTCTGTAGTGTGTGCGTGTGTATTTCTGTAGTGTGTGTATGTTTCTGCAGAATGTGTGTGTGTTTCTGCAGTGTGTGTGTTTCTGTAGTGTGTGTGTGTGTGTGTTTCTGTAGTGTGTGTCTGTGTGTTACTGCAGTGTGTGTGTGTTTCTGCATTGTGTGTGTGTTTCTGTAGTGTGTGTGTGTGTCACTGCAGTGTGCGTTTGTTTCTGTAGTGTGTGTGTGTGTTTCTGCAGTGTGTGTGTGTTTCTGCAATGTGAGTGTTTCTGCAGAGTGTGTGTTTCTGCAGTGTGTGTGTGTGTTTCTGCAATGTGAGTGTTTCTGCAGAGTGTGTGTTTCTGCAGTGTGTGTGTGTTTCTGCAGTGTGTGTGTGCTTCTGTAGTGTGTGCGTGTGTATTTCTGTAGTGTGTGTATGTTTCTGCAGAATGTGTGTGTGTTTCTGCAGTGTGTGTGTTTCTGTAGTGTGTGTGTGTGTGTGTCTGTAGTGTGTGTCTGTGTGTTACTGCAGTGTGTGTGTGTTTCTGCATTGTGTGTGTGTTTCTGTAGTGTGTGTGTGTGTCACTGCAGTGTGCGTTTGTTTCTGTAGTGTGTGTGTGTGTTTCTGCAGTGTGTGTGTGTTTCTGCAATGTGAGTGTTTCTGCAGAGTGTGTGTTTCTGCAGTGTGTGTGTGTGTTTCTGCAATGTGAGTGTTTCTGCAGAGTGTGTGTTTCTGCAGTGTGTGTGTATTTCTGCAGTGGGCGTGTGTGTTTCTGCAGTGCGTGTGTGTTTCTGCAGTGTGTGTGTGTTTCTGCAGTGTGTGTGTGTGTTACCGTGGTGTATGTGTGTGTGTTTCTGCAGTGTGTGTGTGTGTTTCTGTAGTGTGTGTGTGTTTCTCTAGTGTGTGTGTGTTTCTGAATTGTGTGTGTTTCTGTAGTGTGTGTGTGTCTTTCTGCAGTGTGTGTCTGTGTGTTACTGCAGTGTGTGTGTGTTTCTGCATTGTGTGTGTGTTTCTGTAGTGTGTGTGTGTGTCACTGCAGTGTGTGTGTGTTTCTGCAGTGTGTGTCTGTTTCTGCAGTGTGTGCGTGTGTATTTCTGTAGTGTGTGTATGTTTCTGCAGAATGTGTGTGTGTGTTTCTGCAGTGTGTGTGTTTCTGTAGTGTGTGTGTGTGTTTCTGCAGTGTGTGTCTGTGTGTTACTGCAGTGTGTGTGTGTTTCTGCATTGTGTGTGTGTTTCTGTAGTGTGTGTGTGTGTCACTGCAGTGTGTGTGTGTTTCTGCAGTGTGTGCGTGTGTATTTCTGTAGTGTGTGTATGTTTCTGCAGAATGTGTGTGTGTTTCTGCAGTGTGTGTGTTTCTGTAGTGTGTGTGTGTTTTTCTGCAGTGTGTGTCTGTGTGTTACTGCAGTGTGTGTGTGGTTCTGCATTGTGTGTGTGTTTCTGCAGTGTGTGTGTGTTCCTGTAGTGTGTGTGTGTGTGTTTCTGCAGTGTGTGTGTGTTTCTGCAATGTGAGTGTTTCTGCAGAGTGTGTGTTTCTGCAGTGTGTGTGTGTTTCTGCAGTGTGTGTGTTTCTGCAATGTGAGTGTTTCTGCAGAGTGTGTGTTTCTGCAGTGTGTGTGTGTGTTTCTGCAGTGGGCGTGTGTGTGTCACTGCAGTGTGTGTTTCTGCAGTGTGTGTGTGTTTCTGTAGTGTGTGTGTGTGTGTTTCTGCAGTTTGTGTGTTTCTGCAGTGTGTGCGTGTGTTTCCGTGTTGTATGTGTGTGTGTTTCTGCAGTGTGTGTGTGCGTTTCTGTAGTGTGTGTGTGTTTCTGCAGTGTGTGTGTTTCTGCAATGTGTGTGTGTGTTTCCGTAGTGTATGTCTGTGTTTCTGCAGTGTGTGTGTGTGTTTCTGCAGTGTGTGTGTGTTTCTGCAGTGTGTGTGTGTTTCTGCAGTGTGTGTGTGTTTCTGCAGTGTTTGTGTTTCTGCAGTGTGTGTGTGTGTTTCTGTCGTGTGTGTGTGTTACTGCAGTGTGTGTGTGTATGTTTCTGCAGAGTGTGTGTGTGTTACTGCAGTGTGTGTGTATGTTTCTGCAGAGTGTGTGTGTGTTTCTGCAGTGTGTGTGTGTTTCTGCAGTGTGTGTGTTTCTGCAGTGTGTGTGTGTTTCTGCAGTGTGTGTGTTTCTGCAGTGTTTGTGTTTCTGCAGTGTGTGTGTGTTTCTGCAGTGCGTGTGTATTTCTGTAGTGTGTGGGTGTTTCTGCAGTGTGTGTGTCTGTTTTGGCAGTGTGTATGTTTCTGCAGAGTGTGTGTGTGTTGCTGCTGTGTTTGTGTGTTTCTGTAGTGCGTGCGTGTGTATTTCTGTAGTGTGTTTATGTTTCTGCAGAGTGTGTGTGTCTGTAATGTGTGTGTGTGTTTCTGTAGTGTGTGTCTGTGTGTTACTGCAGTGTGTGTGTGTTCCTGCATTGTGTTTGTGTTTCTGTTGTGTGTGTGTGTGTGTCACTGCAGTGTGTCTGTGTTTCTGCAGTGTGTGTGCGTTTCTGCATTGTGTTTGTGTTTCTGTAGAGTGTGTGTGTGTGTCACTGCAGTGTGTGTGTGTTGCTGCTGTGTGTGTGTGTTTCTGTAGTGTGTGTCTGTTTGTCACTGCAGTGTGTGTGTGTGTTTCTGCAGTGTGTGTGTGTTTCTGTAGTGTGTGTGTGTGTGTTTCTGCAGTGTGTGTCTGTGTGTTACTGCAGTGTGTGTGTGTTTCTGCATTGTGTGTGTGTTTCTGTAGTGTGTGTGTGTGTCACTGCAGTGTGTGTGTGTTTCTGCAGTGTGTGTGTGCTTCTGTAGTGTGTGCGTGTGTATTTCTGTAGTGTGTGTATGTTTCTGCAGAATGTGTGTGTGTTTCTGCAGTGTGTGTGTTTCTGTAGTGTGTGTGTGTGTGTGTTTCTGTAGTGTGTGTCTGTGTGTTACTGCAGTGTGTGTGTGTTTCTGCATTGTGTGTGTGTTTCTGTAGTGTGTGTGTGTGTCACTGCAGTGTGTGTGTGTTTCTGTAGTGTGTGTGTGTTTCTGCAATGTGTGTGTGTTTCTGCAATGTGAGTGTTTCTGCAGAGTGTGTGTTTCTGCAGTGTGTGTGTGTGTTTCTGCAATGTGAGTGTTTCTGCAGAGTGTGTGTTTCTGCAGTGTGTGTGTATTTCTGCAGTGGGCGTGTGTGTTTCTGCAGTGCGTGTGTGTTTCTGCAGTGTGTGTGTGTTTCTGCAGTGTGTGTGTGTATTACCGTGGTGTATGTGTGTGTGTTTCTGCAGTGTGTGTGTGTGTTTCTGTAGTGTGTGTGTGTTTCTCTAGTGTGTGTGTGTTTCTGTAGTGTGTGTGTGTGTTTCTGCAGTGTGTGTCTGTGTGTTACTGCAGTGTGTGTGTGTTTCTGCATTGTGTGTGTGTTTCTGTAGTGTGTGTGTGTGTCACTGCAGTGTGTGTGTGTTTCTGCAGTGTGTGTGTGTTTCTGCAGTGTGTGCGTGTGTATTTCTGTAGTGTGTGTATGTTTCTGCAGAATGTGTGTGTGTTTCTGCAGTGTGTGTGTTTCTGTAGTGTGTGTGTGTGTGTGTTTCTGTAGTGTGTGCGCGTGTGTCACTGCAGTGTGCGTTTCTGCAGTGTGTGTGTGTGTGTTACTGCAGTACGTGTGTGTCTGTTTCTGCAGTGTGTGTGTGCGTTTCTGTAGTGTGTGTGTGTGTTTCTGCAGTGTGTGTGTGTTATTGCAGTGTGTGTATGTGTTACTGCAGTGTGTGTGTTTCTGGAGTGTGTGTGTGTGTTACTGCAGTGTGTGTGTTACTGCAGTATGTGTGTGTTTCTGCAGTGCGTGTGTATTTCTGTAGTGTGTGTGTGTTTCTGCAGTGTTTGTGTCTGTTTTGGCAGTGTGTATGTTTCTGCAGAATGTGTGTGGGTTGCTGCTGTGTTTGTGTGTTTCTCTAGTGTGTGCGTGTGTATTTCTGTAGAGTGTGTATGTTTCTGCAGAGTGTGTGTTTCTGTAGTGTGTGCATGTGTTTCTGTAGTGTGTGTATGTGCGTTACTGCAGTGTGTGTGTGTTTCTGCAGTGCGTGTGTATTTCTGCAGTGTGTGTGTATTTCTGCAGAGTGTGTGTGTATTTCTGCAGTGTGTGTGTGTTTCTGCAGTGTGTGTGTGCTTCTGCAGTGTGTGTGTGTTTCTGCAGTGTGTGTGTTTCTGCTGTGTGTGTGTGTTACTGCAGTGTGTGCGTGTTTCTGTAGTGTGTGTGTGTTACTGCAGTGTGTGTGTATGTTTCTGCAGAGTGTGTGTGTGTTTCTGCAGTGTGTGTGTGTTTCTGCAGTGTGTGTGTCTTTCTGCAGTGTGTGTGTGCTTCTGCAGTGTGTGTGTGTTTCTGCAGTGTGTGTGTTTCTGCAGTGTGTGTGTTTCTGCAGTGTGTGTGTTTCTGCAGTGTTTGTGTTACTGCAGTGTGTGTGTGTATGTTTCTGCAGAGTGTGTGTGTGTTACTGCAGTGTGTGTGTATGTTTCTGCAGAGTGTGTGTGTGTTTGTGCAGTGTTTGTGTGTTTCTGCAGTGTGTGTGTTTCTGCAGTGTGTGTGTGTTTCTGCAGTGTGTGTGTTTCTGCAGTGTTTGTGTTTCTGCAGTGTGTGTGTGTTTCTGTAGTGCGTGTGTATTTCTGTAGTGTGTGGGTGTTTCTGCAGTGTGTGTGTCTGTTTTGGCAGTGTGTATGTTTCTGCAGAGTGTGTGTGTGTTGCTGCTGTGTTTGTGTGTTTCTGTAATGCGTGCGTGTGTATTTCTGTAGTGTGTGTATGTTTCTGCAGAGTGTGTGTTTCTGTAATGTGTGTGTGTGTTTCTGTATTGTGTGTCTGTGTGTTACTGCAGTGTGTGTGTGTTCCTGCATTGTGTGTGTGTTTCTGTTGTGTGTGTGTGTGTGTCACTGCAGTGTGTCTGTGTTTCTGCAGTGTGTGTGTGTTTCTGCATTGTGTTTGTGTTTCTGTAGAGTGTGTGTGTGTATCACTGCAGTGTGTTTGTGTTGCTGCTGTGTGTGTCTGTTTCTGTAGTGTGTGTCTGTTTGTCACTGCAGTGTGTGTGTGTGTTTCTGCAGTGTGTGTGTGTTTCTGTAGTGTGTGTGTGTGTGTTTCTGCAGTGTGTGTCTGTGTGTTACTGCAGTGTGTGTGTGTTTCTGCATTGTGTGTGTGTTTCTGTAGTGTGTGTGTGTGTCACTGCAGTGTGTGTGTGTTTCTGCAGTGTGTGTGTGCTTCTGTAGTGTGTGCGTGTGTATTTCTGTAGTGTGTGTATGTTTCTGCAGAATGTGTGTGTGTTTCTGCAGTGTGTGTGTTTCTGTAGTGTGTGTGTGTGTGTGTTTCTGTAGTGTGTGTCTGTGTGTTACTGCAGTGTGTGTGTGTTTCTGCATTGTGTGTGTGTTTCTGTAGTGTGTGTGTGTGTCACTGCAGTGTGCGTTTGTTTCTGTAGTGTGTGTGTGTGTTTCTGCAGTGTGTGTGTGTTTCTGCAATGTGAGTGTTTCTGCAGAGTGTGTGTTTCTGCAGTGTGTGTGTGTTTCTGCAGTGTGTGTGTGCTTCTGTAGTGTGTGCGTGTGTATTTCTGTAGTGTGTGTATGTTTCTGCAGAATGTGTGTGTGTTTCTGCAGTGTGTGTGTTTCTGTAGTGTGTGTGTGTGTGTGTTTCTGTAGTGTGTGTCTGTGTGTTACTGCAGTGTGTGTGTGTTTCTGCATTGTGTGTGTGTTTCTGTAGTGTGTGTGTGTGTCACTGCAGTGTGCGTTTGTTTCTGTAGTGTGTGTGTGTTTCTGCAGTGTGTGAGTGTTTCTGCAATGTGAGTGTTTCTGCAGAGTGTGTGTTTCTGCAGTGTGTGTGTGTGTTTCTGCAATGTGAGTGTTTCTGCAGAGTGTGTGTTTCTGCAGTGTGTGTGTATTTCTGCAGTGGGCGTGTGTGTTTCTGCAGTGCGTCTGTGTTTCTGCAGTGTGTGTGTGTTTCTGCAGTGTGTGTGTGTGTTACCGTGGTGTATGTGTGTGTGTTTCTGCAGTGTGTGTGTGTGTTTCTGTAGTGTGTGTGTGTTTCTCTAGTGTGTGTGTGTTTCTGAATTGTGTGTGTTTCTGTAGTGTGTGTGTGTCTTTCTGCAGTGTGTGTCTGTGTGTTACTGCAGTGTGTGTGTGTTTCTGCATTGTGTGTGTGTTTCTGTAGTGTGTGTGTGTGTCACTGCAGTGTGTGTGTGTTTCTGCAGTGTGTGTCTGTTTCTGCAGTGTGTGCGTGTGTATTTCTGTAGTGTGTGTATGTTTCTGCAGAATGTGTGTGTGTTTCTGCAGTGTGTGTGTTTCTGTAGTGTGTGTGTGTGTTTCTGCAGTGTGTGTCTGTGTGTTACTGCAGTGTGTGTGTGTTTCTGCATTGTGTGTGTGTTTCTGTAGTGTGTGTGTGTGTCACTGCAGTGTGTGTGTGTTTCTGCAGTGTGTGTGTGTTTCTGCAGTGTGTGCGTGTGTATTTCTGTAGTGTGTGTATGTTTCTGCAGAATGTGTGTGTGTTTCTGCAGTGTGTGTGTTTCTGTAGTGTGTGTGTGTTTTTCTGCAGTGTGTGTCTGTGTGTTACTGCAGTGTGTGTGTGGTTCTGCATTGTGTGTGTGTTTCTGCAGTGTGTGTGTGTTCCTGTAGTGTGTGTGTGTGTGTTTCTGCAGTGTGTGTGTGTTTCTGCAATGTGAGTGTTTCTGCAGAGTGTGTGTTTCTGCAGTGTGTGTGTGTTTCTGCAGTGTGTGTGTTTCTGCAATGTGAGTGTTTCTGCAGAGTGTGTGTTTCTGCAGTGTGTGTGTGTGTTTCTGCAGTGGGCGTGTGTGTGTCACTGCAGTGTGTGTTTCTGCAGTGTGTGTGTGTTTCTGTAGTGTGTGTGTGTGTGTTTCTGCAGTTTGTGTGTTTCTGCAGTGTGTGCGTGTGTTTCCGTGTTGTATGTGTGTGTGTTTCTGCAGTGTGTGTGTGCGTTTCTGTAGTGTGTGTGTGTTTCTGCAGTGTGCGTGTGTGTATCTGTAGTGTGTGTGTGTTTCTGCAGTGTGCGTTTCTGCAGTGTGTGAGTGGCTGTTTCTGCAGTGTGTTTGTGTGTTACTGCAGTGTGTGTGTATTTCTGCAGTTTGTGTGTATGTTTCTGCAGTGTGTGTATTTCTGCAGTCTGTGTGTGCATTTCTGCAGTGTGTGTGTGTGTGTTACTGCAGTGTGTGTGTGTTCCTGCATTGTGTGTGTGTTTCTGTTGTGTGTGTGTGTGTCACTGCAGTGCGTCTGTGTTTCTGCAGTGTGTGTGTGTTTCTGCATTGTGTGTGTGCTTCTGTAGTGTGTGCGTGTGTATTTCTGTAGTGTGTGTATGTTTCTGCAGAATGTGTGTGTGTTTCTGCAGTGTGTGTGTTTCTGTAGTGTGTGTGTGTGTGTGTTTCTGTAGTGTGTGTCTGTGTGTTACTGCAGTGTGTGTGTGTTTCTGCATTGTGTGTGTGTTTCTGTAGTGTGTGTGTGTGTCACTGCAGTGTGTGTGTGTTTCTGTAGTGTGTGTGTGTTTCTGCAATGTGTGTGTGTTTCTGCAATGTGAGTGTTTCTGCAGAGTGTGTGTTTCTGCAGTGTGTGTGTGTGTTTCTGCAATGTGAGTGTTTCTGCAGAGTGTGTGTTTCTGCAGTGTGTGTGTATTTCTGCAGTGGGCGTGTGTGTTTCTGCAGTGCGTGTGTGTTTCTGCAGTGTGTGTGTGTTTCTGCAGTGTGTGTGTGTATTACCGTGGTGTATGTGTGTGTGTTTCTGCAGTGTGTGTGTGTGTTTCTGTAGTGTGTGTGTGTTTCTCTAGTGTGTGTGTGTTTCTGTAGTGTGTGTGTGTGTTTCTGCAGTGTGTGTCTGTGTGTTACTGCAGTGTGTGTGTGTTTCTGCATTGTGTGTGTGTTTCTGTAGTGTGTGTGTGTGTCACTGCAGTGTGTGTGTGTTTCTGCAGTGTGTGTGTGTTTCTGCAGTGTGTGCGTGTGTATTTCTGTAGTGTGTGTATGTTTCTGCAGAATGTGTGTGTGTTTCTGCAGTGTGTGTGTTTCTGTAGTGTGTGTGTGTGTGTGTTTCTGTAGTGTGTGCGCGTGTGTCACTGCAGTGTGCGTTTCTGCAGTGTGTGTGTGTGTGTTACTGCAGTACGTGTGTGTCTGTTTCTGCAGTGTGTGTGTGCGTTTCTGTAGTGTGTGTGTGTGTTTCTGCAGTGTGTGTGTGTTATTGCAGTGTGTGTATGTGTTACTGCAGTGTGTGTGTTTCTGGAGTGTGTGTGTGTGTTACTGCAGTGTGTGTGTTACTGCAGTATGTGTGTGTTTCTGCAGTGCGTGTGTATTTCTGTAGTGTGTGTGTGTTTCTGCAGTGTTTGTGTCTGTTTTGGCAGTGTGTATGTTTCTGCAGAATGTGTGTGGGTTGCTGCTGTGTTTGTGTGTTTCTCTAGTGTGTGCGTGTGTATTTCTGTAGAGTGTGTATGTTTCTGCAGAGTGTGTGTTTCTGTAGTGTGTGCATGTGTTTCTGTAGTGTGTGTATGTGCGTTACTGCAGTGTGTGTGTGTTTCTGCAGTGCGTGTGTATTTCTGCAGTGTGTGTGTATTTCTGCAGAGTGTGTGTGTATTTCTGCAGTGTGTGTGTGTTTCTGCAGTGTGTGTGTGCTTCTGCAGTGTGTGTGTGTTTCTGCAGTGTGTGTGTTTCTGCTGTGTGTGTGTGTTACTGCAGTGTGTGCGTGTTTCTGTAGTGTGTGTGTGTTACTGCAGTGTGTGTGTATGTTTCTGCAGAGTGTGTGTGTGTTTCTGCAGTGTGTGTGTGTTTCTGCAGTGTGTGTGTCTTTCTGCAGTGTGTGTGTGCTTCTGCAGTGTGTGTGTGTTTCTGCAGTGTGTGTGTTTCTGCAGTGTGTGTGTTTCTGCAGTGTGTGTGTTTCTGCAGTGTTTGTGTTACTGCAGTGTGTGTGTGTATGTTTCTGCAGAGTGTGTGTGTGTTACTGCAGTGTGTGTGTATGTTTCTGCAGAGTGTGTGTGTGTTTGTGCAGTGTTTGTGTGTTTCTGCAGTGTGTGTGTTTCTGCAGTGTGTGTGTGTTTCTGCAGTGTGTGTGTTTCTGCAGTGTTTGTGTTTCTGCAGTGTGTGTGTGTTTCTGTAGTGCGTGTGTATTTCTGTAGTGTGTGGGTGTTTCTGCAGTGTGTGTGTCTGTTTTGGCAGTGTGTATGTTTCTGCAGAGTGTGTGTGTGTTGCTGCTGTGTTTGTGTGTTTCTGTAATGCGTGCGTGTGTATTTCTGTAGTGTGTGTATGTTTCTGCAGAGTGTGTGTTTCTGTAATGTGTGTGTGTGTTTCTGTATTGTGTGTCTGTGTGTTACTGCAGTGTGTGTGTGTTCCTGCATTGTGTGTGTGTTTCTGTTGTGTGTGTGTGTGTGTCACTGCAGTGTGTCTGTGTTTCTGCAGTGTGTGTGTGTTTCTGCATTGTGTTTGTGTTTCTGTAGAGTGTGTGTGTGTATCACTGCAGTGTGTTTGTGTTGCTGCTGTGTGTGTCTGTTTCTGTAGTGTGTGTCTGTTTGTCACTGCAGTGTGTGTGTGTGTTTCTGCAGTGTGTGTGTGTTTCTGTAGTGTGTGTGTGTGTGTTTCTGCAGTGTGTGTCTGTGTGTTACTGCAGTGTGTGTGTGTTTCTGCATTGTGTGTGTGTTTCTGTAGTGTGTGTGTGTGTCACTGCAGTGTGTGTGTGTTTCTGCAGTGTGTGTGTGCTTCTGTAGTGTGTGCGTGTGTATTTCTGTAGTGTGTGTATGTTTCTGCAGAATGTGTGTGTGTTTCTGCAGTGTGTGTGTTTCTGTAGTGTGTGTGTGTGTGTGTTTCTGTAGTGTGTGTCTGTGTGTTACTGCAGTGTGTGTGTGTTTCTGCATTGTGTGTGTGTTTCTGTAGTGTGTGTGTGTGTCACTGCAGTGTGCGTTTGTTTCTGTAGTGTGTGTGTGTGTTTCTGCAGTGTGTGTGTGTTTCTGCAATGTGAGTGTTTCTGCAGAGTGTGTGTTTCTGCAGTGTGTGTGTGTTTCTGCAGTGTGTGTGTGCTTCTGTAGTGTGTGCGTGTGTATTTCTGTAGTGTGTGTATGTTTCTGCAGAATGTGTGTGTGTTTCTGCAGTGTGTGTGTTTCTGTAGTGTGTGTGTGTGTGTGTTTCTGTAGTGTGTGTCTGTGTGTTACTGCAGTGTGTGTGTGTTTCTGCATTGTGTGTGTGTTTCTGTAGTGTGTGTGTGTGTCACTGCAGTGTGCGTTTGTTTCTGTAGTGTGTGTGTGTTTCTGCAGTGTGTGTGTGTTTCTGCAATGTGAGTGTTTCTGCAGAGTGTGTGTTTCTGCAGTGTGTGTGTGTGTTTCTGCAATGTGAGTGTTTCTGCAGAGTGTGTGTTTCTGCAGTGTGTGTGTATTTCTGCAGTGGGCGTGTGTGTTTCTGCAGTGCGTCTGTGTTTCTGCAGTGTGTGTGTGTTTCTGCAGTGTGTGTGTGTGTTACCGTGGTGTATGTGTGTGTGTTTCTGCAGTGTGTGTGTGTGTTTCTGTAGTGTGTGTGTGTTTCTCTAGTGTGTGTGTGTTTCTGAATTGTGTGTGTTTCTGTAGTGTGTGTGTGTCTTTCTGCAGTGTGTGTCTGTGTGTTACTGCAGTGTGTGTGTGTTTCTGCATTGTGTGTGTGTTTCTGTAGTGTGTGTGTGTCACTGCAGTGTGTGTGTGTTTCTGCAGTGTGTGTCTGTTTCTGCAGTGTGTGCGTGTGTATTTCTGTAGTGTGTGTATGTTTCTGCAGAATGTGTGTGTGTTTCTGCAGTGTGTGTGTTTCTGTAGTGTGTGTGTGTGTTTCTGCAGTGTGTGTCTGTGTGTTACTGCAGTGTGTGTGTGTTTCTGCATTGTGTGTGTGTTTCTGTAGTGTGTGTGTGTGTCACTGCAGTGTGTGTGTGTTTCTGCAGTGTGTGTGTGTTTCTGCAGTGTGTGCGTGTGTATTTCTGTAGTGTGTGTATGTTTCTGCAGAATGTGTGTGTGTTTCTGCAGTGTGTGTGTTTCTGTAGTGTGTGTGTGTTTTTCTGCAGTGTGTGTCTGTGTGTTACTGCAGTGTGTGTGTGGTTCTGCATTGTGTGTGTGTTTCTGCAGTGTGTGTGTGTTCCTGTAGTGTGTGTGTGTGTGTTTCTGCAGTGTGTGTGTGTTTCTGCAATGTGAGTGTTTCTGCAGAGTGTGTGTTTCTGCAGTGTGTGTGTGTTTCTGCAGTGTGTGTGTTTCTGCAATGTGAGTGTTTCTGCAGAGTGTGTGTTTCTGCAGTGTGTGTGTGTGTTTCTGCAGTGGGCGTGTGTGTGTCACTGCAGTGTGTGTTTCTGCAGTGTGTGTGTGTTTCTGTAGTGTGTGTGTGTGTGTTTCTGCAGTTTGTGTGTTTCTGCAGTGTGTGCGTGTGTTTCCGTGTTGTATGTGTGTGTGTTTCTGCAGTGTGTGTGTGCGTTTCTGTAGTGTGTGTGTGTTTCTGCAGTGTGCGTGTGTGTATCTGTAGTGTGTGTGTGTTTCTGCAGTGTGCGTTTCTGCAGTGTGTGAGTGGCTGTTTCTGCAGTGTGTTTGTGTGTTACTGCAGTGTGTGTGTATTTCTGCAGTTTGTGTGTATGTTTCTGCAGTGTGTGTATTTCTGCAGTCTGTGTGTGCAATTCTGCAGTGTGTGTGTGTGTGTTACTGCAGTGTGTGTGTGTTCCTGCATTGTGTGTGTGTTTCTGTTGTGTGTGTGTGTGTCACTGCAGTGCGTCTGTGTTTCTGCAGTGTGTGTGTGTTTCTGCATTGTGTGTGTGTTTCTGTAGTGTGTGTGTATGTGTCACTGCAGTGTGTGTGTGATGCTGCTGTGTGTGTCTGTTTCTGTAGTGTGTGTCTGTTTGTCACTGCAGTGTGTGTGTGTGTTTCTGCAGTGTGTGTGTGTTTCTGTAGTGTGTGTGTGTGTTTCTGCAGTGTGTGTCTGTGTGTTACTGCAGTGTGTGTGTGCTTCTGTAGTGTGTGCGTGTGTATTTCTGTAGTGTGTGTATGTTTCTGCAGAATGTGTGTGTGTTTCTGCAGTGCGTGTGTTTCTGTAGTGTGTGTGTGTGTTTCTGTAGTGTGTGTCTGTGTGTTACTGCAGTGTGTGTGTGTTTCTGCATTGTGTGTGTGTTTCTGCAGAATGTGTGTGTGTTTCTGCAGTGCGTGTGTTTCTGTAGTGTGTGTGTGTTTCTGTAGTGTGTGCGTGTTTCTGTAGTGTCTGTGTGTTTCTGCAGCGTGTGTGTTTTGCTGCTATGTTTGTGTGTGTGTTTCTGCAGTGTGTGTGTTTCTGTAGTCTGTGTGTGTTTCTGCAATGTGAGTGTTTCAGCAGCGTGTGTGTGTTTCTGCAGTGGGCGTGTGTGTTTCTGCAGTTTGTGTGTTTCTGCAGAGTGTGTGTTTCTGCAGTGTGTGTGTGTTTCTGCAATGTGAGTGTTTCTGCAGAGTGTGTGTGTTTCTGCAGTGGGCGTGTGTGTTTCTGCAGTGCGTGTGTGTTTCTGCAGTGTGTGTGTTTCTGCAGTGTGTGTGTTTCTGCAGTGTGTGTGTGTTTCCGTAGTGTATGTGTGTGTGTCTGCAGTGTGTGTGTGTGTTTCTGCAATGTGTATGTATTTATGCAGTGTGTGTATGTTTCTGTAGTGTGTGTGTGTTTCTGTAGTGTGTGTGTTTTTCTGCAGTGTGTATGTATTTCTGCAGTGTTTGTGTTTCAGTATTTTGCGTGTGTGCTTCTGCAGTGTGTATGTGTATCTGCAGTGCGTGTTTGTAATTCTGCAGTTGTGTGTGTGTGTTTCAGTAGTGTGTGTGTGTGCTAGTGCAGTGTGTGTGTGTGTTGCTGCAGTGTGTGCCCAGAGGGGCAATTTCTTCACTCAGAGGGTAGTGAGTGTCTGGAATGGGCTGCCAGAGGTAGTAGTAGAAGCGGGTACAATTGTGTCTTTCAAAAAGCATTTAGATGGTTACATGGGTAAGATGGGTATAGAGGGTTATGGGCCAGGTGCGGGCAACTGGGACTAGCTTAATGGTAAAAAACTGGGCGGCATGGACTGGTTGGGCCGAAGGGCCTGTTTCCATGCTGTAAACTTCTATGATTCTATGATTCTAGTGTGTGTGTGTTTCTGCAGTGTGTATGTATTTCTGCAGTGTTTGTGTTTCTGTATTGTGCGTGTGTGCTTCTGCAGTGTGTGTGTGTATCTGCAGTGTGTGTTTGTATTTCTGCAGTAGTGTGTGTGTGATTCAGTAGTGTGTGTGTGTGCTAGTGCAGTGTGTGTGTGTTGCTGCAGAGTGTGTGTATGTTTCTGCAGTGTGTGTGTGTGTGTTTCCGCAGTGTGTGTGTGTGTTTCTGCAGTGTGTGTGCATGTTTCCGTAGTGTATGTGTGTGTGTCTGCAGTGTATGTGTGTGTTTCTGCAATGTGTATGTATTTCTGCAGTGTGTGTATGTTTCTGTAGTGTGTGTGTGTTTCTGTAGTGTGTGTGTGTTTCTGCAGTGTGTATGTATTTCTGCAGTGTTTGAGTTTCTGTATTTTGCGTGTGTGCTTCTGCAGTGTGTGTGTATCTGCAGTGTGTGCTGGTATTTCTGCAGTTGTGTGTGTGTGTTTCAGTAGTGAGTGTGTGTGTGCTAGTGCAGTGTGTGTGTGTTGCTCCAGAGTGTGTGTATGTTTCTGCAGTGTGTGTGTGTGTTTCTGCAGTGTGTGTGTGTGTTTCTGCAGTGTGCGTGTGTGTTTCTGTAGTGTGTGTGTGTCTCTGTAGTGTGTGTGTGTTTCTGTAGTGTGTGTGTGTTTCTGCAGTATGTGTGTGTGTTACTGCAGTGTGTGTGTGTATTTCTGCAGTTTGTGTGTGTGTTACTGCACTGTGTGTGTGTGTTACTGCACTGTGTGTGTGTTACTACAGTGTGTGTGTGTTTCTGCAGTGTGTGTGTGTGTTTCTGTAGTGTGTGTGTGTTTCTCTAGTGTGTGTGTGTTTCTGAATTGTGTGTGTTTCTGTAGTGTGTGTGTGTCTTTCTGCAGTGTGTGTCTGTGTGTTACTGCAGTGTGTGTGTGTTTCTGCATTGTGTGTGTGTTTCTGTAGTGTGTGTGTGTGTCACTGCAGTGTGTGTGTGTTTCTGCAGTGTGTGTCTGTTTCTGCAGTGTGTGCGTGTGTATTTCTGTAGTGTGTGTATGTTTCTGCAGAATGTGTGTGTGTTTCTGCAGTGTGTGTGTTTCTGTAGTGTGTGTGTGTGTTTCTGCAGTGTGTGTCTGTGTGTTACTGCAGTGTGTGTGTGTTTCTGCATTGTGTGTGTGTTTCTGTAGTGTGTGTGTGTGTCACTGCAGTGTGTGTGTGATTCTGCAGTGTGTGTGTGTTTCTGCAGTGTGTGCGTGTGTATTTCTGTAGTGTGTGTATGTTTCTGCAGAATGTGTGTGTGTTTCTGCAGTGTGTGTGTTTCTGTAGTGTGTGTGTGTTTTTCTGCAGTGTGTGTCTGTGTGTTACTGCAGTGTGTGTGTGGTTCTGCATTGTGTGTGTGTTTCTGCAGTGTGTGTGTGTTCCTGTAGTGTGTGTGTGTGTGTTTCTGCAGTGTGTGTGTGTTTCTGCAATGTGAGTGTTTCTGCAGAGTGTGTGTTTCTGCAGTGTGTGTGTGTTTCTGCAGTGTGTGTGTTTCTGCAATGTGAGTGTTTCTGCAGAGTGTGTGTTTCTGCAGTGTGTGTGTGTGTTTCTGCAGTGGGCGTGTGTGTGTCACTGCAGTGTGTGTTTCTGCAGTGTGTGTGTGTTTCTGTAGTGTGTGTGTGTGTGTGTTTCTGCAGTTTGTGTGTTTCTGCAGTGTGTGCGTGTGTTTCCGTGTTGTATGTGTGTGTGTTTCTGCAGTGTGTGTGTGCGTTTCTGTAGTGTGTGTGTGTTTCTGCAGTGTGCGTGTGTGTATCTGTAGTGTGTGTGTGTTTCTGCAGTGTGCGTTTCTGCAGTGTGTGAGTGGCTGTTTCTGCAGTGTGTTTGTGTGTTACTGCAGTGTGTGTGTATTTCTGCAGTTTGTGTGTATGTTTCTGCAGTGTGTGTATTTCTGCAGTCTGTGTGTGCATTTCTGCAGTGTTTGTGTGTGTGTTACTGCAGTGTGTGTGTGTTCCTGCATTGTGTGTGTGTTTCTGTTGTGTGTGTGTGTGTCACTGCAGTGCGTCTGTGTTTCTGCAGTGTGTGTGTGTTTCTGCATTGTGTGTGTGTTTCTGTAGTGTGTGTGTATGTGTCACTGCAGTGTGTGTGTGATGCTGCTGTGTGTGTCTGTTTCTGTAGTGTGTGTCTGTTTGTCACTGCAGTGTGTGTGTGTGTTTCTGCAGTGTGTGTGTGTTTCTGTAGTGTGTGTGTGTGTTTCTGCAGTGTGTGTCTGTGTGTTACTGCAGTGTGTGTGTGCTTCTGTAGTGTGTGCGTGTGTATTTCTGTAGTGTGTGTATGTTTCTGCAGAATGTGTGTGTGTTTCTGCAGTGCGTGTGTTTCTGTAGTGTGTGTGTGTGTTTCTGTAGTGTGTGTCTGTGTGTTACTGCAGTGTGTGTGTGTTTCTGCATTGTGTGTGTGTTTCTGCAGAATGTGTGTGTGTTTCTGCAGTGCGTGTGTTTCTGTAGTGTGTGTGTGTTTCTGTAGTGTGTGCGTGTTTCTGTAGTGTCTGTGTGTTTCTGCAGCGTGTGTGTTTTGCTGCTATGTTTGTGTGTGTGTTTCTGCAGTGTGTGTGTTTCTGTAGTCTGTGTGTGTTTCTGCAATGTGAGTGTTTCAGCAGCGTGTGTGTGTTTCTGCAGTGGGCGTGTGTGTTTCTGCAGTGTGTGTGTTTCTGCAGAGTGTGTGTTTCTGCAGTGTGTGTGTGTTTCTGCAATGTGAGTGTTTCTGCAGAGTGTGTGTGTTTCTGCAGTGGGCGTGTGTGTTTCTGCAGTGCGTGTGTGTTTCTGCAGTGTGTGTGTTTCTGCAGTGTGTGTGTTTCTGCAGTGTGTGTGTGTTTCCGTAGTGTATGTGTGTGTGTCTGCAGTGTGTGTGTGTGTTTCTGCAATGTGTATGTATTTATGCAGTGTGTGTATGTTTCTGTAGTGTGTGTGTGTTTCTGTAGTGTGTGTGTTTTTCTGCAGTGTGTATGTATTTCTGCAGTGTTTGTGTTTCAGTATTTTGCGTGTGTGCTTCTGCAGTGTGTATGTGTATCTGCAGTGCGTGTTTGTAATTCTGCAGTTGTGTGTGTGTGTTTCAGTAGTGTGTGTGTGTGCTAGTGCAGTGTGTGTGTGTGTTGCTGCAGTGTGTGCCCAGAGGGGCAATTTCTTCACTCAGAGGGTAGTGAGTGTCTGGAATGGGCTGCCAGAGGTAGTAGTAGAAGCGGGTACAATTGTGTCTTTCAAAAAGCATTTAGATGGTTACATGGGTAAGATGGGTATAGAGGGTTATGGGCCAGGTGCGGGCAACTGGGACTAGCTTAATGGTAAAAAACTGGGCGGCATGGACTGGTTGGGCCGAAGGGCCTGTTTCCATGCTGTAAACTTCTATGATTCTATGATTCTAGTGTGTGTGTGTTTCTGCAGTGTGTATGTATTTCTGCAGTGTTTGTGTTTCTGTATTGTGCGTGTGTGCTTCTGCAGTGTGTGTGTGTATCTGCAGTGTGTGTTTGTATTTCTGCAGTAGTGTGTGTGTGATTCAGTAGTGTGTGTGTGTGCTAGTGCAGTGTGTGTGTGTTGCTGCAGAGTGTGTGTATGTTTCTGCAGTGTGTGTGTGTGTGTTTCCGCAGTGTGTGTGTGTGTTTCTGCAGTGTGTGTGCATGTTTCCGTAGTGTATGTGTGTGTGTCTGCAGTGTATGTGTGTGTTTCTGCAATGTGTATGTATTTCTGCAGTGTGTGTATGTTTCTGTAGTGTGTGTGTGTTTCTGTAGTGTGTGTGTGTTTCTGCAGTGTGTATGTATTTCTGCAGTGTTTGAGTTTCTGTATTTTGCGTGTGTGCTTCTGCAGTGTGTGTGTATCTGCAGTGTGTGCTGGTATTTCTGCAGTTGTGTGTGTGTGTTTCAGTAGTGAGTGTGTGTGTGCTAGTGCAGTGTGTGTGTGTTGCTCCAGAGTGTGTGTATGTTTCTGCAGTGTGTGTGTGTGTTTCTGCAGTGTGTGTGTGTGTTTCTGCAGTGTGCGTGTGTGTTTCTGTAGTGTGTGTGTGTCTCTGTAGTGTGTGTGTGTTTCTGTAGTGTGTGTGTGTTTCTGCAGTATGTGTGTGTGTTACTGCAGTGTGTGTGTGTATTTCTGCAGTTTGTGTGTGTGTTACTGCACTGTGTGTGTGTGTTACTGCACTGTGTGTGTGTTACTACAGTGTGTGTGTGTTTCTGCAGTGTGTGTGTGTGTTTCTGTAGTGTGTGTGTGTTTCTCTAGTGTGTGTGTGTTTCTGAATTGTGTGTGTTTCTGTAGTGTGTGTGTGTCTTTCTGCAGTGTGTGTCTGTGTGTTACTGCAGTGTGTGTGTGTTTCTGCATTGTGTGTGTGTTTCTGTAGTGTGTGTGTGTGTCACTGCAGTGTGTGTGTGTTTCTGCAGTGTGTGTCTGTTTCTGCAGTGTGTGCGTGTGTATTTCTGTAGTGTGTGTATGTTTCTGCAGAATGTGTGTGTGTTTCTGCAGTGTGTGTGTTTCTGTAGTGTGTGTGTGTGTTTCTGCAGTGTGTGTCTGTGTGTTACTGCAGTGTGTGTGTGTTTCTGCATTGTGTGTGTGTTTCTGTAGTGTGTGTGTGTGTCACTGCAGTGTGTGTGTGATTCTGCAGTGTGTGTGTGTTTCTGCAGTGTGTGCGTGTGTATTTCTGTAGTGTGTGTATGTTTCTGCAGAATGTGTGTGTGTTTCTGCAGTGTGTGTGTTTCTGTAGTGTGTGTGTGTTTTTCTGTAGTGTGTGTCTGTGTGTTACTGCAGTGTGTGTGTGGTTCTGCATTGTGTGTGTGTTTCTGCAGTGTGTGTGTGTTCCTGTAGTGTGTGTGTGTGTGTTTCTGCAGTGTGTGTGTGTTTCTGCAATGTGAGTGTTTCTGCAGAGTGTGTGTTTCTGCAGTGTGTGTGTGTTTCTGCAGTGTGTGTGTTTCTGCAATGTGAGTGTTTCTGCAGAGTGTGTGTTTCTGCAGTGTGTGTGTGTGTTTCTGCAGTGGGCGTGTGTGTGTCACTGCAGTGTGTGTTTCTGCAGTGTGTGTGTGTTTCTGTAGTGTGTGTGTGTGTGTGTTTCTGCAGTTTGTGTGTTTCTGCAGTGTGTGCGTGTGTTTCCGTGTTGTATGTGTGTGTGTTTCTGCAGTGTGTGTGTGCGTTTCTGTAGTGTGTGTGTGTTTCTGCAGTGTGCGTGTGTGTATCTGTAGTGTGTGTGTGTTTCTGCAGTGTGCGTTTCTGCAGTGTGTGAGTGGCTGTTTCTGCAGTGTGTTTGTGTGTTACTGCAGTGTGTGTGTATTTCTGCAGTTTGTGTGTATGTTTCTGCAGTGTGTGTATTTCTGCAGTCTGTGTGTGCATTTCTGCAGTGTTTGTGTGTGTGTTACTGCAGTGTGTGTGTGTTCCTGCATTGTGTGTGTGTTTCTGTTGTGTGTGTGTGTGTCACTGCAGTGCGTCTGTGTTTCTGCAGTGTGTGTGTGTTTCTGCATTGTGTGTGTGTTTCTGTAGTGTGTGTGTATGTGTCACTGCAGTGTGTGTTTGATGCTGCTGTGTGTGTCTGTTTCTGTAGTGTGTGTCTGTTTGTCACTGCAGTGTGTGTGTGTGTTTCTGCAGTGTGTGTGTGTTTCTGTAGTGTGTGTGTGTGTTTCTGCAGTGTGTGTCTGTGTGTTACTGCAGTGTGTGTGTGCTTCTGTAGTGTGTGCGTGTGTATTTCTGTAGTGTGTGTATGTTTCTGCAGAATGTGTGTGTGTTTCTGCAGTGCGTGTGTTTCTGTAGTGTGTGTGTGTGTTTCTGTAGTGTGTGTCTGTGTGTTACTGCAGTGTGTGTGTGTTTCTGCATTGTGTGTGTGTTTCTGCAGAATGTGTGTGTGTTTCTGCAGTGCGTGTGTTTCTGTAGTGTGTGTGTGTTTCTGTAGTGTGTGCGTGTTTCTGTAGTGTCTGTGTGTTTCTGCAGCGTGTGTGTTTTGCTGCTATGTTTGTGTGTGTGTTTCTGCAGTGTGTGTGTTTCTGTAGTCTGTGTGTGTTTCTGCAATGTGAGTGTTTCAGCAGCGTGTGTGTGTTTCTGCAGTGGGCGTGTGTGTTTCTGCAGTGTGTGTGTTTCTGCAGAGTGTGTGTTTCTGCAGTGTGTGTGTGTTTCTGCAATGTGAGTGTTTCTGCAGAGTGTGTGTGTTTCTGCAGTGGGCGTGTGTGTTTCTGCAGTGCGTGTGTGTTTCTGCAGTGTGTGTGTTTCTGCAGTGTGTGTGTTTCTGCAGTGTGTGTGTGTTTCCGTAGTGTATGTGTGTGTGTCTGCAGTGTGTGTGTGTGTTTCTGCAATGTGTATGTATTTATGCAGTGTGTGTATGTTTCTGTAGTGTGTGTGTGTTTCTGTAGTGTGTGTGTTTTTCTGCAGTGTGTATGTATTTCTGCAGTGTTTGTGTTTCAGTATTTTGCGTGTGTGCTTCTGCAGTGTGTATGTGTATCTGCAGTGCGTGTTTGTAATTCTGCAGTTGTGTGTGTGTGTTTCAGTAGTGTGTGTGTGTGCTAGTGCAGTGTGTGTGTGTGTTGCTGCAGTGTGTGCCCAGAGGGGCAATTTCTTCACTCAGAGGGTAGTGAGTGTCTGGAATGGGCTGCCAGAGGTAGTAGTAGAAGCGGGTACAATTGTGTCTTTCAAAAAGCATTTAGATGGTTACATGGGTAAGATGGGTATAGAGGGTTATGGGCCAGGTGCGGGCAACTGGGACTAGCTTAATGGTAAAAAACTGGGCGGCATGGACTGGTTGGGCCGAAGGGCCTGTTTCCATGCTGTAAACTTCTATGATTCTATGATTCTAGTGTGTGTGTGTTTCTGCAGTGTGTATGTATTTCTGCAGTGTTTGTGTTTCTGTATTGTGCGTGTGTGCTTCTGCAGTGTGTGTGTGTATCTGCAGTGTGTGTTTGTATTTCTGCAGTAGTGTGTGTGTGATTCAGTAGTGTGTGTGTGTGCTAGTGCAGTGTGTGTGTGTTGCTGCAGAGTGTGTGTATGTTTCTGCAGTGTGTGTGTGTGTTTCCGCAGTGTGTGTGTGTGTTTCTGCAGTGTGTGTGCGTGTTTCCGTAGTGTATGTGTGTGTGTCTGCAGTGTATGTGTGTGTTTCTGCAATGTGTATGTATTTCTGCAGTGTGTGTATGTTTCTGTAGTGTGTGTGTGTTTCTGTAGTGTGTGTGTGTTTCTGCAGTGTGTATGTATTTCTGCAGTGTTTGAGTTTCTGTATTTTGCGTGTGTGCTTCTGCAGTGTGTGTGTATCTGCAGTGTGTGCTGGTATTTCTGCAGTTGTGTGTGTGTGTTTCAGTAGTGAGTGTGTGTGTGCTAGTGCAGTGTGTGTGTGTTGCTCCAGAGTGTGTGTATGTTTCTGCAGTGTGTGTGTGTGTTTCTGCAGTGTGTGTGTGTGTTTCTGCAGTGTGCGTGTGTGTTTCTGTAGTGTGTGTGTGTCTCTGTAGTGTGTGTGTGTTTCTGTAGTGTGTGTGTGTTTCTGCAGTGTGTGTGTGTGTTACTGCAGTGTGTGTGTGTATTTCTGCAGTTTGTGTGTGTGTTACTGCACTGTGTGTGTGTGTTACTGCACTGTGTGTGTGTTACTACAGTGTGTGTGTGTTTCTGTAGTGTGTGTGTATGTTACTGCAGTGTGTGTGTTTCTGCAGTGTGTGTGTGTTTCTGTAGTGTGTGTGTTTCTGCAGTGTGTGTGTCTGTTTCTGCAGTGTGTGCATTTCTGCTGAGTGTGTGTATGTTTCTGCAGTGTGTGTGTGTGTTACTGCAGTGTGTGTGTGTTTCTGTAGTGTGTGTGTGTTACTGCAGTGTGTGTGTGCGTTTCTGCAGTGTGTGTGTGTTTCTGCAGTGTGTGTTTGTATTTCTGCAGTTGTGTGTGTGTGTTTCAGTAGTGTGTGTGTGCCAGTGCAGGGTGCGTGTGTTTCTGCAGTGTGTGTGTCTGTTTCAGCAGTGTGCGCGTTTCTGCAGTGTGTGTGTATGTTTCTGCAGTGTGTGTGTGTGTTTCTGCAGTGCGTGTGTGTGATTCTGCAGTCTGCGTGTGTGTTTCTGCAGTGTGTGTGCGTTTCTGTAGTGTGTGTGTGTTTCTGCAGCGTGCGTGTGTGTTTCTGTAGTGTGTGTGTGTTTCTGTAGTGTGTGTGTGTTTATGTAGTGTGTGTGTGTTTCTGCAGTGTGTGTGTGCGTTACTGCAGCGTGTGTGTGTATTTCTGCAGTTTGTGTGTATGTTTCTGCAGTGTGTGTATTTCTGCAGTCTCTGTGTGTGTTTCTGCAGTGTGTGTTTGTGTTACTTAACTGTGTGTGTGTTACTACAGTGTGTGTGTGTTACTGTAGTGTGTATGTGTGTTACTGTAGTGTGCATGTGCGTTACGGCAGTGTGTGTGTGTTTCTGCAGTGTGTGTGTGTTTTTGTAGTGTGTGTGTGTTTCTGCAGTGTGTGTGTCTGTTTCTGCAGTGTGTGCGTTTCTGCAGAGTGTGTGTATGTTTCCGCAGTGTGTGTGTGTTACTGCAGTGTGTGTGTCTGTTTCTGCAGTGTGTGTGTCTGTTTCTGCAGTGTGTGCGTTTCTGCAGAGTGGGTGTATGTTTCTGCAGTGTGTGTGTGTGTTACTGCAGTGTGTGTGTGTTTCTGTAGTGTCTGTGTGTTACTGCAGTGTGTGTGTGCGTTTCTGTAGTTGTGTGTGTGTGTTTCAGTAGTGTGTGTGTGTGCTAGTGCAGTGTGTGTGCGTTTCTGCAGTGTGTGTGTCTGTTTCTGCAGTGTGCGCGTTTATGCAGAGTGTGTGTGTTTCTGCAGTGTGTGTGTGTTTCTGCAGTGTGTGTGTGCGTTTCTGTAGTGTGTGTGTGTTTCTGCAGTGTGCGTGTGTGTTTCTGTAGTGTGTGTGTGTTTCTGTAGTGTGTGAGTCGCCGTTTGTGCAGTGTGTGTGTGTGTTACTGCAGTGTGTGTGTATTTCTGCGGTTTGTGTGTATGTTTCTGCAGTTTGTGTATTTCTGCAGTCTATGTGTGTGTTTCTGCAGTGTGTGTGTGTGTTACTGCACTGTGTGTGTGTGTGTTACTGCACTGTGTGTGTGTTACTGCAGTGTGTGTGTGTTTCTGCAGTGTGTGTGTTACTGCAGTGTGTGTGTGTTGCTGCTGTGTGTGTGTGTTTCTGCAGTGTGTGTGCGTGTTTCTGTAGTGTGTGTGTGTTACTGCAGTGAGTGTGTGTGTTTCTGCAGTGTGTGTGTGCGTTTCTGTAGTGTGTGTGTGTTTCTGCAGTGTGCGTGTGTGTTTCTGTAGTGTGTGTGTGTTTCTGTAGTGTGTGAGTCGCCGTTTGTGCAGTGTGTGTGTGTGTTACTGCAGTGTGTGTGTATTTCTGCGGTTTGTGTGTATGTTTCTGCAGTTTGTGTATTTCTGCAGTCTATGTGTGTGTTTCTGCAGTGTGTGTGTGTGTTACTGCACTGTGTGTGTGTGTGTTACTGCACTGTGTGTGTGTTACTGCAGTGTGTGTGTGTTTCTGCAGTGTGTGTGTTACTGCAGTGTGTGTGTGTTGCTGCTGTGTGTGTGTGTTTCTGCAGTGTGTGTGCGTGTTTCTGTAGTGTGTGTGTGTTACTGCAGTGTGTGTGTGTGTTTCTGCAGTGTGTGTGTGTTTCTGTAGTGTATGTGTGTTACTGCAGTGTGTGTGTGTTTCTGCAGTGCGTGCGTATTTCTGCAGTGTGTATGTATTTCTGCAGAGTGTGTGTGTATTTCTGCAGTGTGTGTGTGTGTTTCTACAGTCTGTGTGTCTGTTTTGGCTGTGTGTAAGTTTCTGCAGAGTGTGTGTGTTTCTGCAGTGTGTGTGTGCTTCTGCAGTGTGTATGTGTTACTGCAGTGTGTGTGTGTTTCTGCAGTGTGCGTGTGTGTTTCTGCAGTGTGTGAGTGGCCGTTTCTGCAGTGTGTGTGTGTGTTACTGCAGTGTGTGTGTATTTCTGCAGTTTGTGTGTGTATGTTTCTGCAGTGTGTGTATTTCTGCAGTCTATGTGTGTGTTTCTGCAGTGTGTGTGTGTGTTACTGCACTGTGTGTGTGTGTGACTGCACTGTGTGTGTGTTACTACAGTGTGTGTGTGTTTCTGTAGTGTGTGTGTGTGTTACTGCAGTGTGTGTGTGTTTCTGCAGTGTATGTGTTACTGCAGTGTGTGTGTGTTGCTGCTGTGTGTGTGTGTTACTGCAGTGCATGTGTGTGTGTTTCTGCAGTGCGTGTGTATTTCAGTAGTGTGTGTGTATTTCTGCAGTGTGCGTGTGTTTCTGCAGTGTGTGTGTATTTCTGCAGAGTGTGTGTGTATTTCTGCAGTGCGTGTGTGTGTGTTTCTGCAGTCTGTGTGTCTTTTTTGGCAGTGTGTATGTTTCTGCAGAGTGTGTGTGTGTTTCTGCAGTGTGTGTGTTTCTGTAGTGTGTGTGTGTGTTTCTGCAGTGTGTGTGTTTCTGTAGTGTGTGTGTGTTTCTGTAGTGTGTGTGTGTGTGTTTCTGCAGTGTGTGTGTTTCTGTAGTGTGTGTGTGTGTTTCTGTAGTGTGTGTATGTGTGTTACTGCACTGTGTGCGTGTTTCTGCATTGTGTGTGTGTTTCTGTAGTGTGTGTGTGTGTGTCACTGCGTGTGTGTGTGTGTTTCTGCAGTGCGTGTGTGTTTCTGTAGTGTGTGTGTGTGTGTTTCTGCAGTGTTTGTGTGTTTCTGCAATGTGAGTGTTTCAGCAGTGGGTGTGTGTTTCTGCAGTGTGTGTGTTTCTGCAGTGTGTGTGTGTTTCCGTAGTGTATGTGTGTGTGTTTCTGCAGTATGTGTGTGCATTTCTGTAGTGTGTGTGTGTTTCTGCAGTGTGCGTGTGTGTTTCTGGAGTGTGCGTGTGTGTTTCGGCAGTGTGTGAGTGGCTGTTTCTGCAGTGTGTGTGTGTGTGTTACTGCAGTGTGTGTATTTCTGCAGTCTGTGTGTGTGTTTCTGCAGTGTCTGTGTGTGTTACTGCACTGTGTGTGTGTGTTACTGCACTGTGTGTGTGTTACTACAGTGTGTGTGTGTTTCTGTAGTGTGTGTGTGTTACTGCAGTGTGTGTTGATGCTGTGTGTGTGTTGCTGCTGTGTGTGTGTGTTACTGCAGTGTGTGTGTGTTTCTGTAGTGTGTGTGTGTTACTGCAGTGTGTGGGAGTGTTTCTGCAGTGTGTGTGTGGTTCTGCAGTGTGTGTGTGTTTCTGCAGTGTGTGTGTTTCTGTAGTGTGTGTGTGTGTTACTGCAGTGTGTGTGTTTCTGCAGTGTGTGTATGTTTCTGCAGTGTGTGTGTGTTACTGCAGTGTGTGTGTTGCTGCTGTGTGTGTGTGTTCCTGCAGTGTGTGTGTTACTGCAGTGTGTGTGTGTTTCTGTAGTGTGTGTGTGTTACTGCAGTGTGTGGGACTGTTTCTGCAGTGTGTGTGTGGTTCTGCAGTGTGTGTGTGTTTCTGCTGTGTGTGTGTGTTACTGCAGTGTGTGTGTTTGTGTGTATGTTTCTGCAGAGTTTGTGTGTGTTTCTGCACTGTCTGTGTGTTTCTGCAGTGTGTGTGTGCTTCTGCAGTGTGTGTGTTTCTGCAATGTGTGTGTTTCTGCTGTGTATGTGTGTGTCTATGTAGCGTGTGTGTGTGTTTATGTAGTGTGTGTGTGTTACTGCAGTGTGTGTGTGTTTCTGCAGTGTGTGTGTGTGTGTTTCTGCAGTGCGTGTGTATTTCTGCAGTGTGCGTGTGTTTCTGCAGTGCGCGCGTGTGTGCGTGTCTTCAGTCTGTGTGTCTGTTTTGGCAGTGTGTATGTTTCTGCAGAGTGTGTGTGTGTTGCTGCTGTGTTTGTGTGTGTTTCTGCAGTGTGAGTGTTTCTGCAGAGTGTGTTTCTGCAGTGTGTGTATATTTTTGCAGAGTGTGTGTGTATTACAGCAGTGCGTGTGTGTTTTTCTACAGTCTGTGTGTCTGTTTTGGCAGTGTGTATGTTTCTGCAGAGTGTGTGTATGTTTCTGCAGAGTGTGTGTGTGTTTCTGCAGAGTGTGTGTGTGTTACTGCAGTGTGTGCGTGTTTCTGTAGTGTCTGTGTGTTTCTGCAGCGTGTGTGTTTTGCTGCTATGTTTGTGTTTGTTTCTGCAGTGTGTGTGTTTCTGTAGTCTGTGTGTGTTTCTGCAATGTGAGTGTTTCTGCAGCGTGTGTGTGTTTCT
Source organism: Scyliorhinus torazame (assembly GCF_047496885.1). NCBI lineage: Eukaryota > Metazoa > Chordata > Chondrichthyes > Carcharhiniformes > Scyliorhinidae > Scyliorhinus > Scyliorhinus torazame. The sequence continues at coordinate 25,033,254 of NC_092731.1, read as the reverse complement.
GCAGTGTGTGTGTGTTTCCGTAGTGTATGTGTGTGTGTTTCTGCAGTATGTGTGTGCATTTCTGTAGTGTGTGTGTGTTTCTGCAGTGTGCGTGTGTGTTTCTGCAGTGTGCGTGTGTGTTTCGGCAGTGTGTGAGTGGCTGTTTCTGCAGTGCGTGTGTGTTTCTGCAGTGTGTGTGTTTCTGCAGTGTGTGTGTTTCTGCAGTGTGTGTGTGTGTTTCCGTAGTGTATGTGTGTGTGTCTGCAGTGTGTGTGTGTGTTTCTGCAATGTGTATGTATTTCTGCAGAGTGTGTATGTTTCTGTAGTGTGTGTGTGTTTCTGTAGTGTGTGTGTGTTTCTGCAGTGTGTATGTATTTCTGCAGTGTTTGTGTTTCTGTATTTTGCGTGTGTGCTTCTGCAGTGTGTGTGTGTATCTGCAGTGTGTGTTTGTATTTCTGCAGTTGTGTGTGTGTGATTCAGTAGTGTGTGTGTGTGCTAGTGCAGTGTGTGTGTGTTGCTGCAGAGTGTGTGTATGTTTCTGCAGTGTGTGTGTGTGTTTCCGCAGTGTGTGTGTGTGTTTCTGCAGTGTGTGTGCGTGTTTCCGTAGTGTATGTGTGTGTGTCTGCAGTGTATGTGTGTGTTTCTGCAATGTGTATGTATTTCTGCAGTGCGTGTATGTTTCTGTAGTGTGTGTGTGTTTCTGTAGTGTGTGTGTTTCTGCAGTGTGTATGTATTTCTGCAGTGTTTGAGTTTCTGTATTTTGCGTGTGTGCTGCTGCAGTGTGTGTGTATCTGCAGTGTGTGTTTGTATTTCTGCAGTTGTGTGTGTGTGTTTCAGTAGTGAGTGTGTGTGTGCTAGTGCAGTGTGTGTGTGTTGCTCCAGAGTGTGTGTATGTTTCTGCAGTGTGTGTGTGTGTTTCTGCAGTGTGTGTGTGTGTTTCTGCAGTGTGCGTGTGTGTTTCTGTAGTGTGTGTGTGTCTCTGTAGTGTGTGTGTGTTTCTGTAGTGTGTGTGTGTTTCTGCAGTGTGTGTGTGTGTTACTGCAGTGTGTGTGTGTATTTCTGCAGTTTGTGTGTGTGTTACTGCACTGTGTGTGAGTGTTACTGCACTGTGTGTGTGTTTCTACAGTGTGTGTGTGTTTCTGTAGTGTGTGTGTGTGTTACTGCAGTGTGTGTGTGTTTCTGCAGTGTGTGTGTGTTTCTGTAGTGTGTGTGTTTCTGCAGTGTGTGTGTCTGTTTCTGCAGTGTGTGCATTTCTGCTGAGTGTGTGTATGTTTCTGCAGTGTGTGTGTGTGTTACTGCAGTGTGTGTGTGTTTCTGTAGTGTGTGTGTGTTACTGCAGTGTGTGTGTGCGTTTCTGCAGTGTGTGTGTGTTTCTGCAGTGTGTGTTTGTATTTCTGCAGTTGTGTGTGTGTGTTTCAGTAGTGTGTGTGTGCCAGTGCAGTGTGCGTGTGTTTCTGCAGTGTGTGTGTCTGTTTCTGCAGTGTGCGCATTTCTGCAGTGTGTGTGTATGTTTCTGCAGTGTGTGTGTGTGTTTCTGCAGTGTGTGTGTGTGTTTCTGCAGTGTGCGTGTGTGTTTCGGCAGTGTGTGTGCGTTTCTGTAGTGTGTGTGTGTTTCTGCAGCGTGCGTGTGTGTTTCTGTAGTGTGTGTGTGTTTCTGTAGTGTGTGTGTGTTTATGTAGTGTGTGTGTGTTTCTGCAGTGTGTGTGTGTTTCTGCAGTGTGTGTGTGTGTGTTTCTGCAGTGCGTGTGTATTTCTGCAGTGTGCGTGTGTTTCTGCAGTGCGCGCGTGTGTGTGTGTCTTCAGTCTGTGTGTCTGTTTTGGCAGTGTGTATGTTTCTGCAGAGTGTGTGTGTGTTGGTGCTGTGTTTGTGTGTGTTTCTGCAGTTTGTGTGGGTTTCGGCAGTGTGAGTGTTTCTGCAGAGTGTGTGTTTCTGCAGTGTGTGTGTTTCTGTAGTGTGTGTGTGTGTGTCACTGCAGTGTGTGTGTGTGTTTCTGCAGTGTGTGTGTTTCTGCAATGTGAGTGTTTCTGCAGAGTGTGTGTTTCTGCAGTGTGTGTGTGTGTTTCTGCAGTGTGTGTGTGTTTCTGCAGTGTGTGTGTGGTTCTGCAGTGTGTGTGTGTTTCTGCTGTGTGTGTGTGTTACTGCAGTGTGTGTGTTTGTGTGTATGTTTCTGCAGAGTTTGTGTGTGTTTCTGCACTGTCTGTGTGTTTCTGCAGTGTGTGTGTGCTTCTGCAGTGTGTGTGTTTCTGCAATGTGTGTGTTTCTGCTGTGTATGTGTGTGTCTATGTAGCGTGTGTGTGTGTTTATGTAGTGTGTGTGTGTTACTGCAGTGTGTGTGTGTTTCTGCAGTGTGTGTGTGTGTGTTTCTGCAGTGCGTGTGTATTTCTGCAGTGTGCGTGTGTTTCTGCAGTGCGCGCGTGTGTGCGTGTCTTCAGTCTGTGTGTCTGTTTTGGCAGTGTGTATGTTTCTGCAGAGTGTGTGTGTGTTGCTTCTGTGTTTGTGTGTGTTTCTGCAGTGTGAGTGTTTCTGCAGAGTGTGTTTCTGCAGTGTGTGTATATTTTTGCAGAGTGTGTGTGTATTACAGCAGTGCGTGTGTGTTTTTCTACAGTCTGTGTGTCTGTTTTGGCAGTGTGTATGTTTCTGCAGAGTGTGTGTATGTTTCTGCAGAGTGTGTGTGTGTTTCTGCAGAGTGTGTGTGTGTTACTGCAGTGTGTGCGTGTTTCTGTAGTGTCTGTGTGTTTCTGCAGCGTGTGTGTTTTGCTGCTATGTTTGTGTTTGTTTCTGCAGTGTGTGCGTTTCTGTAGTCTGTGTGTGTTTCTGCAATGTGAGTGTTTCTGCAGCGTGTGTGTGTTTCTGCAGTGTGTGTGTGTTTCCGTAGTGTATGTGTGTGTGTTTCTGCAGTATGTGTGTGCATTTCTGTAGTGTGTGTGTGTTTCTGCAGTGTGCGTGTGTGTTTCTGCAGTGTGCGTGTGTGTTTCGGCAGTGTGTGAGTGGCTGTTTCTGCAGTGCGTGTGTGTTTCTGCAGTGTGTGTGTTTCTGCAGTGTGTGTGTTTCTGCAGTGTGTGTGTGTGTTTCCGTAGTGTATGTGTGTGTGTCTGCAGTGTGTGTGTGTGTTTCTGCAATGTGTATGTATTTCTGCAGTGTGTGTATGTTTCTGTAGTGTGTGTGTGTTTCTGTAGTGTGTGTGTGTTTCTGCAGTGTGTATGTATTTCTGCAGTGTTTGTGTTTCTGTATTTTGCGTGTGTGCTTCTGCAGTGTGCGTGTGTATCTGCAGTGTGTGTTTGTATTTCTGCAGTTGTGTGTGTGTGATTCAGTAGTGTGTGTGTGTGCTAGTGCAGTGTGTGTGTGTTGCTGCAGAGTGTGTGTATGTTTCTGCAGTATGTGTGTGTGTTTCCGCAGTGTGTGTGTGTGTTTCTGCAGTGTGTGTGCGTGTTTCCGTAGTGTATGTGTGTGTGGCTGCAGTGTATGTGTGTGTTTCTGCAATGTGTATGTATTTCTGCAGTGCGTGTATGTTTCTGTAGTGTGTGTGTGTTTCTGTAGTGTGTGTGTTTCTGCAGTGTGTATGTATTTCTGCAGTGTTTGAGTTTCTGTATTTTGCGTGTGTGCTGCTGCAGTGTGTGTGTATCTGCAGTGTGTGTTTGTATTTCTGCAGTTGTGTGTGTGTGTTTCAGTAGTGAGTGTGTGTGTGCTAGTGCAGTGTGTGTGTGTTGCTCCAGAGTGTGTGTATGTTTCTGCAGTGTGTGTGTGTGTTTCTGCAGTGTGTGTGTGTGTTTCTGCAGTGTGCGTGTGTGTTTCTGTAGTGTGTGTGTGTCTCTGTAGTGTGTGTGTGTTTCTGTAGTGTGTGTGTGTTTCTGCAGTGTGTGTGTGTGTTACTGCAGTGTGTGTGTGTATTTCTGCAGTTTGTGTGTGTGTTACTGCACTGTGTGTGAGTGTTACTGCACTGTGTGTGTGTTTCTACAGTGTGTGTGTGTTTCTGTAGTGTGTGTGTGTGTTACTGCAGTGTGTGTGTGTTTCTGCAGTGTGTGTGTGTTTCTGTAGTGTGTGTGTTTCTGCAGTGTGTGTGTCTGTTTCTGCAGTGTGTGCATTTCTGCTGAGTGTGTGTATGTTTCTGCAGTGTGTGTGTGTGTTACTGCAGTGTGTGTGTGTTTCTGTAGTGTGTGTGTGTTACTGCAGTGTGTGTGTGCGTTTCTGCAGTGTGTGTGTGTTTCTGCAGTGTGTGTTTGTATTTCTGCAGTTGTGTGTGTGTGTTTCAGTAGTGTGTGTGTGCCAGTGCAGTGTGCGTGTGTTTCTGCAGTGTGTGTGTCTGTTTCTGCAGTGTGCGCATTTCTGCAGTGTGTGTGTATGTTTCTGCAGTGTGTGTGTGTGTTTCTGCAGTGTGTGTGTGTGTTTCTGCAGTGTGCGTGTGTGTTTCTGCAGTGTGTGTGCGTTTCTGTAGTGTGTGTGTGTTTCTGCAGCGTGCGTGTGTGTTTCTGTAGTGTGTGTGTGTTTCTGTAGTGTGTGTGTGTTTATGTAGTGTGTGTGTGTTTCTGCAGTGTGTGTGTGTTTCTGCAGTGTGTGTGTGTGTGTTTCTGCAGTGCGTGTGTATTTCTGCAGTGTGCGTGTGTTACTGCAGTGCGCGCGTGTGTGTGTGTCTTCAGTCTGTGTGTCTGTTTTGGCAGTGTGTATGTTTCTGCAGAGTGTGTGTGTGTTGCTGCTGTGTTTGTGTGTGTTTCTGCAGTTTGTGTGGGTTTCGGCAGTGTGAGTGTTTCTGCAGAGTGTGTGTTTCTGCAGTGTGTGTGTTTCTGTAGTGTGTGTGTGTGTGTCACTGCAGTGTGTGTGTGTGTTTCTGCAGTGTGTGTGTTTCTGCAATGTGAGTGTTTCTGCAGAGTGTGTGTTTCTGCAGTGTGTGTGTGTGTTTCTGCAGTGTGTGTGTGTTTTTGCAGTGTGTGTGTGTTTCTGTAGTGTGTGTGTGTGTGTTTCTGCAATGTGAGTGTTTCTGCAGAGTGTGTGTTTCTGCAGTGTGTGTGTGTTTTTGCAGTGTGTGTGTGTTTTTGCAGTGTGTGTGTGTTTCTGTAGTGTGTGTGTGTTTCTGCAGTGTGTGCATGTATTTCTGCAGTATTTGTGTTTCTGTATTTTGTGTGTGTGCTTCTGCAGTGTGTGTGTTTCTGCAGCGTGTATGTATTCCTGCAGTGTGTGTGTGTTTCTGTAGTGTGTGTGTGTTTCTGCAGTGTGTGTGTCTGTTTCTGCAGTGTGTGCGTTTCTGCAGAGTGTGTGTATGTTTCTGCAGTGCGTGTGTGTGCGTTTCTGTAGTTTGTGTGTTTCTGCAGTGTGTGTGTGTGTGTTTCTGTAGTGTGTGTGTGTTTCTGCAGTGTGAGTGTGTGTTTCTGTAGTGTGTGTGTGTTTCTGTAGTGTGCGTGTGTTTCTGTAGGGTGTGTGTGTTTCTGTAGTGTGTATGTATTTCTGCAGTTTGTGTGTATGTTTCTGCAGTGTGTGTGTGTGTTACTGCACTGTATGTGTGTTACTACAGTGTGTGTGTGTTTCTGTAGTGTGTGTGTGTTACTACAGTGTGTGTGTGTTTCTGCAGTGTGTGTGTGTTACTGCAGAGTGTGTGTTGCTGCTGTGTGTGTGTGTTACTGCAGTGTGTGTGTTTCTGTAGTGTGTGTGTGTTACTGCAGTGTGTGTGTGTGTGTGTGTGCTTCTGCAGTGTGTGTGGGTTACTGTAGTGTGTGGGTGTGTTTCTGCAGTGCGTGTGTATTTCTGTAGTGTATGTGTGTTACTGCAGTGTGTGTGTGTGTTTCTGCAGTGCGTGTGTATTTCTGCAGAGTGTGTGTGTATTTCTGCAGTGTGTGTGTATTTATGCAGAGTGTGTGTGTCTGTATTGTGTGTGTGTGTTTCAGTAGTGTGTGTGTGCTACTGCAGTGTGTGTGTGTCTGTTTCTGCAGTGTGTGTGCGTTCCTGTGGTGTGTGTGTGTTTCTGCAGTGTGCGTGTGTGTTTCTGCAGTGTGCGTGTGTGTTTCTGCAGTGTGTGAGTGTCTGTTTCTGCAGTGTGTGTGTGCGTTTCTGTAGTGTGTGTGTGTTTCTGCAGTGTGTGTTTCTGCAGAGTGTGTGTGCGTTTCTGCAGTGTGTGTGTGTTTCTGTAGTGTGTGTATGTGTATTACTGCAGTGTGTGTGTGTGGTTCTGCAGTGTGTGTGAGTTTCTGCAGTGCGCGTGTGTGTTTCTGCAGTGCGTGTGTGTTTCTGCAGTGTGTGTGTTGCTGCAGTGTTCGTGTGTGTTTCCGTAGTGTGTTTGTGTGTTTCTGCAGTGTATGTGTGTGTTTCTGCAGTGTGTATGTGTTTCTGCAATGTGTGTGTGTATTTCTGTAGTGTGTGTGTTTCTGTAGTGTGTGTGTGTGTTTCTGCAGTGTGTATGTATTTCTGCAGTGTTTGTGTATTCTGTATTGTGTGTGTGTGTTTCAGTAGTGTGTATGTGCTACTACAGTGTGTCTGTGTCTGTTTCTGCAGTGTGCGCATTTCTGCAGTGTGTGTGTGTGTGTTTCTGCAGTGTGCGCGTGTGTTTCTGCAGTGTGCGTGTATGTTTCTGCAGTGTGCGAGTATCTGTTTCTGCAGTGTGTGTGTGCGTTTCTGTAGTGTGTGTGTGTTTCTGCAGTGTGTGTTTCTGCAGAGTGTGTGTGCGTTTCTGTAGTGTGTGTGTGTTTCTGCAGTGTGTGTGTGTGTTTCTGCAGTGTGCGTGTGTGTTTCTGCAGTGTGTGTGTTTCAGCAGTGTGTGTGTGTTTCTGTCATGTGTGTTTGTATTTCTGCAGTTATGTGTGTGTGTTTCAGTAGTGTGTGTGTGTGTTTCTGCAGCGTGTGTGTGTTTCTGCAGTGTGTGTGTCTGTTTCTGCAGTGTGTGCGTTTGTGCAGAGTGTGTGTATGTTTCTGCTGTGTGTGTGTTTCTGCAGTGTGTGTGTTTCTGCAGTGTGCATGTGTGTTTCTGCAGTGTGTGTGTTTCTGCAGTGTGTGTGTGTTTCTGTCGTGTGTCTTTGTATTTCTGCAATTGTGTGTGTGTTTCAGTAGTGTGTGTGTGTGCTACTGCAGTGTGTGTGTTTCTGCAGTGTGTGTGTCTTTCTGCAGTGTGTGTGTCTGTTTCTGCAGTGTGTGCGTTTCTGCAGAGTGTGTGTATGTTTCTGCAGATTGTGTGTGTTACTGCAGTGTGTGTGTGTGTCTGTAGTGTGTGTGTGTTACTGCAGTGTGTGTGTGTTGCTCCTGTGTGTGTGTTACTGCAGTGTGTGTGTGTTTCTGTAGTGTGTGTGTGTTACTGCAGTGTGTGTTTGTGTGCTGCAGTGTGTGTGTGTTTCTGCAGTGTGTGTGTGTTTCTGCAGTGTGTGTGTGTTTCTGCAGTGTGTGTGTGTGTTTCCGTAGTGTATGTTTGTGTGTTCCTGCAGTGTGTGTGTGCATTTCTGTAGTGTGTGTGTGTTTCTGCAGCGTGCGTGTGTGTTTCTGCAGTGTGTGAGTGGCTGTTTCTGCAGTGTGTGTGTGTGTTACGGCAGTGTGTGTGTATTTCTGAAGTTTGTGTGTATGTTTCTGCAGTGTGTGTATTTCTGCAGTCTGTGTGTGTGTTTCTGCAGTCTGTGCGTGTTTTACTGCACTGTGTGTGTGTGTTACTGCACTGTGTGTGTGTTACTACAGTGTGTGTGTGTTTCTGCAGTGTGTGTGTTACTGCAGTGTGTGTGTTTCTGCAGTGTGTGTGTTACTGCAGTGTGTGTGTGTTGCTGCTGTGTGTGTGTGTTACTGCAGAGTGTGTGTGTTTCTGTAGTGTGTGTGTGTTACTGCAGTGTGTGTGTGTGTTTCTGCAGTGTGTGTGTGTTTCTGTAGTGTGTGTGTGTGTTTCTGCAGTGCGTGTGTGTTTCTGTAGTGTGTGGGAGTATTTCTGCAGTGTGTGTGTGTTTCTGTAGTGTATGTGTGTTACTGCAGTGTGTGTGTGTGTTTCTGCAGTGCGTGTGTATTTCTGCAGTGTGTGTGTATTTCTGCAGAGTGTGCGTGTATTTCTGCAGAGTGTGTGTGTATTTCTGCAGTGCGTGTGTGTGTTTCTACAGTCTGTGTGTCTGTTTTAGCTGTGTGTATGTTTCTGCAGAGTGTGTGTGTGTTTCTGCAATGTGTGTGTGTTTCTGCAGTGTGTGTGTGCTTCTGCAGTGTGTGTGTGTTTCTGCTGTGTGTGTGTTTCTGCTGTGTGTGTGTGTTACTGCAGTGTGTATGTGTGCGTGTATGTTTCTGCAGAGTGTGTGTGTGTTTCTGCAGTGTGTGTGTGTTTCTGCAGTGTGTGTGTGCTTCTGCAGTGTGTGTGTGTTTCTGCAGTGTGTGTGTTTCTGCAGTGTGTGTGTTTCTGCAGTGTGTGTGTTTCTGCAGTGTGTGTGTGTGCTTATGTAGTGTGTGTGTTACTGCAGTGTGTGTGTGTTTCTGCAGTGTGTGTGTGTGTTACTGCAGTGTGTGTGCGTTTCTGCAGTGCGTGTCTATTTCTGCAGTGTGCGTGTGTTTCTGCAGAGTGTGTGTGTATTTCTGCAGTGCGCGTGTGTGTGTTTCTTCAGTCTGTGTGTCTGTTTTGGCAGTGTGTATGTTTCTGCAGAGAGTGTGTGTGTTGCTTCTGTGTTTGTGTGTGTTTCTGCAGTGTGTGTGTTTCTGTAGTGTTTCTGTAGTGTGTGTCTGTGAGTTACTGCAGAGTGTGTGTGTTTCTGCATTGTGTATGTGTTTCTGTAGTGCGTGGATGTGTCACTGCAGTGTGTGTGTGTGTTTCTGCAGTGTGTGTGTGTTTCTGTAGTGTGTGTGTGTGTTTCTGCAGTGTGTGTGTGTGTTTCTGCAATGTGAGTGTTTCTGCAGAGTGTGTGTTTCTGCAGTGTGTGTGTGTTTCAGCAGTGGGTGTGTGTGTTTCTGCAGAGTGTGTTTTTCTGCAGTGTGTGTGTGTTTCAGCAGTGGGCGTGTGAGTTTCTGCAGTGCATCTGTGTTTCTGCAGTGTGTGTGTGTTTCTGCAGTGTGTGTGTTTCTGCAGTGTGTGTGTGTGTTTCCGTAGTGTATGTGTGTGCTTCTGCAGTGTGTGTGTGTGTTTATGTAGTGTGTGTGTGTTTCTGCAGCGTGTGTGTGTTTCTGTAGTGTGTGTGCGTTTCTGTAGTGTGTGTTTCTGCTGTGTGTATGAATTTCTGCAGTGTTTGTGTTTCTGTATTTTGTGTGCGTGCTTCTGCAGTGTGTGTATTTCTGTAGTGTGTGTGTGTGTCACTGCAGTGTGTATGTATTTCTGCAGTGTGTGTGTGTTTCTGGAGTGTGTGTGTGTTTCTGCAGTGTGTGTGTGTTACTGCAGTGTGTGTGTGTTACTGCAGTGTGTGTGTGCGTTTCTGCAGTGTGTGTGTGTTTCTGCAGTGTGTGCTTGTATTTCTGCAGTTGTGTGTGTGTGTTTCAGTAGTGTGTGTGTGTGTGTTTCTGCAGTGTGTGTGTGTTTCTGCAGTGTGCGCATTTCTGCAGAGTGTGTGTATGTTTCTGCAGTGTGTGTGTGCGTTTCTGTAGTGTGTGTGTTTCTGCAGTGTGTGTGTGTATCTGTAGTGTGCGTGTGTGTTTCTGTAGTGTGTGGGAGTGTTTCTGCAGTGTGTGTGTGTTTCTGTAGTGTATGTGTGTTACTGCAGTGTGTGTGTGTGTTTCTGCAGTGCGTGTGTATTTCTGCAGTGTGTGTGTATTTCTGCAGAGTGTGCGTGTATTTCTGCAGAGTGTGCGTGTATTTCTGCAGTGCGTGTGTGTGTTTCTACAGTCTGTGTGTCTGTTTTAGCTGTGTGTATGTTTCTGCAGAGTGTGTGTGTGTTTCTGCAATGTGTGTGTGTTTCTGCAGTGTGTGTGTGCTTCTGCAGTGTGTGTGTGTTTCTGCTGTGTGTGTGTTTCTGCTGTGTGTGTGTGTTACTGCAGTGTGTATGTGTGCGTGTATGTTTCTGCAGAGTGTGTGTGTGTTTCTGCAGTGTGTGTGTGTTTCTGCAGTGTGTGTGTGTTACTGTGGTGTGTGTGTGTTTCTGCAGTGTGCGTGTGTGTTTCTGCAGTGTGCGTGTGTGTTTCTGCAGTGTGTCAGTGTCTGTTTCTGCAGTGTGTGTGTGCGTTTCTGTAGTGTGTGTGTGTTTCTGCAGTGTGTGTGTGTTTCTGTCGTGTGCCTTTGTATTTCTGCAGTTGTGTGTGTGTTTCAGTAGTGTGTGTGTGTGCTACTGCAGTGTGTGTGTTTCTGCAGTGTGTGTGTCTGTTTCTGCAGTGTGTGTGTCTGTTTCTGCAGTGTGCGTTTCTGCAGAGTGTGTGTATGTTTCTGCAGAGTGTGTTTTTGTGTTACTGCAGTGTGTGTGTGTGTGTCTGTAGTGTGTGTGTGTTACTGCAGTGTGTGTGTGTTGCTGCTGTGTGTGTGTTACTGCAGTGGGTGTGTGATTCTGTAGTGTGTGTGTGTTACTGCAGTGTGTGTGTGTGTGTGTTTCTGCAGTGTGTGTGTTTCTGCAGTGTGTGTGTGTTTCTGCAGTGTGTGTGTGTGTGTTTCTGCAGTGTGTGCGCGTTTCTGTGGTGTGTGTGTGTTTCTGCAGTGTGCATGTGTGTTTCTGCAGTGTGCGTGTGCGTTTCTTTAAATGTGTGTGCGTTTCTGCAGTGTGTGTTTCTGCAGAGTGTGTGTGCGTTTCTGTAGTTTGTGTGTGTTTCTGCAGTGTGTGTGTGTTTCTGCAGTGTGTGTGTGTGTTACTGCACTGTCTGTGTGTGTCTTTCTGTAGTGTGTGTGTGTTTCTGCAGTGTGCGTGTGTGTTTCTGCAGTGTGCGTGTGCGATTCTGTAGTGTGTTTGTGTTTCTGCAGTGTGTGTTTCTGCAGAGTGTGTGTGCGTTTCTGTAGTTTGTGTGTGCTTCTGCAGTGTGCGTGTGTGTTTCTGCACTGTGTGTGTTTCAGTAGTGTGTGTGTTTCTGCAACGTGTGTGTATGTTTCTGCTGTGTGTGTGTTTCTGCAGTGTGTGTGTTTCTGCAGTGTGTGTTTCTGCAGTGTGCATGTGTGTTTCTGCAGTGTGTGTGTTTCTGCAGTGTGTGTGTGTTTCTGTCGTGTGTCTTTGTATTTCTGAAGTTGTGCGTGTGTTTCAGTAGTGTGTGTGTGTGCTACTGCAGTGTGTGTGTTTCTGCAGTGTGTGTGTCTGTTTCTGCAGTGTGTGTGTCTGTTTCTGCAGTGTGTGCGTTTCTGCAGAGTGTGTGTATGTTTCTGCAGTGTGTGTGTGTGTGTTACTGCAGTGTGTGTGTGTGTCTGTAGTGAGTGTGTGTTACTGCAGTGTGTGTGTGTTGCTGCTGTGTGTGTGTTACTGCAGTGGGTGTGTGATTCTGTAGTGTGTGTGTGTTACTGCAGTGTGTGTGTGTGTGTGTTTCTGCAGTGTGTGTGTGTTTCTGCAGTGTGTGTGCGTTTCTGCAGTGTGTGTGTGTGCTACTGCAGTGTGTCTGTTTCTGCAGTGTGTGTGTCTGTTTCTGCAGTGTGTGTGTCTGTTTCTGCAGTGTGTGTTTCTGCAGAGTGTGTGTATGTTTCTGCAGTGTGTGTGTGTGTTACTGCAGTGTGTGTGTGTGTGTGTTTCTGCAGTGTGTGTGTGTTTCTGCAGTGTGTGTGTGTTTCTGCAGTGTGTGTGTGTTTCCGTAGTGTATGTGTGTGTTCCTGCAGTGTGTGTGTGCGTTTCTGTAGTGTGTGTGTGTTTCTGTAGTGTGTGTGTGTTTCTGCAGTGTGCGTGTGTGTTTCTGCAGTGTGTGAGTGGCTGTTTCTGCAGTGTGTGTGTGTGTTACGGCAGTGTGTGTGTATTTCTGCAGTTTGTGTGTATGTTTCTGCAGTGTGTGTATTTCTGCAGTCTGCGTGTGTGTTTCTGCAGTGTGTCCTTGTGTTACTGCACTGTGTGTGTGTGTTACTGCACTGTGTGTGTGTTACTACAGTGTGTGTGTGTTTCTGTAGTGTGTGTGTGTGTTTCTGCAGGGTGTGTGTGTTACTGCAGTGTGTGTGTGTTGCTGCTGTGTGTGTGTGTTACTGCAGTGTGTGTGTGTGTTTCTGCAGTGCGTGTGTATTTCTGCAGTGTGTGTGTATTTCTGCAGAGTGTGCGTGTATTTCTGCAGTGCGTGTGTGTGTTTCTACAGTCTGTGTGTCTGTTTTGGCAGTGTGTATGTTTCTGCAGCGTGTGTGTGTGTTTCTGCAGTGTGTGGGTGTTTCTGCAGTGTGTGTGTGCTTCTGCAGTGTGTGTGTGTTTCTGCAGTGTGTGTGTTTCTGCTGTGGGTGTTTCTGCAGTGTGTGTGTGCTTCTGCAGTGTGTGTGTGTTTCTGCAGTGTGTGTGTTTCTGCTGTGTGTGTGTGTTTCTGCAGTGTGTGTGTGTGTTTATGTAGTGTGTGTGTGTTACTGCAGTGTGGGCATGTTTCTGCAGTGTGTGTGTGTGTTTCTGCAATGCGTGTGTATTTCTGCAGTGTGCGTGTGTTTCTGCAGTGTGTGTGTTTCAGTAGTGTGTGTGTTTCTGCAACGTGTGTGTATGTTTCTGCTGTGTGTGTGTTTCTGCAGTGTGTGTGTTTCTGCAGTGTGTGTTTCTGCAGTGTGCATGTGTGTTTCTGCAGTGTGTGTGTTTCTGCAGTGTGTGTGTGTTTCTGTCGTGTGTCTTTGTATTTCTGAAGTTGTGCGTGTGTTTCAGTAGTGTGTGTGTGTGCTACTGCAGTGTGTGTGTTTCTGCAGTGTGTGTCTGTTTCTGCAGTGTGTGTGTCTGTTTCTGCAGTGTGTGCGTTTCTGCAGAGTGTGTGTATGTTTCTGCAGTGTGTGTGTGTGTGTTACTGCAGTGTGTGTGTGTGTCTGTAGTGTGTGTGTGTTACTGCAGTGTGTGTGTGTTGCTGCTGTGTGTGTGTTACTGCAGTGGGTGTGTGATTCTGTAGTGTGTGTGTGTTACTGCAGTGTGTGTGTGTGTGTGTTTCTGCAGTGTGTGTGTGTTTCTGCAGTGTGTGTGCGTTTCTGCAGTGTGTGTGTGTGCTACTGCAGTGTGTCTGTTTCTGCAGTGTGTGTGTCTGTTTCTGCAGTGTGTGTGTCTGTTTCTGCAGTGTGTGTTTCTGCAGAGTGTGTGTATGTTTCTGCAGTGTGTGTGTGTGTTACTGCAGTGTGTGTGTGTGTGTGTTTCTGCAGTGTGTGTGTGTTTCTGCAGTGTGTGTGTGTTTCTGCAGTGTGTGTGTGTTTCCGTAGTGTATGTGTGTGTTCCTGCAGTGTGTGTGTGCGTTTCTGTAGTGTGTGTGTGTTTCTGTAGTGTGTGTGTGTTTCTGCAGTGTGCGTGTGTGTTTCTGCAGTGTGTGAGTGGCTGTTTCTGCAGTGTGTGTGTGTGTTACGGCAGTGTGTGTGTATTTCTGCAGTTTGTGTGTATGTTTCTGCAGTGTGTGTATTTCTGCAGTCTGCGTGTGTGTTTCTGCAGTGTGTCCTTGTGTTACTGCACTGTGTGTGTGTGTTACTGCACTGTGTGTGTGTTACTACAGTGTGTGTGTGTTTCTGTAGTGTGTGTGTGTGTTTCTGCAGGGTGTGTGTGTTACTGCAGTGTGTGTGTGTTGCTGCTGTGTGTGTGTGTTACTGCAGAGTGTGTGTGTTTCTGTAGTGTGTGTGTGTTACTGCAGTGTGTGTGTGTGTTTCTGCAGTGCGTGTGTATTTCTGCAGTGTGTGTGTATTTCTGCAGAGTGTGCGTGTATTTCTGCAGTGCGTGTGTGTGTTTCTACAGTCTGTGTGTCTGTTTTGGCAGTGTGTATGTTTCTGCAGCGTGTGTGTGTGTTTCTGCAGTGTGTGGGTGTTTCTGCAGTGTGTGTGTGCTTCTGCAGTGTGTGTGTGTTACTGCAGTGTGTGTGTCTGTGTGTGTATGTTTCTGCAGAGTGTGTGTGTGTTTCTGCAGGGTGTGTGTTTCTGCAGTGTGTGTGTGCTTCTGCAGTGTTTGTGTGTTTCTGCAGTGTGTGTGTTTCTGCAGTGTGTGTGTTTCTGCAGTGTGTGTGTGTGTTTATGTAGTGTGTGTGTGTTACTGCAGTGTGGGCATGTTTCTGCAGTGTGTGTGTGTGTTTCTGCAATGCGTGTGTATTTCTGCAGTGTGCGTGTGTTTCTGCAGTGTGTGTGTATTTCTGCAGAGTGTGTGTGTATTTCTGCAGTGCGCGTGTGTGTGTGTTTCTTCAGTCTGTGTGTCTGTTTTCGCAGTGTGTATGTTTCTGCAGAGTGTGTGTGTGTTTCTGCATTGTGTGTGTGTTTCTGTAGTGTGTGTGTGTGTCACTGCAGTGTGTGTGTGTGTTTCTGCAGTGTGTGTGTGTGTTTCTGTAGTGTGTGTGTGTTTCTGCAGTGTGTGTGTGTTTCTGCAATGTCAGTGTTTCTGCAGAGTTTGTGTTTCTGCAGTGTGTGTGTGTTTCTGCAGTGTGTGTGTGTTTCTGCAATGAGAGTGTTTCTGCAGTGTGTGTGTGTCTGTAGTGGGCGTGTGTGTTTCTGCAGTGTGTGTGTGTTGCTGCTGTGTGTGTGTTACTGCAGTGGGTGTGTGATTCTGTAGTGTGTGTGTGTTACTGCAGTGTGTGTGTGTGTGTGTTTCTGCAGTGTGTGTGTGTTTCTGCAGTGTGTGTGCGTTTCTGCAGTGTGTGTGTGTGCTACTGCAGTGTGTCTGTTTCTGCAGTGTGTGTGTCTGTTTCTGCAGTGTGTGTGTCTGTTTCTGCAGTGTGTGTTTCTGCAGAGTGTGTGTATGTTTCTGCAGTGTGTGTGTGTGTTACTGCAGTGTGTGTGTGTGTGTGTGTTTCTGCAGTGTGTGTGTGTTTCTGCAGTGTGTGTGTGTTTCTGCAGTGTGTGTGTGTTTCCGTAGTGTATGTGTGTGTTCCTGCAGTGTGTGTGTGCGTTTCTGTAGTGTGTGTGTGTTTCTGTAGTGTGTGTGTGTTTCTGCAGTGTGCGTGTGTGTTTCTGCAGTGTGTGAGTGGCTGTTTCTGCAGTGTGTGTGTGTGTTACGGCAGTGTGTGTGTATTTCTGCAGTTTGTGTGTATGTTTCTGCAGTGTGTGTATTTCTGCAGTCTGCGTGTGTGTTTCTGCAGTGTGTCCTTGTGTTACTGCACTGTGTGTGTGTGTTACTGCACTGTGTGTGTGTTACTACAGTGTGTGTGTGTTTCTGTAGTGTGTGTGTGTGTTTCTGCAGGGTGTGTGTGTTACTGCAGTGTGTGTGTGTTGCTGCTGTGTGTGTGTGTTACTGCAGTGTGTGTGTGTTTCTGTAGTGTGTGTGTGTTACTGCAGTGTGTGTGTGTGTTTCTGCAGTGCGTGTGTATTTCTGCAGTGTGTGTGTATTTCTGCAGAGTGTGCGTGTATTTCTGCAGTGCGTGTGTGTGTTTCTACAGTCTGTGTGTCTGTTTTGGCAGTGTGTATGTTTCTGCAGCGTGTGTGTGTGTTTCTGCAGTGTGTGGGTGTTTCTGCAGTGTGTGTGTGCTTCTGCAGTGTGTGTGTGTTTCTGCAGTGTGTGTGTTTCTGCTGTGTGTGTGTGTTACTGCAGTGTGTGTGTCTGTGTGTGTATGTTTCTGCAGAGTGTGTGTGTGTTTCTGCAGGGTGTGTGTTTCTGCAGTGTGTGTGTGCTTCTGCAGTGTTTGTGTGTTTCTGCAGTGTGTGTGTTTCTGCAGTGTGTGTGTTTCTGCAGTGTGTGTGTGTGTTTATGTAGTGTGTGTGTGTTACTGCAGTGTGGGCATGTTTCTGCAGTGTGTGTGTGTGTTTCTGCAATGCGTGTGTATTTCTGCAGTGTGCGTGTGTTTCTGCAGTGTGTGTGTATTTCTGCAGAGTGTGTGTGTATTTCTGCAGTGCGCGTGTGTGTGTGTTTCTTCAGTCTGTGTGTCTGTTTTCGCAGTGTGTATGTTTCTGCAGAGTGTGTGTGTGTTTCTGCATTGTGTGTGTGTTTCTGTAGTGTGTGTGTGTGTCACTGCAGTGTGTGTGTGTGTTTCTGCAGTGTGTGTGTGTGTTTCTGTAGTGTGTGTGTGTTTCTGCAGTGTGTGTGTGTTTCTGCAATGTCAGTGTTTCTGCAGAGTTTGTGTTTCTGCAGTGTGTGTGTGTTTCTGCAGTGTGTGTGTGTTTCTGCAATGAGAGTGTTTCTGCAGTGTGTGTGTGTTTCTGCAGTGGGCGTATGTGTTTCTGAAGTGCGTGTGTGTTTCTGCAGTGTGTGTGTGTTTCTGCAGTGTGTGTGTTTCTGCAATTTGTGTGTGTGTTTCCGTAGTGTATGTCTGTGTTTCTGCAGTGTGTGTGTGTGTTTCTGCAGTGTGTGTGTGTTTCTGCAGTGTGTGTGTGGTTCTGTAGTGTGTGTGTGTTTCTGTAGTGTGTGTGTGTGTTTCTGCAGTGTGTATGCATTTCTGCAGTGTTTGTGTTTCTGTATTTTGTGTGTGTGCTTCTGCAGTGTGTGTGTTTCTGTAGTGTGTGTGTGTGTGTTACTGCAGTGTGTCTGTATTTCTGCAGTGTGTGTGTGTTTCAGTAGTGTGTGTGTGTTTCTGCAGTGTGTGTGTCTGTT
Source organism: Scyliorhinus torazame (assembly GCF_047496885.1). Taxonomy (NCBI): domain Eukaryota; kingdom Metazoa; phylum Chordata; class Chondrichthyes; order Carcharhiniformes; family Scyliorhinidae; genus Scyliorhinus; species Scyliorhinus torazame. The sequence continues at coordinate 25,016,811 of NC_092731.1, read as the reverse complement.
TCTGCAGTGTGTGTGTCTGTTTCTGCTGTGTCTGCGTTGCTGCAGAGTGTGTGTATGTTTCTGCAGTGTGTGTGTGTGTTACTGCAGTGTGTGTGTGTTTCTGTAGTGTGTGTGTGTTACTGCAGTGTGTGTGCGTTTCTGTAGTGTGTGTGTTTCTGCAGTGTGTGTTTGTATTTCTGAAGTTGTGTGTGTGTGTTTCAGTAGTGTGTGTGTGTGCTAGTGCAGTGTGTGTGTGTTTCTGCAGTGTGTGTGTCTGTTTCTGCAGTGTGCGCGTTTCTGCAGAGTGTGTGTATGTTTCTGCAGTGTGTGTGTGCGTTTCTGTAGTGTGTGTGTTTCTGCAGTGTGTGTGTGCGTTTTTGTAGTGTGTGTGTGTTTCTGCAATGTGCGTGCGTGTTTCTGCAATGTGCGTGTGTGTTTCTGTAGTGTGTGTGTGTTTCTGCAGTGTTTGTGCGTGTTACTGCAGTGTGTGTATGTATTTCTGCAGTTTGTGTGTATGTTTCTGCAGCGTGTGTATTTCTGCAGTCTGTGTGTGTGTTTCTGCAGTGTGTGTGTGTGTTACTACAGTGTGTGTGTGTTTCTGTAGTAGTGTGTGTGTGTTACTGCAGTGTGTGTATGTTTCTGCAGTGTGTGTGTGTTTCTGCAGTGTGTGTTTCTGCAGTGTGTGTGTGTTCCTGCAGTGTGTGTGTGTGTTTCTGCAGTGTGTGTGTGTGTTTCTGCAGTGTGTGTGTGTGTTCCTGCAGTGTGTGTGTGTGTTTCTGCAGTGTGTGTGTGTGTTTCTGCAGTATGTGTGTGTCTGTTTCTGCAGTGTGTGCGCGCATTTTTGTAGTGTGTGTGTGTGTATCTGCAGTGTGTGTGTCTATTTCTGCAGTGTGTGCGTTTGTGCACAGTGTGTATATGTTTCAGCTGTGTGTGTGTGTGTTTCTGCAGTGTGTGTCTGTTTCTGCAGTGTGCGCATTTCTGCAGAGTGTGTGTATGTTTCTGCAGTGTGTGTGTGTGTTTCGGCAGTACGTGTGTGTCTGTTTCTGCAGTGTGTGTGTGCGTTTCTGTAGTGTGTGTGTGTGTTTCTGCAGTGTGTGTGTGTTTCTGCAGTGTGTGTGTGTTTCTGCAGTGTGTGTCCGTTTCTGCAGTGTGTGTGTGTGCTACTGCAGTGTGTCTGTTTCTGCAGTGTGTGTGTCTGTTTCTGCAGTGTGTGTGTCTGTTTCTGCAGTGTGTGTTTCTGCAGAGTGTGTGTATGTTTCTGCAGTGTGTGTGTGTGTTACTGCAGTGTGTGTGTGTGTGTGTTTCTGCAGTGTGTGTGTGTTTCTGCAGTGTGTGTGTGTTTCTGCAGTGTGTGTGTGTTTCCGTAGTGTATGTGTGTGTTCCTGCAGTGTGTGTGTGCGTTTCTGTAGTGTGTGTGTGTTTCTGTAGTGTGTGTGTGTTTCTGCAGTGTGCGTGTGTGTTTCTGCAGTGTGTGAGTGGCTGTTTCTGCAGTGTGTGTGTGTGTTACGGCAGTGTGTGTGTATTTCTGCAGTTTGTGTGTATGTTTCTGCAGTGTGTGTATTTCTGCAGTCTGCGTGTGTGTTTCTGCAGTGTGTCCTTGTGTTACTGCACTGTGTGTGTGTGTTACTGCACTGTGTGTGTGTTACTACAGTGTGTGTGTGTTTCTGTAGTGTGTGTGTGTGTTTCTGCAGGGTGTGTGTGTTACTGCAGTGTGTGTGTGTTGCTGCTGTGTGTGTGTGTTACTGCAGTGTGTGTGTGTTTCTGTAGTGTGTGTGTGTTACTGCAGTGTGTGTGTGTGTTTCTGCAGTGCGTGTGTATTTCTGCAGTGTGTGTGTATTTCTGCAGAGTGTGCGTGTATTTCTGCAGTGCGTGTGTGTGTTTCTACAGTCTGTGTGTCTGTTTTGGCAGTGTGTATGTTTCTGCAGCGTGTGTGTGTGTTTCTGCAGTGTGTGGGTGTTTCTGCAGTGTGTGTGTGCTTCTGCAGTGTGTGTGTGTTTCTGCAGTGTGTGTGTTTCTGCTGTGTGTGTGTGTTACTGCAGTGTGTGTGTCTGTGTGTGTATGTTTCTGCAGAGTGTGTGTGTGTTTCTGCAGGGTGTGTGTTTCTGCAGTGTGTGTGTGCTTCTGCAGTGTTTGTGTGTTTCTGCAGTGTGTGTGTTTCTGCAGTGTGTGTGTTTCTGCAGTGTGTGTGTGTGTTTATGTAGTGTGTGTGTGTTACTGCAGTGTGGGCATGTTTCTGCAGTGTGTGTGTGTGTTTCTGCAATGCGTGTGTATTTCTGCAGTGTGCGTGTGTTTCTGCAGTGTGTGTGTATTTCTGCAGAGTGTGTGTGTATTTCTGCAGTGCGCGTGTGTGTGTGTTTCTTCAGTCTGTGTGTCTGTTTTCGCAGTGTGTATGTTTCTGCAGAGTGTGTGTGTGTTTCTGCATTGTGTGTGTGTTTCTGTAGTGTGTGTGTGTGTCACTGCAGTGTGTGTGTGTGTTTCTGCAGTGTGTGTGTGTGTTTCTGTAGTGTGTGTGTGTTTCTGCAGTGTGTGTGTGTTTCTGCAATGTCAGTGTTTCTGCAGAGTTTGTGTTTCTGCAGTGTGTGTGTGTTTCTGCAGTGTGTGTGTGTTTCTGCAATGAGAGTGTTTCTGCAGTGTGTGTGTGTCTGTAGTGGGCGTGTGTGTTTCTGCAGTGTGTGTGTGTTGCTGCTGTGTGTGTGTTACTGCAGTGGGTGTGTGATTCTGTAGTGTGTGTGTGTTACTGCAGTGTGTGTGTGTGTGTGTTTCTGCAGTGTGTGTGTGTTTCTGCAGTGTGTGTGCGTTTCTGCAGTGTGTGTGTGTGCTACTGCAGTGTGTCTGTTTCTGCAGTGTGTGTGTCTGTTTCTGCAGTGTGTGTGTCTGTTTCTGCAGTGTGTGTTTCTGCAGAGTGTGTGTATGTTTCTGCAGTGTGTGTGTGTGTTACTGCAGTGTGTGTGTGTGTGTGTGTTTCTGCAGTGTGTGTGTGTTTCTGCAGTGTGTGTGTGTTTCTGCAGTGTGTGTGTGTTTCCGTAGTGTATGTGTGTGTTCCTGCAGTGTGTGTGTGCGTTTCTGTAGTGTGTGTGTGTTTCTGTAGTGTGTGTGTGTTTCTGCAGTGTGCGTGTGTGTTTCTGCAGTGTGTGAGTGGCTGTTTCTGCAGTGTGTGTGTGTGTTACGGCAGTGTGTGTGTATTTCTGCAGTTTGTGTGTATGTTTCTGCAGTGTGTGTATTTCTGCAGTCTGCGTGTGTGTTTCTGCAGTGTGTCCTTGTGTTACTGCACTGTGTGTGTGTGTTACTGCACTGTGTGTGTGTTACTACAGTGTGTGTGTGTTTCTGTAGTGTGTGTGTGTGTTTCTGCAGGGTGTGTGTGTTACTGCAGTGTGTGTGTGTTGCTGCTGTGTGTGTGTGTTACTGCAGTGTGTGTGTGTTTCTGTAGTGTGTGTGTGTTACTGCAGTGTGTGTGTGTGTTTCTGCAGTGCGTGTGTATTTCTGCAGTGTGTGTGTATTTCTGCAGAGTGTGCGTGTATTTCTGCAGTGCGTGTGTGTGTTTCTACAGTCTGTGTGTCTGTTTTGGCAGTGTGTATGTTTCTGCAGCGTGTGTGTGTGTTTCTGCAGTGTGTGGGTGTTTCTGCAGTGTGTGTGTGCTTCTGCAGTGTGTGTGTGTTTCTGCAGTGTGTGTGTTTCTGCTGTGTGTGTGTGTTACTGCAGTGTGTGTGTCTGTGTGTGTATGTTTCTGCAGAGTGTGTGTGTGTTTCTGCAGGGTGTGTGTTTCTGCAGTGTGTGTGTGCTTCTGCAGTGTTTGTGTGTTTCTGCAGTGTGTGTGTTTCTGCAGTGTGTGTGTTTCTGCAGTGTGTGTGTGTGTTTATGTAGTGTGTGTGTGTTACTGCAGTGTGGGCATGTTTCTGCAGTGTGTGTGTGTGTTTCTGCAATGCGTGTGTATTTCTGCAGTGTGCGTGTGTTTCTGCAGTGTGTGTGTATTTCTGCAGAGTGTGTGTGTATTTCTGCAGTGCGCGTGTGTGTGTGTTTCTTCAGTCTGTGTGTCTGTTTTCGCAGTGTGTATGTTTCTGCAGAGTGTGTGTGTGTTTCTGCATTGTGTGTGTGTTTCTGTAGTGTGTGTGTGTGTCACTGCAGTGTGTGTGTGTGTTTCTGCAGTGTGTGTGTGTGTTTCTGTAGTGTGTGTGTGTTTCTGCAGTGTGTGTGTGTTTCTGCAATGTCAGTGTTTCTGCAGAGTTTGTGTTTCTGCAGTGTGTGTGTGTTTCTGCAGTGTGTGTGTGTTTCTGCAATGAGAGTGTTTCTGCAGTGTGTGTGTGTTTCTGCAGTGGGCGTATGTGTTTCTGAAGTGCGTGTGTGTTTCTGCAGTGTGTGTGTGTTTCTGCAGTGTGTGTGTTTCTGCAATTTGTGTGTGTGTTTCCGTAGTGTATGTCTGTGTTTCTGCAGTGTGTGTGTGTGTTTCTGCAGTGTGTGTGTGTTTCTGCAGTGTGTGTGTGTTTCTGTAGTGTGTGTGTGTTTCTGTAGTGTGTGTGTGTGTTTCTGCAGTGTGTATGCATTTCTGCAGTGTTTGTGTTTCTGTATTTTGTGTGTGTGCTTCTGCAGTGTGTGTGTTTCTGTAGTGTGTGTGTGTGTGTTACTGCAGTGTGTCTGTATTTCTGCAGTGTGTGTGTGTTTCAGTAGTGTGTGTGTGTTTCTGCAGTGTGTGTGTCTGTTTCTGCAGTGTGTGTGTCTGTTTCTGCTGTGTCTGCGTTGCTGCAGAGTGTGTGTATGTTTCTGCAGTGTGTGTGTGTGTTACTGCAGTGTGTGTGTGTTTCTGTAGTGTGTGTGTGTTACTGCAGTGTGTGTGCGTTTCTGTAGTGTGTGTGTTTCTGCAGTGTGTGTTTGTATTTCTGAAGTTGTGTGTGTGTGTTTCAGTAGTGTGTGTGTGTGCTAGTGCAGTGTGTGTGTGTTTCTGCAGTGTGTGTGTCTGTTTCTGCAGTGTGCGCGTTTCTGCAGAGTGTGTGTATGTTTCTGCAGTGTGTGTGTGCGTTTCTGTAGTGTGTGTGTTTCTGCAGTGTGTGTGTGCGTTTTTGTAGTGTGTGTGTGTTTCTGCAATGTGCGTGCGTGTTTCTGCAATGTGCGTGTGTGTTTCTGTAGTGTGTGTGTGTTTCTGCAGTGTTTGTGTGTGTTACTGCAGTGTGTGTATGTATTTCTGCAGTTTGTGTGTATGTTTCTGCAGCGTGTGTATTTCTGCAGTCTGTGTGTGTGTTTCTGCAGTGTGTGTGTGTGTTACTACAGTGTGTGTGTGTTTCTGTAGTAGTGTGTGTGTGTTACTGCAGTGTGTGTATGTTTCTGCAGTGTGTGTGTGTTTCTGCAGTGTGTGTTTCTGCAGTGTGTGTGTGTTCCTGCAGTGTGTGTGTGTGTTTCTGCAGTGTGTGTGTGTGTTTCTGCAGTGTGTGTGTGTGTTCCTGCAGTGTGTGTGTGTGTTTCTGCAGTGTGTGTGTGTGTTTCTGCAGTGTGTGTGTGTGTTTCTGCAGTATGTGTGTGTCTGTTTCTGCAGTGTGTGCGCGCATTTTTGTAGTGTGTGTGTGTGTATCTGCAGTGTGTGTGTCTATTTCTGCAGTGTGTGCGTTTGTGCACAGTGTGTATATGTTTCAGCTGTGTGTGTGTGTGTTTCTGCAGTGTGTGTCTGTTTCTGCAGTGTGCGCATTTCTGCAGAGTGTGTGTATGTTTCTGCAGTGTGTGTGTGTGTTTCGGCAGTACGTGTGTGTCTGTTTCTGCAGTGTGTGTGTGCGTTTCTGTAGTGTGTGTGTGTGTTTCTGCAGTGTGTGTGTGTTACTGCAGTGTGTGTATGTGTTACTGCAGTGTGTGTGTTTCTGGAGTGTGTGTGTGTGTTACTGCAGTGTTTGTGTTTCTGCAGTATGTGTGTGTTTCTGTAGTGTGTGTGTGTGTTTCTGCTGTGTGTGTGTTTCAGCAGTGTGTTTGTGTGTTTCTGCAGTGTGTGTGTGTTTCTGTAGTGTGTGTGTGTTTCTGCAGTGTGTGTGTTCCTGCTGTGTGTTTTTGTGTTTCTGCAGTGTGCATGTGTTTCTGCTGTGTGTGTGTATGTTTCAGCAGTGTGTGTGTGTGTTTCTGCAGCGTGTGTGTGTTTCTGTAGTGTGTGTGTGTTTCTGCAGTGTGTGTGTTTCTGCTGTGTGTGTGTTTCAGCAGTGTGTTTTTGTGTTTCTGCAGTGTGCGTGCGTTTCTGCTGTGTGTGTGTATGTTTCAGCAGTGTGTGTGTGTTTATGCAGTGTGCGTGTGTTTCTGTAGTCTGTGTGTGTTTCTGCAGTGTGTGTGTTACTGCAGTGTGTGTGTGTTTCTTCAGTGTGTGTGCGTTTCTGTAGTGTGTGTGTGTTTCTGCAGTGTGCATGTGCGTTTCTGCAGTGTGTGTGTTTCTGCAGTGTGTGTGTGTGTTTCTGTCGTGTATGTTTGTATTTCTGCAGTTGTGTGTGTGTGTTTCTGCAGTGTGTGCATGTGTTACTGCAGTGTGTGTGTTTCTTCAGTGTGTGTGTTTCTTCAGTGTGTGTGTTACTGCAGTGTGTGTGTGTGTTACTGCAGTGTGTGCATGTGTTACTGCAGTGTGTGTGTTTCTTCAGTGTGTGTGTTACTGCAGTGTGTGTGTGTATTTCTGCGGAATGTTTGTGTGTTGCTGCTGTGTTTGTGTGTGTTTCTGCAGTGTGTGTGTTACTGCAGTGTGTGTGTGTGTTACTGCAGTGTGTGTGGAATCTGTCTTCCGTCCTGTTCTTACTAAGAGCAGACAGCGAGAGGGAGCTCTCCGCCCACGCACACTGCACTGAGCTGCTATGAATAACAGCAGTGACGTGAAGGGACCTGTGACGCTTTTATTTTTGTTGTTATATTTTTGTCCACCTCCTGAAATGAATCTTTGAGCTGAGATCTGTGGATACTATTAATAGAAGCAGCAGTTACAAGCTGGGAAAAATGCAGATACAGGCAGCAGAGAAAATAGACACAAACCATGAGAATACTCAGTTACCTGGAGAAAGGGGAAATATTTCGTCACACACACTGACACACAAACTCACACAGACACACTGATGCACAAACACACACACTGACACACAAACTCTCACACGCACATTGGCACACAAACTCACACACACACTGACACACAAACTCTCACACACACTGACACACAAACTCTCACACTGACACACAAACTCTCACACACACACTGACACACAAACTCACACACACTGACACACAAACTCTCACACTGACACACACACTCTCTCACACACTGACACACAAACACTCAGAATATGGGGTTCAGGGACACAGTGAGAATGTGGAGTTCAGGGACACAGTGAGAATGTGGGGTTCAGGGATACAGTGAGAATGTGGTGTTCGGGGACACAGGGAGAATGTGGAGTTTGGGGACACAGTGAATTTGTGGACTTCAGGGACACAGAACGTGGGGTTCGGGGACAGTGAGAATGTGGGGTTCGGGGACAGTGAGAATGTGGGGGTCAGGGACACAGTGAGCATGTGGGGTTTGGGATACAGTGAGAAAGTGTGGTTCAGGGATACGGTGAGAATGTGGGGTTCGGGGACAGTGAGAATGTGGGGGTCAGGGACACAGTGAGCATGTGGGGTTTGGGATACAGTGAAAATGTGGGGTTCGGGGACAGTGAGAATGTGGGGTTCGCGGACACAGTGAGAATGTGGGGTTCGGGGACACAGGGAGAATGTGGGGTTCAGGGATACAGTGAGAATGTGGGGGTCGGGGACACAGTGAGAATGTGGAGTTCTGGGACACAGTGAGAATGTGGGGTTCAGGGACAGTGAGAATGTGGGATTCAGGGACATGGTGAGGATGTGGGGTTCAGGGACACAGTGAGAATTGGGGTTCGCGGACACAGTGAGAATGTGGGGTTCGGGGACACAGGGAGAATGTGGGGTTCAGGGATACAGTGAGAATGTGAGGTTCAGGGACACAGGGAGAATGTGGGGTTCAGGGATACAGTGAGAATGTGGGGGTCGGGGACACAGTGAGAATGTGGGGTTCGGGGACACAGGGAGAATGTGGGGTTCAGGGATACAGTGAGAATGTGAGGTTCAGGGACACAGGGAGAATGTGGGGTTCAGGGATACAGTGAGAATGTGGGGGTCGGGGACACAGGGAGAATGTGGGATTCAGGGACATGGTGAGGATGTGGGGTTCAGGGACACAGTGAGAATTGGGGTTTGAGGACGCAGTGAGAATGTGGGGTTCGGGGAGACGGTTAGAAAGTGGGTTTCGGGGACACAGTGAGAATGTGGAGTTCAGGGACACAGTGAGAATGTGGTGTTCGGGGACACAGTGAGAATGTGGGGTTCAGGGACACAGTGAGAATGTGGTGTTCGGGGACAATGTGAGAATGTGGGGTTCAGGGATTCAGTGAGAATGTGGGGTTCAGGTACACAGTGAGAATGTGGGGTTCAGGGACACAGTGAGAATGTGGGGTTCTGGGACACAGTGAGAATGTGGGGTTCTGGGACACAGTGAGAATGTGGGGTTTGGGGACACAGTGAGAATGTGGGGTTCGGGGACACAGTGAGAATGTGGGGTTCAGGGATTCAGTGAGAATGTGAGGTTCAGGTACACAGTGAGAATGTGGGGTTCGGGGACACAGGGAGAATGTGGGGTTCAGGGACACAGTGAGAATGTGGGGTTCTGGGACACAGTGAGAATGTGGGGTTCGGGGACACAGGGAGAATGTGGGGTTCATGGATACAGTGAAAATGTGGGGATCGGGGACACAGTGAGAATGTAGGGTTCATGGACACAGTGAGAATGTGGGGTTCGGGGACAGTGAGAATGTTTGGTTCAGGGATACAGTGAGAATGTGGGGTTCAAGAACAAAGTGAGAATGTTTGGTTCGGGGACAGTGAGAACGTGGGGGTCGGGGACACAGTGCAAATGTGGGGTTCTGGGACACAGTGAGAATGTGGGGTTCGGGGACACGGAGAATGTGGGGTTCATGGATACAGTGAAAATGTGGGGATCGGGGACACAGTGAGAATGTAGGGTTCATGGACACAGTGAGAATGTGGGGTTCGGGGACAGTGAGAATGTTTGGTTCAGGGATACAGTGAGAATGTGGGGTTCAAGAACAAAGTGAGAATGTTTGGTTCGGGGACAGTGAGAACGTGGGGGTCGGGGACACAGTGCAAATGTGGAGTTCTGGGACACAGTGAGAATGTGTGGTTCAGGGATACGGTGAGAATATGGGGTACAGGGACACAGTGCGAATGTGGGGATTGGGGACACAGTTAGAATGTGGGGTTCAGCGACTCAGTGGGAATGTGGGATTCGGGGATACAGTGAGAATGTGGGGTTCGGGACACAGTGAGAATGTGGGGTTCGGGGATACAGTGACAATGTGAGGTTCGGGGACACCGTGAGAATGTGGGGTTCGGGGACACAGTGAGAATGTGGAGTTTGGGGGTACAGTGAGAAGGTGGGGTTCAGGGACACCGTGAGAATGTGTGGTTCGGGGACACAGTGAGAACGTGGAGTTCGGCAACAGGAAGAATGTGGGGTTCGGGGACAGTGAGAATGTGGAGTTCAGGGACACAGTGAGAATGTGGGGTTCGGGGAAAGTGAGAATGTGGGGTTCGGGGACACAGTGCGAATGTGGGGCTCGGGGACACAGTGAGAATGTGGGGTTCAGGGAAAGTGAGAATGTGGGGTTCGGGGACACAGTGAGAATGTGGGGTTCGGGGACACACTGAGAATGTGGAGTTCAGGGAAAATGAGAATGTGGGGTTCGGGGACACAGTGAGAATGTGGGGTTCGGGGATACAGTGAAAATGTGGGGTTCAGGGACACAGTGAGAATGTGGAGTTCAGGGGCATGGTGAGGATGTGGGGTTCAGGGACACAGTGAGAAGTGGGGTGTGGGGACACAGTGAGAATGTGGCGTTCGGGGACACAGTGAGAATGTGGGGTTCGGGGAGACAGTGAGAATGTGGGTTTCGGGGATACAGTGAGAATGTGGGGTTCAGGGATTCAGTGAGAATGTGGTGTTTGGGGGTACAGTGAGAAGGTGGGGTTGAGGGACAGAGTAAGAATGTGGGGTTCAGGGACACAGTGAGAATGTGGGGTTCGGGGACACAGTTAGAATGTGGGGTTCAGGGATACACTAAGAATATGGGGTTCGGGGTACTGTGAGAATGTGGGGTTTGGCGACACAGTCAGAATGTGGGGTCCGGCGTGTCAGTGAGAATGTGGGGCTTGCGGATATAGTGAGCATGTGGGTTCAGGGACACAGGGAGAATGTGGGGTTCAGGGACACAGTGAGAATGTGGGTTCAGGGACACAGGGAGAATGTGGGGTTCAGGGACACAGGGAGAATGTGGGGTTCAGGGACACGGTGAGAATGTGGGGTTCGGGGATACAGTGACAATGTGAGGTTCGGGGACACCGTGAGAATGTGGGGTTCGGGGACACAGTGAGAATGTGGAGTTTGGGGGTACAGTGAGAAGGTGGGGTTCAGGGACACCGTGAGAATGTGGGGTTCGGGGACACAGTGAGAACGTGGAGTTCGGCGACAGGAAGAATGTGGGGTTCGGGGACAGTGAGAATGTGGAGTTCAGGGACACAGTGAGAATGTGGGGTTCGGGGAAAGTGAGAATGTGGGGTTCGGGGTTGCAGTGCGAATGTGGGGCTCGGGGACACAGTGAGAATGTGGGGTTCAGAGAAAGTGAGAATGTGGGGTTCGGGGACACAGTGAGAATGTGGGGTTCGGGGACACACTGAGAATGTGGAGTTCAGGGAAAATGAGAATGTGGGGTTCGGGGACACATTGAGAATGTGGGGTTCGGGGATACAGTGAAAATGTGGGGTTCAGGGACACAGTGAGAATGTGGAGTTCAGGGACATGGTGAGGATGTGGGGTTCAGGGACACAGTGAGAAGTGGGGTTTGGGGACACAGTGAGAATGTGGCGTTCGGGGACACAGTGAGAATGTGGGGTTCGGGGAGACAGTGAGAATGTGGGGTTCAGGGATTCAGTGAGAATGTGGTGTTTGGGGGTACAGTGAGAAGGTGGGGTTGAGGGACAGAGTAAGAATGTGGGGTTCAGGGACACAGTGAGAATGTGGGGTTCGGGGACACAGTTAGAATGTGGGGTTCAGGGATACACTAAGAATATGGGGTTCGGGGTACTGTGAGAATGTGGGGTTTGGCGACACAGTCAGAATGTGGGGTCCGGCGTGTCAGTGAGAATGTGGGGCTTGCGGATATAGTGAGCATGTGGGTTCAGGGACACAGGGAGAATGTGGGGTTCAGGGACACAGTGAGAATGTGGGTTCAGGGACACAGGGAGAATGTGGGGTTCAGGGACACAGTGAGAATGTGGGGTCCAGGGACACAGTGAGAATGTAGTGTTCAGGGATACAGTGAGAATGTGCGGTTCAGGGACACAGTGAGAATGTGGGGTTCAGGGACACAGTGAGAATGTGGGGTTCAGGGACACGGTGAGAATGTGGGGGTCAGGGACACGGTGAGAATGTGGGGTTCAGGGACACAGTGAGAATGTGGGGTTCAGGGACACAGTGAGAATGTGGGGTTCAGGGATGCAGTGAGAATGTGGGGTTCGGGGACACAGTGAGAATGTGGGGTTTGGGTATACAGTGAGAATGTGGGGTTCGGGGTTGCAGTGAGAATGTGGGGTTCAGGGATGCAGTGAGAATGCGGGGTACGGGGTTGCAGTGAGAATGTGAGTTCAGGGATACAGTGAGGATGTGGGGTTCAGGGATGCAGTGAGAATGCGGGGTACGGGGTTGCAGTGAGAATGTGAGTTCAGGGATACAGTGAGGATGTGGGGTTCGGGTTTACCGATGTTTAACCCAATTTGGAGACCTGCCTGCAAATTACTGTAGGGGTGTGAACTTTACTGTCGGGGCTGTGGAAGTTACTGTCGGGGCTGTGCAAATTACTGTCGGGGCTGTGGAAGTTACTGTCGGGGCTGTGGAAGTTACTGTAGGGGCTGTGGAAGTTACTGTCGGGGCTGTGGAAGTTACTGTCGGGGCTGTGGAAGTTACTGTCGGGGCTGTGGAAGTCACTGTAGGGGCTGTGGAAATTACTGTCGGGGCTGTGGAAGTTACTGTCGGGGCTGTGGACGTTACTGTCGGGGCTGTGGAAGTTACTGTCGGGGCTGTGGAAGTTACTGTCGGGGCTGTGGAAGTTACTGTAGGGGTTGTGGAAATTACTGTCGGGGCTGTGGAAGTTACTGTAGGGGCTGTGGTAGTTACTGTCGGGGCTGTGGAAGTTACTGTAGGGGCTGTGGATGTTACTGTAGGGGCTGTGGAAGTTACTGTAGGGGCTGTGGAAGTTACTGTAGGGGCTGTGGAAGTTACTGTCGGGGCTGTGGAAGCTACTGTAGGGGCTGTGGAAGTTACTGTAGGGCCTGTGGATGTTACTGTCGGGGCTGTGGACGTTACTGTCGGAGCTGTGGAAGTTACTGTCGGGGCTGTGGTAGTTACTGTCAGGGCTGTGGAAGTTACTGTAGGGGCTGTGGATGTTACTGTAGGGGCTGTGGAAGTTACTGTAGGGGCTGTGGAAATTACTGTCGGAGCTGTGGTAGTTACTGTCGGGGCTGTGGAAGTTACTGTAGGGGCTGTGGATGTTACTGTAGGGGCTGTGGAAGTTACTGTAGGGGCTGTGGAAGTTACTGTAGGGGCTGTGGAAGTTACTGTCGGGGCTGTGGAAGTTACTGTAGGGGCTGTGGACGTTACTGTCGGGGCTGTGGAAGTTACTGTAGGGGCTGTGGAAGTTACTGTAGGGGCTGTGGAAGTTACTGTAGGGGCTGTGGGAGTTACTGTAGGGGTTGTGGAAGTTACTGTAGGGTTTGTGGAAGTTACTATCGGGGCTGTGGAATTTACTGTCGGGGCTGTGGAAGTTACTGTCGGGGCTGTGGAAGTTACTGTAGGGGCTGTGGAAATTACTGTCGGGGCTGTGGGAGTTACTGTAGGGGCTGTGGAAGTTACTGTCGGAGCTATGGAAGTTACTGCAGGGGCTGTGGAAATTACTGTCGGAGCTGTGGAAGTTACTGTCGGGGCTGTGGAAGTTACTGTAGGGGCTGTGGAAGTTACTGCAGGGGCTGTGGAAATTACTGTCGGAGCTGTGGAAGTTACTGTCGGGGCTGTGGAAGTTACTGTAGGGGCTGTGGAAGTTACTGTAGGGGCTGTGGAAGTTACTGTCGGGGCTGTGGAAGCTACTGTAGGGGCTGTGGAAGTTACTGTAGGGCCTGTGGATGTTACTGTCGGGGCTGTGGACGTTACTGTCGGGGCTGTGGAAGTTACTGTCGGGGCTGTGGAAGTTACTGTCGGGGCTGTGGAAGTTACCGTAGGAGCTGTGGAAGTTACTGTAGGGGCTGTGGAATTTACTGTCGGGGCTGTGGAAGTTACTGTCGGGGCTGTGGACGTTACTGTCGGAGCTGTGGAAGTTACTGTCGGGGTTGTGGAAGTTACTGTAGGGGCTGTGGGAGTTACTGTAGGGGCTGTGGGAGTTACTGTAGGGGCTGTGGGAGTTACTGTCGGGGCTGTGGACGTTACTGTCGGGGCTGTGGACGTTACTGTAGGGGTTGTGTAAGTTACTGTAAGGGCTGTGGAAGTTACTGTAGGGGCTGTGGGAGTTACTGTAGGGGTTGTGGAAGTTACTGTCGGGGCTGTGGAATTTACTGTCGGGGCTGTGGAAGTTGCTGTCGGGGCTGTGGAAGTTACTGTAGGGGCTGTGGAAGTTAGTGTAGGGGCTGTGGAAGTTACTGTCGGGGCTGTGGAAGTTATTGTAGGGGCTGTGGAAGTTACTGTCGGGGCTGTGGAAGTTATTGTAGGGGCTGTGGAAGTTACTGTAGGGGCTGTGGAAGTTACTGTCGGGGCTGTGGAAGTTATTGTAGGGGCTGTGGAAGTTACGGTCGGGGCTGTGGAAGTTACTGTCGGGGCTGTGGAAGTTACTGTCGGGGCTGTGGAAGTTACTGTCGGGGCTGTGGAAGTTATTGTAGGGGCTGTGGAAGTTACTGTCGGGGCTGTGGAAGTTATTGTAGGGGCTGTGGAAGTTACTGGCGGGGCTGTGGAAGTTACTGTCGGGGCTGTGGAAGTTACTGTCGGGGCTGTGGAAGTTATTGTAGGGGCTGTGGAAGTTACTGTCGGGGCTGTGGAAGTTACTGTCGGGGCTGTGGAAGTTACTGTAGGGGCTGTGGAAGTTACTGTAGGGGCTGTGGAAGTTATTGTAGGGGCTGTGGAAGTTACGGTCGGGGCTGTGGAAGTTACTGTAGGGGCTGTGGAAGCTACTGTCGGGGCTGTGGAAGTTACTGTAGGGGCTGTGGAAGTTATTGTAGGGGCTGTGGAAGTTACTGTCGGGGCCGTGGAAGTTATTGTAGGGGTTGTGGAAGTTACTGTCGGGGTTGTGGAAGTTACTGTCGGGGCTGTGGAAGTTACTGTAGGGGCTGTGGAAGTTACTGTAGGGGCTGTGGACGTTACTGTCGGGGCTGTGGAAGTTACTGTAGGGGCTGTGGAAGTTACTGTCGGGGCTGTGGAAGTTACCGTCGGGGCTGTGGAAGTTACTGTAGGGGCTGTGGAAGTTACTGTCGGGGCTGTGGAAGCTACTGTAGGGGCTGTGGAAGTTACTGTAGGGCCCGTGGAAGTTACTGTCGGGGCTGTGGAAGTTACTGTAGGGCCTGTGGACGTTACTGTCGGGGCTGTGGACGTTACTGTAGGGGTTGTGGAAGTTACTGTAGGGGCTGTGGAAGTTACTGTAGGGGCTGTGGGAGTTACTGTAGGGGTTGTGGAAGTTACTGTAGGGGCTGTGGAAGTTACTGTCGGGGCTGTGGAAGTTACTGTAGGGGCTGTGGAAGTTACTGTCGGGGCTGTGGAAGTTACTGTCGGGGCTGTGGAAGTTACTGTCGGGGCTGTGGAAGTTACTGTAGGGGCTGTGGAAGTTACTGTCGGGGCTGTGGAAGTTACTGTCGGGGCTGTGGAAGTTACTGTCGGGGCTGTGGAAGTTATTGTCGGGGCTGTGGAAGTTACTGTGGGGGCTGTGGAAGTTACTGTCGGGGTTGTGGAAGTTACTGTCGGGGCTGTGGAAGTTACTGTCGGGGCTGTGGAAGTTACAGTCGGGGCTGTGGAAGTTACTGTCGGGGCTGTGGAAGTTACTGTCGGGGCTGTGGAAGTTATTGTAGGGGCTGTGGAAGTTACTATCGGGGCTGTGGAAGTTACTGTCGGGGCTGTGGAAGTTACTGTCGGGGCTGTGGAAGTTACTGTCGGGGCTGTGGAAGTTATTGTACGGGCTGTGGAAGTTACTGTCGGGGCTGTGGAGGTTACTGTAGGGGCTGTGGAAGTTACTGTAGGGGCTGTGGAAGTTACTGTCGGGGCTGTGGAATTTACTGTAGGGGCTGTGGAAGTTACTGTCGGGGCTGTGGAAGTTACCGTAGCGGCTGTGGAAGTTACTGTCGGGGCTGTTGAAGTTACTGTCGGGGCTGTGGAAGTTACCGTAGCGGCTGTGGAATTTACTGTCGGGGCTGTTGAAGTTACTGTCGGGGCTGTGGAAGTTACTGTCGGGGCTGTGGAAGTTTCTGTCGGGGCTGTGGAAGTTACTGTAGGGGCTGTGGAAGTTACTGTCGGGGCTATGGAAGTTACTGTAGGGGCTGTGGAAGTTACTGTCGGGGCTGTGGAAGTTTCTGTCGGGGCTGTGGAAGTTACTGTCGGGGCTGTGGAAGTTGCTGTCGGGGCTGTGGACGTTACTGTCGGGGCTGTGGAAGTTACTGTAGGGGCTGTGGAAGTTACTGTCGGGGCTGTGCAAGTTACTGTCGGGGCTGTGCAAGTTACTGTCGGGGCTCTGGAAGTTACGGTAGGGGTTGTGGAAGTTACTGTAGGGGCTGTGGAAGTTACTGTCGGGGCTGTGGAAGTTACTGTAGGGGTTGTGGAAGTTATTGTAGGGGCTGTGGAAGTTACTGTCGGGGCTGTGGAAGTTACTGTCGGGGCTGTGGAAGTTACTGTAGGGGCTGTGGATGTTACTGTAGGCGCTGTGGAAGTTACTGTAGGGGCTGTGGAAGTTACTGTAGGGGCTGTGGAAGTTACTGTCGGGGCTGTGGAAGTTACTGTAGGGGCTGTGGACGTTACTGTCGGGGCTGTGGAAGTTACTGTAGGGGCTGTGGAAGTTACTGTAGGGGCTGTGGAAGTTACTGCAGGGGCTGTGGGAGTTACTGTAGGGGTTGTGGAAGTTACTGTCGGGGCTGTGGGAGTTACTGTAGGGGTTGTGGAAGTTACTGTCGGGGCTGTGGAAGTTACTGTAGGGTTTGTGGAAGTTACTGTCGGGGCTGTGGAAGTTACTGTCAGGGCTGTGGAAGTTACTGTCGGGGCTGTGGAAGTTAGTGTAGGGGCTGTGGAAATTACTGTCGGGGCTGTGGGAGTTACTGTAGGGGTTTTGCCAGTTACTGTCGGGGCTGTGGAAGTTACTGTAGGGGCTGTGGAAGTTACTGTCGGAGCTGTGGAAGTTACTGTAGGGGCTGTGGAAGTTACTGTAGGGGCTGTGGAAATTACTGTCGGAGCTGTGGAAGTTACTGTCGGGGCTGTGGAAGTTACTGTAGGGGCTGTGGAAGTTACTGTCGGGGCTGTGGAAGCTACTGTAGGGGCTGTGGAAGTTACTGTAGGGCCTGTGGATGTTACTGTCGGGGCTGTGGACGTTACTGTCGGGGCTGTGGAAGTTACTGTCGGGGCTGTGGACGTTACTGTCGGGGCTGTGGAAGTTACTGTCGGGGCTGTGGAAGTTACTGTCGGGGCTGTGGAAGTTACGGTAGGGCCTGTGGATGTTACTGTCGGGGCTGTGGAAGTTACTGTAGGGGCTGTGGGAGTTACTGTAGGGGTTGTGGAAGTTACTGTCGGGGCTGTGGAAGTTACTGTAGGGGTTGTGGAAGTTACTGTCGGGGCTGTGGAAGTTACTGTCGGGGTGTGGAAGTTACTGTCGGGGCTGTGGAAGTTACTGTCGGGGCTGTGGAAGTTGCTGTCGGGGCTGTGGAAGTTACTGTAGGGGCTGTGGAAGTTACTGTAGGGGCTGTGGAAGTTACTGTCGGGGCTGTGGAAGTTACTGTCGGGGCTGTGGAAGTTACTGTCGGGGCTGTGGAAGTTACTGTCGGGGCTGTGGAAGTTACTGTCGGGGCTGTGGAAGTTATTGTAGGGGCTGTGGAAGTTACTGTAGGGGCTGTGGAAGTTACTGTAGGGGCTGTGGAAGTTACTGTCGGGGCTGTGGAAGTTATTGTAGGGGCTGTGGAAGTTACTGTCGGGGCTGTGGAAGTTACTGTCGGGGCTGTGGAAGTTACTGTAGGGGCTGTGGAAGTTACTGTCGGGGCTGTGGAAGTTACTGTCGGGGCTGTGGAAGTTATTGTAGGGGCTGTGGATGTTACTGTCGGGGCCGTGGAAGTTATTGTAGGGGTTGTGGAAGTTACTGTCGGGGCTGTGGAAGTTACTGTCGGGGCTGTGGAAGTTACTGTAGGGGCTGTGGAAGTTACTGTAGGGGCTGTGGACGTTACTGTCGGGGCTGTGGAAGTTACTGTCAGGGCTGTGGAAGTTACTGTCGGGGCTGTGGAAGTTACTGTAGGGGTTGTGAAAGTTACTGTCGGGGCTGTGGAAGTTACTGTCGGGGCTGTGGAAGTTACTGTAGGGGTTGTGGAAATTACTGTCGGGGCTGTGGAAGTTACTGTAGGGGCTGTGGAAGTTACTGTCCGGGCTGTGGAAGTTACTGTAGGGGCTGTGGAAGTTACTGTAGGGCCTGTGGATGTTACTGTCGGGGCTGTGGACGTTACTGTCGGAGCTGTGGACGTTACTGTCGGGGCTGTGGAAGTTACTGTAGGGCCTGTGGACGTTACTGTAGGGGTTGTGGAAGTTACTGTAGGGGCTGTGGAAGTTACTGTAGGGGCTGTGGGAGTTACTGTAGGGGTTGTGGAAGTTACTGTCGGGGCTGTGGAAGTTACTGTCGGGGCTGTGGAAGTTACTGTAGCGGCTGTGGAAGTTACTGTCGGGGCTGTGGAAGTTACTGTCGGGGCTGTGGAAGTTACTGTCGGGGCTGTGGAAGTTATTGTCGGGGCTGTGGAAGTTACTGTGGGGGCTGTGGAAGTTACTGTCGGGGTTGTGGAAGTTACTGTCGGGGCTGTGGAAGTTACGGTAGGGGCTGTGGAAGTTACTGTCGGGGCTGTGGAAGTTACTGTCGGGGCTGTGGAAGTTACTGTCGGGGCTGTGGAAGTTATTGTAGGGGCTGGGGAAGTTACTATCGGGGCTGTGGAAGTTACTGTCGGGGCTGTGGAAGTTACTGTCGGGGCTGTGGAAGTTACTGTCGGGGCTGTGGAAGTTACCGTAGCGGCTGTGGAAGTTACTGTCGGGGCTGTTGAAGTTACTGTCGGGGCTGTGGAAGTTACCGTAGCGGCTGTGGAATTTACTGTCGGGGCTGTTGAAGTTACTGTCGGGGCTGTGGAAGTTACTGTCGGGGCTGTGGAAGTTTCTGTCGGGGCTGTGGAAGTTACTGTAGGGGCTGTGGAAGTTACTGTCGGGGCTGTGGACGTTACTGTACGGGCTGTGGAAGTTACTGTCGGGGCTGTGGAAGTTACTGTCGGAGCTGTGGAAGTTACTGTCGGGGCTGTGGAAGTTACTGTAGGGGCTGTGGAAGTTACTGTCGGGGCTGTGGAAGTTACTGTCGGGGCTGTGGACGTTACTGTCGGGGCTGTGGAAGTTACTGTAGGGGCTGTGGAAGTTACTGTCGGGGCTGTGCAAGTTACTGTCGGGGCTGTGGAAGTTACTGTCGGGGCTCTGGATGTTACGGTAGGGTTTGTGGAAGTTACTGTAGGGGCTGTGGAAGTTACTGTCGGGGCTGTGGAAGTTACTGTAGGGGTTGTGCAAGTTATTGTAGGGGCTGTGGAAGTTACTGTCGGGGCTGTGGAAGTTACTATCGGGGCTGTGGAAGTTATTGTAGGGGCTGTGGAAGTTACTTTCGGGGCTGTGGAAGTTACTGTCGGGGCTGTGGAAGTTACTGTCGGGGCTGTGGAAGTTACTGTCGGGGCTGTGGACATTACAGTCGGGTCTGTGGACATTACAGTCGGGGCTGTGGACGTTACTGTCGGGGCTGTGGACGTTACTGTCGGGGCTGTGGAAGTTACTGTAGGGCCTGTGGACGTTACAGTCGGGGCTGTGGACGTTACTGTCGGGGCTGTGGACATTACAGTCGGGGCTGTGGACGTTACTGTCGGGGCTGTGGACGTTACTGTCGGGGCTGTGGAAGTTACTGTACGGCCTGTGGACGTTACAGTCGGGGCTGTGGAAGTTACTGTCGGGGCTGTGGAAGTTACTGTCGGGGCTGTGGAAGTTACTGTCGGGGTTGTGGAAGTTATTGTAGTGGCTGTGGAAGTTACTGTCGGGGCTGTGGAAGTTACTGTAGGGGCTGTGGAGGTTACTGTCGGGGCTGTGGAAGTTATTGTAGGGGCTGTGGAAGTTACTGTCGGGGTTGTGGAAGTTACTGTCGGGGCTGTGGAAGTTATTGTAGGGGCTGTGGAAGTTACTGTCGGGGTTGTGGAAGTTATTGTAGGGGCTGTGGAAGTTACTGTAGGGGCTGTGGAAGTTACTGTCGGGGCTGTGGAAGTTACTGTCGGGGCTGTGGACGTTACTGTCGGGGCTGTGGACGTTCCTGTCGGGGCTGTGGAAGTTACTGTAGGGGCTGTGGGAGTTTCTGTCCGGTCGGTGGACATTACAGTCGGGGCTGTGGACGTTACTGTCGGGGCTGTGGACGTTACTGTCGGGGCTGTGGAAGTTACTGTAGGGGCTGTGGGAGTTACTGTAGGGGCTGTGGGAGTTACTGTATGGGCTGTGGGAGTTACTGTAGGGGCTGTGGGAGTTACTGTAGGGGCTATGGAAGTTACTGTAGGGGCTGTGGAAGTTACTGTCGGGGCTATGGAAGTTACTGTAGGGGTTGTGCAAGTTACTGTCGGGGCTGTGGAAGTTACTGTCGGGGCTGTGGACGTTACTGTCGGGGCTGTGGAAGTTACTGTAGGGGCTGTGGAAGTTACTGTAGGGGCTGTGGAAGTTACTGTAGGGGCTGTGGGAGTTACTGTAGGGGCTGTGGAAGTTACTGTAGGGGCTGTGGGAGTTACTGTAGGGGTTGTGCAAGTTACTGTCGGGGCTGTGGAAGTTACTGTCGGGGCTGTGGAAGTTACTGTCGGGGCTGTGGAATTTACTGTAGGGGCTGTGGAAGTTACTGTAGGTGCTGTGGAAGTTACTGTCGGGGCTGTTGAAGTTACTGTCGGGGCTGTGGAAGTTACTGTAGGGGTTGTGCAAGTTACTGTCGGGGCTGTGGAAGTTACTGTCGGGGCTGTGGACGTTACTGTCGGGGCTGTGGAAGTTACTGTAGGGGCTGTGGACGTTACTGTAGGGGCTGTGGGAGTTACTGTAGGGGCTGTGGAAGTTACTGTAGGGGCTGTGGAAGTTACTGTAGGGGCTGTGGGAGTTACTGTAGGGGTTGTGCAAGTTACTGTCGGGGCTGTGGAAGTTACTGTCGGGGCTGTGGAAGTTACTGTCGGGGCTGTGGAATTTACTGTAGGGGCTGTGGAAGTTACTGTAGGTGCTGTGGAAGTTACTGTCGGGGCTGTTGAAGTTACTGTCGGGGCTGTGGAAGTTATTGTAGGGGCTGTGGAAGTTACTGTAGGGGCTGTGGAGGTTACTGTAGGGGCTGTGGAAGTTACTGTCGGGGCTGTGGAAGTTACTGTAGGGGTTGTGGAAGTTACTGTCGGGGCTGTGGAAGTTACTGTAGGGGCTGTGGAAGTTACTGTCGGGGCTGTGGAATTTACTATAGGGGCTGTGGAAGTTACTGTAGGGGCTGTGGAAGTTACTGTAGGGGTTGTGGAAGTTATTGTAGGGGTTGTGGAAGTTATTGTTGGGGCTGTGGAAGTTACTGTCGGGGCTGTGGAAGTTACTGTCGGGGCTGTGGAAGTTACTGTAGGGGCTGTGGAAGTTACTGTCGGGGCTGTGGAAGTTACTGTCGGGGCTGTGGAAGTTATTGTAGGGGCTGTGGATGTTACTGTCGGGGCCGTGGAAGTTATTGTAGGGGTTGTGGAAGTTACTGTCGGGGCTGTGGAAGTTACTGTCGGGGCTGTGGAAGTTACTGTAGGGGCTGTGGAAGTTACTGTAGGGGCTGTGGACGTTACTGTCGGGGCTGTGGAAGTTACTGTCAGGGCTGTGGAAGTTACTGTCGGGGCTGTGGAAGTTACTGTAGGGGTTGTGAAAGTTACTGTCGGGGCTGTGGAAGTTACTGTCGGGGCTGTGGAAGTTACTGTAGGGGTTGTGGAAATTACTGTCGGGGCTGTGGAAGTTACTGTAGGGGCTGTGGAAGTTACTGTCGGGGCTGTGGAAGTTACTGTAGGGGCTGTGGAAGTTACTGTAGGGCCTGTGGATGTTACTGTCGGGGCTGTGGACGTTACTGTCGGAGCTGTGGACGTTACTGTCGGGGCTGTGGAAGTTACTGTAGGGCCTGTGGACGTTACTGTAGGGGTTGTGGAAGTTACTGTAGGGGCTGTGGAAGTTACTGTAGGGGCTGTGGGAGTTACTGTAGGGGTTGTGGAAGTTACTGTCGGGGCTGTGGAAGTTACTGTCGGGGCTGTGGAAGTTACTGTCGGGGCTGTGGAAGTTACTGTCGGGGCTGTGGAAGTTACTGTCGGGGCTGTGGAAGTTATTGTCGGGGCTGTGGAAGTTACTGTGGGGGCTGTGGAAGTTACTGTCGGGGTTGTGGAAGTTACTGTCGGGGCTGTGGAAGTTACGGTAGGGGCTGTGGAAGTTACTGTCGGGGCTGTGGAAGTTACTGTCGGGGCTGTGGAAGTTACTGTCGGGGCTGTGGAAGTTATTGTAGGGGCTGGGGAAGTTACTATCGGGGCTGTGGAAGTTACTGTCGGGGCTGTGGAAGTTACTGTCGGGGCTGTGGAAGTTACTGTCGGGGCTGTGGAAGTTACCGTAGCGGCTGTGGAAGTTACTGTCGGGGCTGTTGAAGTTACTGTCGGGGCTGTGGAAGTTACCGTAGCGGCTGTGGAATTTACTGTCGGGGCTGTTGAAGTTACTGTCGGGGCTGTGGAAGTTACTGTCGGGGCTGTGGAAGTTTCTGTCGGGGCTGTGGAAGTTACTGTAGGGGCTGTGGAAGTTACTGTCGGGGCTATGGAAGTTACTGTACGGGCTGTGGAAGTTACTGTCGGGGCTGTGGAAGTTACTGTCGGAGCTGTGGAAGTTACTGTCGGGGCTGTGGAAGTTACTGTAGGGGCTGTGGAAGTTTCTGTCGGGGCTGTGGAAGTTACTGTCGGGGCTGTGGAAGTTACTGTAGGGGCTGTGGAAGTTACTGTCGGGGCTGTGCAAGTTACTGTCGGGGCTGTGGAAGTTACTGTCGGGGCTCTGGATGTTACGGTAGGGTTTGTGGAAGTTACTGTAGGGGCTGTGGAAGTTACTGTCGGGGCTGTGGAAGTTACTGTAGGGGTTGTGCAAGTTATTGTAGGGGCTGTGGAAGTTACTGTCGGGGCTGTGGAAGTTACTATCGGGGCTGTGGAAGTTATTGTAGGGGCTGTGGAAGTTACTTTCGGGGCTGTGGAAGTTACTGTCGGGGCTGTGGAAGTTACTGTCGGGGCTGTGGAAGTTACTGTCGGGGCTGTGGACATTACAGTCGGGTCTGTGGACATTACAGTCGGGGCTGTGGACGTTACTGTCGGGGCTGTGGACGTTACTGTCGGGGCTGTGGAAGTTACTGTAGGGCCTGTGGACGTTACAGTCGGGGCTGTGGACGTTACTGTCGGGGCTGTGGACATTACAGTCGGGGCTGTGGACGTTACTGTCGGGGCTGTGGACGTTACTGTCGGGGCTGTGGAAGTTACTGTAGGGCCTGTGGACGTTACAGTCGGGGCTGTGGAAGTTATTGTAGTGGCTGTGGAAGTTACTGTCGGGGCTGTGGAAGTTACTGTAGGGGCTGTGGAGGTTACTGTCGGGGCTGTGGAAGTTATTGTAGGGGCTGTGGAAGTTACTGTCGGGGTTGTGGAAGTTACTGTCGGGGCTGTGGAAGTTATTGTAGGGGCTGTGGAAGTTACTGTCGGGGTTGTGGAAGTTATTGTAGGGGCTGTGGAAGTTACTGTAGGGGCTGTGGAAGTTACTGTCGGGGCTGTGGAAGTTACTGTCGGGGCTGTGGACGTTACTGTCGGGGCTGTGGAAGTTACTGTCGGGGCTGTGGACGTTCCTGTCGGGGCTGTGGAAGTTACTGTAGGGGCTGTGGGAGTTTCTGTCCGGTCGGTGGACATTACAGTCGGGGCTGTGGACGTTACTGTCGGGGCTGTGGACGTTACTGTCGGGGCTGTGGAAGTTACTGTAGGGGCTGTGGGAGTTACTGTGGGGGCTGTGGAAGTTACTGTCGGGGCTGTGGAAGTTACTGTATGGGCTGTGGGAGTTACTGTAGGGGCTATGGAAGTTACTGTAGGGGCTGTGGAAGTTACTGTCGGGGCTATGGAAGTTACTGTAGGGGTTGTGCAAGTTACTGTCGGGGCTGTGGAAGTTACTGTGGGGGCTGTGGAAGTTACTGTCGGGGCTGTGGAAGTTACTGTCGGGGCTGTGGGAGTTACTGTATGGGCTGTGGGAGTTACTGTAGGGGCTGTGGGAGTTACTGTAGGGGCTATGGAAGTTACTGTAGGGGCTGTGGAAGTTACTGTCGGGGCTATGGAAGTTACTGTAGGGGTTGTGCAAGTTACTGTCGGGGCTGTGGAAGTTACTGTCGGGGCTGTGGACGTTACTGTCGGGGCTGTGGAAGTTACTGTAGGGGCTGTGGAAGTTACTGTAGGGGCTGTGGAAGTTACTGTAGGGGCTGTGGGAGTTACTGTAGGGGTTGTGCAAGTTACTGTCGGGGCTGTGGAAGTTACTGTAGGGGCTGTGGGAGTTACTGTAGGGGCTGTGGAAGTTACTGTAGGGGCTGTGGAAGTTACTGTAGGGGCTGTGGGAGTTACTGTAGGGGTTGTGCAAGTTACTGTCGGGGCTGTGGAAGTTACTGTCGGGGCTGTGGAAGTTACTGTCGGGGCTGTGGAATTTACTGTAGGGGCTGTGGAAGTTACTGTAGGGGCTGTGGAAGTTACTGTCGGGGCTGTTGAAGTTACTGTCGGGGCTGTGGAAGTTATTGTAGGGGCTGTGGAAGTTACTGTAGGGGCTGTGGAGGTTACTGTAGGGGCTGTGGAAGTTACTGTCGGGGCTGTGGAAGTTACTGTAGGGGTTGTGGAAGTTACTGTCGGGGCTGTGGAAGTTACTGTAGGGGCTGTGGAAGTTACTGTCGGGGCTGTGGAATTTACTATAGGGGCTGTGGAAGTTACTGTAGGGGCTGTGGAAGTTACTGTAGGGGTTGTGGAAGTTATTGTAGGGGTTGTGGAAGTTATTGTTGGGGCTGTGGAAGTTACTGTCGGGGCTGTGGAAGTTACTGTCGGGGCTGTGGAAGTTATTGTAGGGGCTGTGGGAGTTACTGTAGGGGCTGTGGAAGTTACTGTCGGGGCTGTGGAAGTTACTGTAGGGGCTGTGGAAGTTACTGTAGGGGTTGCGGAAGTTACTGTAGGGGTTGCGGAAGTTATTGTAGGGGCTGTGGAAGTTACTGTAGGGGCTGTGGAAGTTACTGTCGGGGCTGTGGAAGTTACTGTAGGGGCTGTGGAAGTTACTGTAGGGGTTGCGGAAGTTATTGTAGGGTCTGTGGAAGTTACTGTAGGGGCTGTGGAAGTTACTGTCGGGGCTGTGGAAGTTACTGTCGGGGCTGTGGAAGTTACTGTAGGGGTTGCGGAAGTTATTGTAGGGGCTATGGAAGTTACTGTCGGGGTTGTGGAAGTTACTGTCAGGGCTGTGGAAGTTACTGTAGGGGCTGTGGAAGTTACTGTCGGGGCTGTGGAAGTTACTGTCGGGGCTGTGGAAGTTACTGTCGGGGCTGTGGAAGTTACTGTAGGGGTAGTGGAAGTTATTGTAGGTGTCTTTTACTGTCTCAATCCTATGAAGCTCTTTGAACAGTGGAAGATTATCAGATTGTTCCCCCATGTACCCTGTCTGTAAGAGGTTTTTATTTCTTTGATATTATTGGAACGGATGTCGGAATCCCGTCCATTAAAGGCAAGATCCAAACTCATTTTGGGAAATGCTGTCAGGTTCCAAGGGTTTGCTATTATTTCTTTCTGTTTGTATTTAATTTCCTTACAAATCCATCGCATTGCCAATCGACTTCCTGTGGACAACTTGATGTAAGCTTCCTTCATCGGTGAAACCCACAAAATCTCCCCCTTGCCTACCCAGCTCAACCTCACAACACACAAAAGCAAGTTATCCATTGCATTGCTGACTGAAATCCTTGTGCAATTATCAGCGCACATCCTCACCTCTGACCTTATGAAGGAAGGCAGGTCACTGATGAAGCAGCTTCTGGTGGTAGTATTAGGGGTAATACGGTACACCATGATGCCGAGGGGCTATTGGTGGACAGATACTGGGTCCTGATTGGCTCTGCCGCCTACTGGGCTCCACCCAGAAAGGCGGGGTATAAGAACCCGGTTCCTCCAGACCGCTAACGCCCTCAACCTCACCTACAACGAGGAAAAATGCGTGTTTAGCACCGACCGTCTAGCCATCTTGGGCTACGTAGTGCGTAATGGAGTGATAGGCCCCGACCCTGAACGCATGCGCCCCCTCATGGAGTTCCCTCTTCCCCACTGTGCCAAAGCCCTGAAACGCTGCCTGGGCTTCTTTTCTTATTACGCCCAGTGGGTTCCCCAATACGCAGACAAGGCCCGCCCACTAATCCAGTCCACTACTTTTCCCCTGTCGACAGAGGCCCGCCAGGCCTTCAGCCGCATCAAAGCGGATATCGGAAAGGCCACGATGTGCGCCATCGACGAGTCCCTCCCTTCCAAGACGAGAGCGACGCATCCGACGTAGCTCTGGCGGCCACCCTCAACCAAGCGGGCAGACCCGGGGCCTTTTTCTCCCGGACCCTCCACGCTTCAGAAATTCGCCACTCCTCAGTAGAAAAGGAGGCCCAAGCCATAGTGGAAGCTGTGCGACATTGGAGGCATTACCTGGCCGGGAGGAGATTCACTCTCCTCACTGACCAACGGTCGGTAGCCTTCATGTTCGATAGTGCACAGCGGGGCAAGATAAAAAACGACAAGATCTTGCGGTGGAGGATCGAACTCTCCACCTACAATTATGAGATCTTGTACCGTCCCGGAAAGCTGAACGAGCCGTCCGATGCCCTATCTCGCGGCACATGTGCCAACGCACAAGTGGACTGTCTCCAAGCCCTCCACGAGGACCTCTGCCACCCGGGGGGTCACTAGTTCTACCACTTCATAAAGGCCCGCAACCTCCCGTACTCCGTCGAGGACGTCCGGACAGTCACAAGGAACTGCCAAATCTGCGCAGAATGCAAACCGCATTTTTTCAGGCCAGATAGAGCGCACCTGATAAAGGCTTCCCGTCCCTTTGAACGCCTCAGTTTGGATTTCAAAGGCCCCCTTCCCACCACCGATCGCAACACGTACTTTCTTAACGTCGTTGACGAATACTCCCGTTTCCCCTTCGCCATCCCCTGCCCCGACATGACCGCGGCCACAGTCATTAAAGCCCTCTGCACCATCTTTACCCTGTTCGGTTTCCCCGCCTACATCCACAGCGATAGGGGGTCCTCCTTCATGAGTGACGAACTGCGTCAATTCCTGCTCAGCAAGGGCATAGCCTCGAGCAGGACGACCAGCTACAACCCCCGGGGGAACGGGCAGGTAGAGAGGGAGAACTGAACGGTCTGGAAGACTGTCCTACTGGCCCTACGGTCTAGGAGTCTCCCAACTTCCCGCTGGCAGGAAGTCCTCCCGGATGCCCTTCACTCTATCCGGTCCCTGCTGTGCACCACCACTAACCAAACGCCTCACGAGCGCCTCCTTGTCTTCCCTAGGAAGTCCGCCTCTGGAACGTCACTTCCAACCTGGCTGGCAGCCCCGGGACCCATCCTGCTCCGGAAACATGTGTGGGCGCACAAATCAGACCCGCTGGTGGAAAAGGTACATCTACTCCACGCCAACCCGCAGTACGCCTACGTGGCGTACCCAGACGGCGAACAGGACACGGTCTCTCTGCGCGACCTGGCACCCACCGGAGCTCCCCACAACCCCCCAACACCAATCACCAACCCCTCACCAATCACCACCCCCTCACTCCCGCCGGTGCACCCCACAGCCACCCCCTTCCTTGGGGATCGGTTCTCCTCCCAGGCCTGCCCAGGGGTAAGGAAACAGGGATGGACAGCGCGATGCTCCCAGAGTCGATCAGACCCGAGCCAGCACCACCACCATCCGGGATGAGACGATCAGAAAGGGCGACCAGGGCACCCTCTCGACTCATCGAATCGGTTTAAGATGTAAATAATTCTGTGGCCAGTAAAAGCGGCGTTGTTGTATATAGTTAATGCTGCGAATCGGTTTCAGATGTAAATAATTCAGTGGCCCAGTAAAAGCGGCATTGTTGTATATAGTTAAATGGTATACCTTTTGGAAACCCCTACCACCATACCATCCACCACCCCGCCGGGTTCCTTTTTAACAAGGGGTGAATGTGGTGGTATGTATTAGGGGTAATACGGCACACCATGATGCCGAGAGGCTATTGGTGGACAGACACTGGGTCCTGATTGGCTCTGCCGCCTACTGGGCTCCACCCAGAAAGGCGGGGTATAAGAACCCGGTTTCTCCCAGCAGCGGCATTCTGTAACTGAGCTGCTGGGGAACAAGTCTGCTCAATAAAGCCTCGATTGAGTTTCTCTACGTCTCGCCTCGTGTGTTGTCGATGGTGCCACACAGCTGAAGATGGTTGGGCCGAGGACACGACCCTGATGAACTCCTGCAGTGATGTCCTGGAGCTGAGATGATTGACCTCCAACCACCACAACCATCTTCCTTTGTGCCGGGTATGACTCCAACTAGCAGTGAGTTTTCCCCCTGATTCCAATTGACTTGAGTTTTGCCGGTCAAATGCTGCCTTGATGTCAAGGCTGTAATGAGGCCAGGAGCTGAGTGACCCTGGCGGAACCCAAACTGAGCGTCCGTGAGCATGTTATTGCTGAGTAAGTGCTGCTTGATAGCAGTGTTGGCGACTCCTTCCATTACTTTACTGATGATGGAGAGTAGACTGATAGGGTGGTAATTGGCTGGGTTGGATTTATCCTGTTTCTTGTGTACAGGACACACCTGGACAACTTTACACATTGCCGGGTAGATGCTAGTGTTGTAGCTGTACTGGAACAGCTTGGTTAGGGGTGGAGCAAAGGTCTTCAGTACTATTGCTGGGATATTGCCATAGCCTTTGCAGTATCCAGTGCCTTCAGGTATTTCTTCACATCACGTGGAACCGTACTAGCTGTGATGCTGGAGACCCGAGGCTGAGACACAGGTGGATCATCCACTCAGTATTTCTGGCTGAATTTGGCTGTGAATGCTTCAGCTCCTGTAATGACTTTGTACTCGTACCGTGAGTATATATTATTTATATCTCCTGCTCTGATTACATTCTCGCACTTAATCCCCCGTTTAGTTTCTTTTCTTCGTGTTTTAAGTTTCCCCTCCATCATTTGCCTCAACGTTTGTACAATTTCTCCCTAACACCTAATTGTCTCTGTGGTTCTGTAAACAATTTGCAATGTCAATATTGCCTATTCCAAAGAAGTGAAGAGCCAGGCAGGACAGAGGCGAAGGTTTTTGCAATAACATCAGAGTGTGAAGATATCAGACAATGTCAGCATCTGCAATGAGCTCATGGTGTGGTGATGTCAGCATGCAGTTATCTCACTGGGTGATTCACCTGAGGAAGGAGCAGTGCTCCGAAAGCTAGTGATTTGAAACAAACCGTTGGACTTTAACCTGGTGTTGTAAGACTTCTTACTGTGCTCACCCCAATCCAACGCCGGCATCTCCACATCACCACTGGGTGTTGATGTCAGCACGCACAATGACCTCACTGGGTGATGATGTCAGCACACACAATGACTTCACTGGGTGATGATGTCAGCACACACAATGACCTCACTGGGTGATGATGTCAGCACACACAATGACTTCACTGGGTGATGATGTCAGCATGCACAATGACTTCACTGGGTGATGATGCCAGCACATACAATGACTTCACTAGGTGATGATGTCAGCACGCACAATGACTTCACTGGGTGATGATGTCAGCATGCACAGTGATTCACTGGGTGATGATGTCAGCACGCACAATGACTTCTTTGGGTGATGAACATGTCAGCACCCACAGTGATCTCACTGGGTGATGATGTCAGCATGCACAGTGATCTCACTGGATGATGATGTCAGCACGCACAGTGACTTCACTGGGTGATGATGATGTCAGCACGCACAGTGACCTTTCTGGGTGATGATGTCAGCAAGCACAATGACCTCACTGGATGATGATGTCAACGGGTACAATGATCTCACTGGGTGATGATGTCAGTGCGCACAATGACCTCACTGGGTTATAATGTCAGCATGCACAGTGACTTCACTGGGTAATGATGTCAGCACGCACAGTGACCTCACTGGGTAATGATGTCAGCACGCACAGTGACCTCATTGGGTGATGATGTCGGCATGCACAGTGGCCTCGTTGGGTGATGATGTCAACACCCACAATGACTTCACTGGGTAATGATGTCAGCACGCACAGTGACCTCATTGGGTGATGATGTCGGCATGCACAGTGACCTCGTTGGGTGATGATGTCAGCACCCACAGTGACTTCACTGGGTGATGATGTCAGCATGCACAGTGACCTCTCTGGGTGATGATGTCAGCAAGCACAGTGACCTCACTGGGTGATGATGTCAGCACACACAATGACCTCACTGGGTGATGATGTCAGCATGCATAGTGACCTCACTGGGTAATGATGTCAGCATGTATTGTGACCTCACCATGTGATGATGTCAGAATGCACAGTGACCTCACTCCGTGATGATGTCAACACGCAAAGTGACCTCACTGGGTGATGATGTTAGCATTCACAGTGACCACACTGGGCGATGTGTCAGCACGCTCAGTGACCTCACTGGTTAATGATGTCAGCACGCACAATAACCTCACTGGGTGATGATGTCAGCACGAAGAGTGACCTCATTGGGTGATGATGACAGCACGCACAATGACCTCACTGGGTGATGATGTCAACACACACAGTGATCTAATTGGGTGATGATGTCAGCAGACAGAATGACCTCACTGGGTGATGATGTCAGCATGCACAGTGACCTTACTGGGTGATGATGTCATCACACACAGTGACCTCACTGGGTGATGATGTCAGCACGCACAAGGACCTCACTGGGTGATGATGTCAGCATGCACAATGACCTCACTGGGTGATGATGTCAGCACGCACAGTGACCTCACTGGGTGCTGATGTCAGCACGCTCAGTGACCTCACTGAGTGATGATGGCAGTATGCACAGTGACATCACTGGGTGATGATGCAGCATGCACAGTGACATCACTGGATAATGATGTCAGCACATGCAGTGATCTCACTTTGTGATGAAGTAAGAATGCATAGTGATTTCACTGGGTTATGATGTCAGCACGCACACTGACCTCACTGGTTGATGACGTCAGCACGTGTATCATAGATTATCATAGAATTTGTGTAGTGATGATGTCAGCATGCACACTTACCTCACTGGTTGATGATGTCAGCACACAAGAACATAAGAACTAGGAACAGGAGTAGGCCATCTGGCCCCTCGAGCCTGCTCCGCCATTTAATGAGATCATGGCTGATCTTTGTGGACTCAGCTCCACTCTCCGGCCCGTACACCATATCCCCGAATCCCTTTATTCTTTAGAAAGGCATCTATCTTTTTCTTAAAAACGTTTAAAGAAGGAGCCTCAACTGCTTCACTGGGCAAGGAATTCCAGCGATTCACAACCCTTTGGGTGAAGAAGTTCCTCCTACACTCTAACAGAAAGCAGAGAGTGGGGATAAATGGGTGTTTCTCTGGTTGGCAACCTGTAACTAGTGGGGTCCCTCAAGGATCAGTGTTGGGCCCGCAGTTGTTCACAATTTACATAGATGATTTGGAGTTGGGGACCAAGTGCAATGTGTCAAAGTTTGCAGATGACACTAAGATGAGTGGTAAAGCAAAAAGGGCAGAGGATACCGGAAGTCTGCAGAAGGATTTGGATAGGTTAGGTGAGTGGGCTAGGGTCTGGCAGATGGAATTCAATGTTGCCAAGTGTGAGGCAACCTCACACTAAATCTACCTCCCCTTATTTTGAGGCTATGCCCCCTAGTTCTGCTTTCCCCGACCAGTGGAAACAACCTGCCCGCATCTATCCTATCTATTCAATTCATAATTTTATATGTTTCTATAAGATCCCCCCGCATCTTTCTAAACTCCAATGAGTACAGTCCCAGTCTACTCAACCTCTCGTCATAATCTAATCCCCTCAACTCTGGGATCAACCTAGTGAATCTCCTCTGCACTCCCTCCAGTGCCAATATGTCCTTTCTCAGGTAAGGAGACCAAAACTGAACACAATACTCCAGATGCGGCCTCACCAACACCCTATACAATTGCAGCATAACCTCACTAGTCTTGAACTCCATCCCTCTAGCAATGAAAGACAAAACTCGATTAGCCTTCTTAATCACCTGTTGCACCTGCACACCAACTTTTTGCGACTCGTGCACCAGCACACCCAGGTCCCTCTGCACAGCAGCATGTTTTAACATCTTACCGTTTAAATAATAATCCATTCTGCTGTTATTCCTCCCAAAATGGATAGCCTCACACTTGGCAACATTGAATTCCATCTGCCAGACCCTAGCCCACTCACCTAACCTATCCAAATCCTTCTGCAGACTTCCGGTATCCTCTGCCCTTTTTGCTTTACCACTCATCTTAGTGTCGTCTGCAAACTTTGACACATTGCACTTGGTCCCCAACTCCAAATCGTCTATGTAAATTGTGAACAACTGCGGGCCCAACACTGATCCTTGAGGGACCCCACTAGTTACAGGTTGCCAACCAGAGAAACACCCATTTATCCCCACTCTCTGCTTTCTGTTAGTTAACCAATCCTCTACCCATGCTACCACTTTACCCTCAATGCCATGCATCTTTAGTTTATACAGCAACCTTTTGTGTGGCACCTTGTCAAAAGCTTTCTGGAAATCCAGATATACCACATCCATTGGCTCCCCGTTATCTACTGCACTGGTAACGTCCTCAAAAAATTCTACCAAATTAGTCAGACACGACCTACCCTTTGTGAACCCATGCTGCGTCTGCCCAATGGGACAATTTCCCTCCAGGTGCCCCGCTATTTCCTCCTTAATGATCGATTCCAGCATTTTCCCTACAACCGAAGTTAAGCTTACTGGCCTATAATTACCCGCTTTCTGCCGACCTCCTTTTTTAAACAGTGGTGTCACGTTTGCTACTTTCCAATCCTCTGGGACCACCCCAGAGTCTAGTGAATTTTGATAAATTATCACTAGTGCGTTTACAATTTCGTTAGCCATCTCTTTTAACACTCTGGGATGCATCCCATCAGGGCCAGGAGACTTGTCTACCTTTAGCCCCATTAGCTTGCCCAATACTGCCTCCTTAGTGACTACAATCATCTCAAGGTCCTCACCTATCACATCCTTATTTCCATCAGTCACTGGCATGTTATTTGTGTCCTCCACTGTGAAGACTGACCCAAAAAACCTGTTAAGCTCCTCAGCCATTTCCCCGTCTCCTATTATTAAATCTCCCTTCTCATCTTCCAAAGGACCAATATTTACCTTAGCCACTCTTTTTTGTCTTATATATTTGTAGAAGCTTTTACTATCTGCTTTTATGTTCTGAGCCAGTTTACTTTCATAATCTACCTTATTCTTCTTTATGGCTTTTTTAGTAGCTTTCTGTTGTCAGTCCTCTAGTCTCCCACTAATTTTTGCCACTTTGTATGTTTTTTCCTTCAATTTGATACTCTCCCTCACCTCCTTAGATATCCACGGTTGATTTTTCCCCTTTCCACCGTCTTTCTTTATTGTCGGTATGAACCTTTTCTGAACACTGTGAAAGATCGCTTGGAAGGTTCTCCACTGTTCCTCAACTGCTTCACCACGAAGTCTTTGCTCCCAGTCTACCTTAGCTAGTTCTTCTCTCATCCCATTGTAATCGCCTTTGTTTAAGCACAAAACACTAGTGTTTGATTTTACCTTGTCATCCTCCAACTGTATTTTAAATTCCACCATATTGTGGTCGCTCCTTCCAAGAGGATCCCGAACTATGAGATCATTAATCAATCCTGCCTCATTACACAGGACCAGATCTAGGACCGCTTGTTCCCTTGTAGGTTCCATTACATACTGTTCCAGGAAATTATCCCGGGCACATTCTATAAACTCCTCCTCAAGGCTGCCTTTACCAACCTGGTTAAACCAATCGACATGCAGATTAAAATCTCCCATGATAACCACTGTACCATTTCTACCTGCATCCATTATTTCTTTGCTTATTGCCTGCCCTACCATCCTGTTACTATTTGGTCGCCTATAGACTACTCCTATCAGTGACCTTTTCGCCTTACTATTCCTGATTTCTACCCAAATTGATTCAACCTTGTCCTCCATAGCACCAATATCATCCCTTACTATTGCCCGGATGCCATCCTTAAATAACAAAGCTACACCACCGCCCTTACCGTCCATTCTACCCTTTCGTATAGTCTGATACCCTTGGATATTTAACTCCCAGTCGTGACCATCTTTTAACCATGTTTCAGCCACTAAATCATAGTCATTCACGATGATTTGCGCCATCAACTCATTTACCTTATTTCGTATACTACGAGCATTCAGGTAAAGTACACTTATGCTGTTTTTTATGTCTTTGTTATGAATCCTAACACCTTGATCAGTAACTTTTTGCAATTTATTTTTCCTCTTACCCTTTCTCCTAATTTTCCTTGTCTTTAAACCCATATCTCTACATAATAACCTGTCACGTAACCTGCTGCCTTGATCTCCATTAACCATTATATTGTCCATAGCTTTACACGTCCCTTCCCCCCAACATGTAGTGATGATGCCAGCAAGGCAGTGATCTGACTGGGTGATGATGTCAGTACGTGTTGTGATGAAAGCAGCATACGCAGTGACCTCACCAGTTGATGATGCCAGCACAAGCAGTGACCTCGCTGTGTGATGATGTCAGCACGCACAATGATGATGTCAGGAAATTTCTCACTCCATCACCAGACTCTTTGTCCTTCACTACTGAATTGTTGTGAGCAAGGTCTTTCTGTTTGCTCAGTAACATCTGACTCCTTTGGGCCATTTTTATTCTGTTTCACAGCTCGCCATCCGATCAGATTGTTCAACTCTCACTTTGTTAATTTGACGCAGTTGCTGCTTCACAACCTGCTCCCTCTGGCGTCCACATTAAGAAGCTGCAGGAATCTTCCTGGCAAATTCAATAAACACATTTCACATGTACTGCGGGATATACATTTAATCATCACATAGATACCCCCTCACACAGACACCCCCCTCACACAGACACACCCTCACACAGACACACCCTCACACAGACCCACCCCCTCACCCAGATACCCCCCTCACCCAGATACACCCCTCACCCAGATACCCCCCTCACACAGATACCCCCTCACCCAGATACCCCCTTCACACAGGTAACCCCCTCACACAGATACACCCCTCACCCAGATACCCCCTTCACACAGGTAACCCCCTCACACAGACACCCCCCTCACCCAGATATCCCCCTCACCCAAATACACCCCTCACCCAGATACCCCCTTCACACAGGTAACCCCCTCACACAGACACCCCCCTCACCCAGATATCCCCCTCACCCAAATACACCCCTCACCCAGATACCCCCTTCACACAGGTAACCCCCTCACACAGACACCCCCCTCCCCCAGATAACCCCTCACACAGATATACCCCTCACACGCACACCCCCTCACACAGATACCCCCTCACACAGACACCCCCTCACACAGACACCCCCTCACACAGACACACCCTCACACAGATACCCCCTCACACAGATACCCCCTCACACAGACACACCCTCACACAGATACCCCCTCAAACAGACACCCCCTCACACAGATACCCCCTCACACAGATACCCCCACACACAGACACCCCCCTCACACAGATACCCCCTCACACAGATACCCCCTCACACAGATACCCCCCTCACACAGAAACACCCTCACACAGATACCCCCTCACGCAGACACCCCCCTCACACAGATACCCCCTCACACAGACACCCCCCTCCCCTGGATAACCCCTCATACAGACTCCCCCCTCCCCAGATACGCCCTCACACAGATACACCCCTCAAACAGACACCCCCTCACACAGATACCCCCTCACACAGATACCCCCACACACAGACACCCCCTCACACAGATACCCCCTCACACAGATACCCCCTCACACAGATACCCCCCTCACACAGACACACCCCTCACACAGATACCCCCTCACACAGATACCCCCCTCACACAGAAACACCCTCACACAGATACCCCCTCACACAGACACCCCCCTCACACAGATATCCCCATCACACAGACACCCCCTCACACAGACACCCCCTCACACAGACAACCCCCTCCCCCAGATAACCCCTCATACAGACTCCTCCCTCCCCCAGACACCCCCCTCACACAGATATCCCCCTCACACAGATACCCCCCTCACACAGATACCCCCGTGTCGTGTTGGGTGTTCCGATGTACAAACGAACCAACACGGTAGTAGATGGTACAACGCTGATTTATTGTTCTGAATAATAACAACTGTTAACATCTGGCTGTGGTTCGTACTCCACCAGCTAACCTCTGGACCCAGCCCTAGCACCGTCCTAGGGAGGCACTCAGCACATGGTGCATGTCTGAGTGGCACGCTGTGAGCTCTGTGCTCTGAGCTATCTCCTGCTGGAATGAGCAGGAACTGTGGTGTTCCCTGTTTTATAGTGCGTGTGCTCTCACTGGTGATTGGCTGTGATGTTGCGTGTGTGTTGATTGGTCCGTCGACCTGTCCATCAGTGTGTGTGTGTGATTGCACCATGATATGTTAATATGGATATCACAACACCCCTCACACAGACACCCCCTCACACAGACATCCCCTCACACAGATACCCCCTCACACCGATACCCCCTCACACAGACACCCCCCCACACAGACATCCCCTCACACAGATACCCCCTCACACCGATACCCCCTCACACAGACACCCCCCCACACAGATACCTCCCTCACACAGATACCCCCTCACACAGACACCCCCCACACAGATACCCCCCTCACACAGATACCCCCTCACACAGACACCCCCCCACACAGATACCCCCCTCACACAGATACCCCCACCACACAGATACCCCCTCACACCGATACCCCCTCACACAGACCCTCCCCACACAGATACACCCCTCACACAGACACCCCCTCACACAGATACCCCCTCACACCGATACCCCCTCACACAGACACCCCCTCACACAGACACACCATCACACAGACAACCCCCACACAGATACCCCCCTCACACAGATACCCCCCCACACAGATACCCCCTCACACCGATACCCCCCTCACACAGATACCCCCTCACACAGACACCCCCCCACACAGATACCCCCTCACACAGACACCCCCTCACACAGACACCCCCTCACACAGATACACCCCTCACACAGACACCCCCTCACACAGACACCCCCTCACACAGACACCCCCACACACAGATACACCCCTCACACAGATACCCCCTCACACAGACACCCCCACACAGACACCCCTCACACAGATACCCCCTCACACAGACCCCCCCACACAGACACCCCCTCACACAGACACCCCCTCACACAGACATCCCCTCACACAGATACACCCCTCACACAGATACACCCCCTCACACAGACACCCCCTCACACAGACATCCCCTCACACAGATACCCCCTCACACTGATACCCCCTCACACAGATACCCCCTCACACAGACCCCCCCCACACAGACACCCCCTCACACAGACACCCCCTCACACAGACATCCCCTCACACAGATACACCCCTCACACAGATACACCCCCTCACACAGACACCCCCTCACACAGATACCCCCCTCACACAGATACCCCCTCACACAGACACCACCTCACCGAGATATCCCCTCACAGATACCCCCCTCACACAGATACCCCCCTCACACAGATACCCCTCACACCGATACCCCCTCACACAGACACCCCCCACACAGATACCCCCCTCACACAGACACCCCCTCACACAGATACCCCCTCACACAGATTCCCCCCTCACACAGATACCCCCTAACACAGGTACCCCCCCTCACACAGATACCCCCTCAGATACCCCTCACACAGACATCACCTCACACAGATACACCCCCTCACACAGATACCCCCTCACACAGACACCACCTCACCGAGATATCCCCTCACAGATACCCCTCTCTCACAGACACCCCCTCACACAGATACCCCCTCACAGATACCCCCTCACAGATACCCCCTAACACAGACACCCCCCTCACACAGATACCCCCTCACCCAGATATCCCCTCAGATACCCCTCTCACACAGATACCCCCTCACCCAGATATCCCCTCCCAGATACCCCTCTCACACAGACACCCCCCTCACACAGACACCACCTCACAGAGACAGCCCCTCACACAGATGCCCCCCTCGCAGGTACCCCCCTCACAGAGATAACCCCTCACCCTCACCCAGATACCCCCTCCCACAGATACCCCCTCCCACAGATACCCCCTCCCACAGATACCCCCTCACCCAGATACTCCCTCACACAGATACCCTTTCATCCAGACCCCCCCACAGATACCCCCTCACAGACACCCCCTCACACAGATACCCTCTCACACAGATATCCCCTCACACAGATATCCCCCTCACACAGACATCCCCACACACAGACACCACCTCACACAGACCCCCTCCCCACAGATACCCCCTCACACAGACACTCCCTCACACAGATACCCCCTCACACAGACACCCCCACACACAGATACCCTCTCACAGATACCCCCTCACACAGATAACCCCCTCACAGATACCCCTTTCACACAGACACAGCCTCACTCAGATGCCCCCTCACCCAGATACTCTCCTCACACAGATACCCCCTCACCTAGATATCCCCTCAGATACCCCTCTCACACAGATACCCCCCCACCCTCACCCAGATACCCCCTCCCACAGATACCCCCTCACCCAGATACTCCCTCACACAGATACCCCTTCATCCAGACTCCCCCACAGATACCCCCTCACAGACACCCCCTCACACAGATACCCTCTCACACAGATATCCCCCTCACACAGACATCCCCCCACACAGACACCACCTCACACAGACCCCCTCCCCACAGATACACCCTCACCCAGATACTCCCTCACACAGATACCCCTTCATCCAGACTCCCCCACAGATACCCCCTCACAGACACCCCCTCACACAGATACCCTCTCACACAGATATCCCCCTCACACAGACATCCCCACACACAGACACCACCTCACACAGACCCCCTCCCCACAGATACCCCCTCACACAGACACCCCCTCACACAGATACCCCCTCACACAGACACCCCCACACACAGATACCCTCTCACAGATATCCCCTCACACAGATACCCCCCTCACACAGACACCCCCACACACAGACACCACCTCACACAGACCCCCTCCCCACAGATACCCCCCCACACAGACACCCCCTCACACAGATACCCCCTCACACAGACACCCCCACACGCAGATACCCTCTCACAGATACCCCCTCACACAGATACCCCCCTCACACAGACACCCCCACACAGACACCACCTCACACAGACCCCCCCCGCAGATACCCCCCTCACACAGACACCCCCTCACAGATACCCCCCTCACACAGACACCCCCACACACAGACACCACCTCACACAGATACCCCCTCACACAGATACACCCTCACAGATAACTCTCGCACAGATACCCCCCTCACACAGATACCCCCCTCACCCAGATACTCCCTCATAGAGATACCCCCTCACCCAGATATCTCCTCACAGATACCCCTCTCACACAGACACAACCTCACTCAGATGCCCCCTCACCCAGATACTCTCCTCACACAGATGCCCCCTCACCCAGTTACCCCCCTCACACAGATGCCCCCTCCCCTCTAACACAGAGGCCCCCCTTTCCCCTCACACCGACACCCCCTACCCTTTCTCTCACAGTATTCTGGATTGAGCTGATGTGAGGTCCATACCCGGTCCCTGCAGCCAACACTGCACCGCCTCACCCACTGGTTCGTTACAGTTTATTTTCCAGAGCCTACCCGGCCCAGGAATCTCTCCAGCCTTTGCTGACTGAGCCTGTCTCAGCTGCCCGAACTTCAGGGTGGCCGGAGAAACGGGAACAGACGTTGAATCTCCCAGGAGAGGCAAAATAACATCCTGGAGAATTCCGCTCCAGGACAGTAGGCAAGTTATGCTAAACCTGTATCGAACTGTGATGAATGGGTAATGTGCCTTTAAGACCATGCATGTAATGTCCCTTTAAGACCGGGTTTGGAACCCTGGGGGACTTCGCCTTCTGGCTCCACCTCCCACGGGCCTGATATAAGGTGACGTCCTGTGGGCGGCTCTCAGTGAGCACTCATCTCCCCGGCTGGCGAAGTTCTCTGTTTATTAAATCGCTTCCACCTTGGCTGACGACTCCGGGACCGGTCCTTCACTGGAGGCACGTGAGGAGCCATAAGACAGACCCTCTGGTCGAGAGGGTCCAGCTGCTACATTGGAACCCCCAGTACGCCTACGTCGCGCACTCGGATGGACGGCAAGATACGGTTTCTTTGTGGGATCTGGCACCCGTTGGTTCCCCTACTGACGCTCCCCCCTCGCCAATGTTCCCCCTTGCACCCCCACACCGCCTGTCACAACCAACCGCGCCCCCCCCTCGCGCCTCCTCCTCTTTCCTCCACACCGGCGATGTCACCGCCACCCCCAGCTACACTCCCTACTCCCCAACCCCCTACCGCACAAAAGCTCCGACCGCCGTGCTCCCGGATGTGCCCTCATCGAAGATGTCTGTGTCCGCCGCACCACCGCCCGAGCTGAGGTCAACAAGGATGATCAGGCCTCCAAAGAGAATGGACATGTAATCCCACTTCACCCCCGAAGGACTCTGTGTTTATCTTAAACAGGGGGTGAATGTGATGAATGGGTAATGTGCCTTTAAGATCATGCATGTAATGTCCCTTTAAGACCGGGTTTGGAACCCTGGGGGACTCTTCCTTCTGGCTCCACCACCCAGGGGCCTGATATAAGGTGACGTCCTGTGGGCGGTGCTCAGTGGGCACTCATCTCCCCGGCTAGCGAGGTTTACTGTTTATTAAAGCCTTCGTTTTACGAGTACTCTCTCGTGTCATAATTGAGGGTATATCACAAACCTTGGTCCGTACTTAGGGCCACTGAGCGGCACGGTGGCAGAGTGGTTAGCATTGTTGCTTCACAGCGCCAGGGTCCCAGGTTCGACTCCCGGCTTGGGTCACTGTCTGTACGGAGTCTGCACGTTCTCCCCATGTCTGCGTAGGTTTCCTCTGGGTGCTCCAGTTTCCTCCCACAGTCCAAAGACGTGCTGTTAGGTGAATTGGACATTCTGAATTCTCCTTCCGTGTACCCGAACAGGCGCTGGAATGTGGCGACTAGGGGCTTTTCACAGGAACTTCATTGCACTGTTAATGTAAGCCTACTTGTTCCGGTCACCATATCATTAAAAAGCTACAGAGAGGAGGGAGAGGGTGCAGAAATAGATTTACGAGGATCAGATAAAGCCCAAGATGAGGGTCATCGCCTTTCCTTGTCAGCTTGTCTGTCCCCCTGTGGGAGACCATGAACTGGATTCAGTTTGAACTGGAATTGGTTATTGGAGTCAGCAATGAGATGCATTATGGGCTCGCCTTGTCCACTCTGTGCATTGGCTTTGTAACTTTAAGAAAGGAGTGCAAAACATTTTTTTTAAAAAAAGATTGACAGAGGGCAGCACGGTGGCGCAGTGGGTTAGCCCTGCTGCCTCAGGGCGCCGAGGTCCCAGGTTCGAACCCGGCCCTGGGTCACTGTCCGTGTGGAATTTGCCCATTCTCCCCGTGTTTGCTCCCACAACACAAAGATGTGCAGGGTGGGTGGATTGGCCACGCTAAATTGCCCCTTAATTGGAAAAAAAGAATTGGGTGATTTAAATTTTTTTAAAAAGTTTGACAGGCCGGGTCGCTTCATTTTTGGAAAATGAAGACAGAGGCGGGGGACCAAATCGGGGCCTTTAAAATTCTGTCAGGTTGTGATGAAGTTGATACAGAGAGAGCGCTTCCTCTCGTGGAGGAGACCATAAACTAGAGGCCGTCACTATGAGATAATCCCGAGGGGACCCAATCGGGAATCCAGGAGAAACTTCTTCATGCGGAGAGCGGTGAGAATGTGGAACCTGGTCCCACAGGGAGTGGTTGAGGTGAGGAGCATCGATCTGATGGATGTAGGAATTCAGATGTATTGTATTATAGGTATCTGGTACAGTAAGGGTTAAAAGACTGGGGTTAGAGTGTGTTTGACTGCTGTAGTAGTGTTTGTAACAAGAATCCTGGTTCAAAGGGTAAGTGTGTTTTGGGAGCCAGGAGGGCAATTAAGGCATTGTAAAAAAAGCTTGGGCTGATGCAGTTTTGTTTGGATTAAGGGGGTTCCCTGAGGAGTTAATTAGTTTTCAGCTTGGTAAGCTGATGTAATCGATGGGAGGTGCCAAGGTACCAGACATCGTGCAGTAAAGCAGTTCAGCTTAGTGCTAAAGGGGCTGGTTTAGCACAGGGCTAAAGAGCTGGCTTTTAAAGCAGACCGAGGCAGGCCAGCAGCACGGTTCCATTCCCGTACCAGCCTCCCCGAACAGGTGCCGGAATGTGGCGACTAGGGGCTTTTCACAGTAACTTCATTTGAAGCCTACTTGTGACAATAAGCGATTTTCAGATGGAGCGGTGGGCAGAAGTCAACCATTTTGCTCCCACTGCAATTGTGTTAAAGATACATCTGTAGACAGATTAGCAGTTCAGGCTAATCTGGTTGCAAGGTGAGCTTAGAAGTAGCTTCTGAAAAAATATAGTCAGACTTTCTGCTTGGTTCTGACAGGAGTCAGATCTATTATTTAAAGAAGTGGCTCAAAATCTCTCTTTTTGAGAGCTGAGGTGGTTTTTGTGTTGTTTGAGTGGGAATAAAGATAGCAGTTAAGGGTAACTGCATTCACTGTATGGATTAGCTTTGATTAAGGGGTGATTGTGGCTATTTTCTGGTGTGATGTTAAAGACATTTTAATACTGTGTTAGTAATAAAGTTTATTTTAATCTACCATCTCCCTATTTCTTTGCGAATTCACTCCTGGAGCGAGATATCCTGGGCGCGATTCTCCAACCTCCCACCGGGTCGGAGAATCGCTGGGGGCTGGCGTGAATCCCGCCCCTGCCGTGTCCCGAATTCTCTGCCACCAGAGATTCGGCGGGGGCGGGAATCGCACCGCGCCGATCGGCAGGAATCGCGCCGGTCGGCGGGCCCACCCCCGGCGATTCTCCGGCCCACGATGGGCCGAAGTCCCGCTGCTGTCAACCCTCTCTCGCCAGTGTGGATTCAACCACCTTTTGAACGGTGGGAGCAGGTGGCGCGGGCGGGCTCCGGGGTCCTGGGGGGGCGCGGGGCGATCAGGCTCCA
The DNA here is from genome assembly GCF_047496885.1 of Scyliorhinus torazame. Classification (NCBI taxonomy): domain Eukaryota; kingdom Metazoa; phylum Chordata; class Chondrichthyes; order Carcharhiniformes; family Scyliorhinidae; genus Scyliorhinus; species Scyliorhinus torazame. The sequence goes on along the minus strand of NC_092731.1, from coordinate 24,973,954 downwards.
CCGATCCGCGGGCGGGCCTCTGCCGTGGGGGCACTCTTTTTCACCACCTTCGCCATGGTCTTCACTATGGCGGAGGCGGAAGCAACCCCCTCCCCTGCGCATGCGCGGGGATACCGTGAGCGGCCACTGACGCTCCCGCGCATGCGTCGCCCGGCGAAGACCTTTCGCGCCACGAGTGGTTCCCGCCACTCCATTACGCCGGAACCCCCCGCCCCGCCTGGTAGGAGAGAATCGCGCCCCCTGTCCTCACAGTCTTAGAAAATTAAAATAAAATATTGGGGTTTCTGTCCAGTATCTGAGCCACTATTGGGGGTCTGGTCCAGGATTGTAATATCGGTACAGTTAAGGGGAAACTAGACAACGAGATAAGGGAGAGTGGAGTAGAGGTTTACGAGAGTAGTTTAAATGAGGAGAAATGAATAATATATTTATGATCGTTAATTTACAAATACATTATATGGCAAATTTAATCCCGATTTTCTTTTGCATTGAGAATGGGTGTGGCCGGGTCAGTAGATCGTCCATAGGGGTTTTGGGACCTGTCTGTATGGTCCATGGATGTAAAATTGAGAGAGCAACTAACTTAAGGTAAAGGGGTTAGAGAGGGTCAGAGGCAATTGAAACAGAGTTCTTACAGTGCAGAAGGAGGCCATTCGGCCCAGTGAGTCCTTACCAACCCTCTGAAAGAACACCCTGCCCAGGCTCACTCCCCACCCCATCCCCGTAACCTAACCTCAACCTCTTTGTACACTTAGGGGCAATTTTAGCATGGCTAATCCACCTGACATGCACATCTTTGGACTGTAGGAGGAAACAGGAGCACCCGGAGGAAACCCACGCAGGCACAGGGAGAAAGTGCAAACTCCACACAGACAGTGACCCGAGGCCGGAATTGAACCTGGGTCCCTGGTGCTGTGAGGCAGCAGTGCTAACCACTGTGCCGCCCTAATAAGATCCCGAGGGGACTTGATAGGGGGAGACTGAGAGGCTGTTTCCTCTCCTTGGGGCGATGTGATCTTATTGAATGGTAGAGCAGGCTCGAGGGGTCGAATGGCCTCCTCCTGCTCCTCAGGCGTGTTCCTAACTGTAGTCAGATACTCACTCCTGCCTGAAAATGGAATTTCCCCAATGCTCAGCCGATTGCTACTCTGCAGTGTGTTGGAGATGGGGGATGGGGTGTGTCCTATGATTATGAACAGTGCTTTACAAATACATGTCCTTCTTTCTACACGATACCGTTCAAGTCTTTGATCATTTGTTACGTTGCTTCCTCCTTCAGTTCTTCCCGTCAGCTCGTGTGAGTGTATATATATATATATATGAGTGCGTGTAAGTGTATGAGTGTGTGTGTGTATATGAATATCCATACACGAGTGTGTGTGTATATGAGTGTGTGTATATGTATGTGAGTATATGAGTGTGTCTGTATGTGTGTATATGAGTGTATGTCTATGTATATGACTGTGTGTATATGTACAAGAGTTTATCTGTGTATGAGTGTGTATTTGAATATGAGCGTACAGGTGTGTGTGTACATGTGTAAGATTGTGTTTGCGTGTGTATATGTATATGATTGTGTTTGCATGATTATATGTATTTGAGTGTGTTTGCGTGTGTGTATATGTGTGTATAGGAGTGTGTGTGCATGCATGTGTATATGTGTGTGTGTATTTGAGTGTGTGCATGTGAGTGTGTGTGTGTATGGGTGTTTGCCTGAAGCCTGTTCTTTGTTGCCTAGCACTCAGTTTGATACAAAAATCAACAATAGCAGGAAACACAGTCGCCACTCCAGCGAGTGACGCAGGACCACTTCCTGTTTGGCCTGAAAGCGTCAACTCGATTGATCCAAGCTCGAGCCCTGAGTCAGTCCCAGGTAACGGGTTGTTTTCACTGTTCCATCGTTCAGTCTGCCCACACTTCATTGTGTTTGATGTAACCACCAACAATCTGCAGGGAAATGTCCCAAGATGCTCACAGTGTGTGGAAATGTCAAACACCCCCTCAGATCTGAACCACATTGACAGCCTCCATGATGTACTCGAGCCCCTGGAGTGGAACGTGAGCCCAAGGCCTCCTCACTTGAGAGTGCGCAGGATCCGATCAGGGAGTGGCCATCGAGTAGGTTAGCTCCTCGAGTGGGTTAGATCCTGGAGTGGGTTAACACATCGAGTGGAATAACTCCTCGAGTGGGTTAGCTCCTCGAATGGGTTAGCTCCTCGAGTGGGTTAACACATCGAGTGGGGTAACTCCTCGAGTGGGTTAGCTCCTCGAATGGGTTGGATCCTCACGTGGGTAAACTCCTCGCGCGGGTAAACTCCTCGAGAGGGTTAACTCGTCCCTGCTGTCCATGGATCACATTCACTGCGGCAGGTCAAGGGTACATTTAACCATCTCGGTGCGAATCAGTATGGACATTAAACACAACCGCCGTCTCATGAAAACTCCTTCCTTAATTAGCTGACATACTCTGCAGAGACTTCCTGTAAATACTGACTCACTCCCCGGAGACCCCCTGTAAATATAGACAAACTCCCTGGGGGGTCCCTGTAAATACTGACACACTCCCCGGGGCCCCCCTGTAAATACTAACTCACTCCCCGGAGACCCCCTGTAAAGATAGACAAACTCCCCGGGGACCCCATGTAAATGCTGACTCACTCCCCGGGGACCCCCTGTAAATACTGAAACTCTCCCCGGGGACTCCCTGTAAATACTGACTCACTCCCCGGAGACCCCCTGTAAATACTGACACACTCCCAGGGATCCCCCCTGTAAATACTGACACACTCCCCGGGGACCCCTGTAAATACTGACACACTCCCCGGGGACCCCCTGTAAATACGGACACACTCCCTGGGGACCCCCTGTAAATACTGACACTCTCCCCGGGGTCCCCCTGTAAATACTGACACACACCCCGGGGAACCCCTGTAAATACTGGCACAGTCCCCGGGGACGCACTGTAAATATGACCCACTCCCCAGGAACCCCCTGTAAATACTGACACACTTCCCGGGGACCCTCTGTAAATACTGACACACTCCCCCAGGATCCCATGTAAATACTGACATACTTCCCGGGCACCCCCTGTAAATACGGACACACTCCCCGGGGAACCCCCTGTAAATACTGACACACTCTCCCCGGGGCCCCCCCTTTTAATACTGACACACTCCCCGGGGACCCCGCGTAAATACTGACACACTTCCCCAGGGCCCTGTGTAAATAATGACACACTCTCCGGGGACCCCGTGTAAATACTGACATACTCCCCGGGGACCCTGTGTAAACACTGACGCACCTCCCGAGGGCCCTGTGTAAATAATGACACACTCCCCGAGGACCCCGTGTAAATACTGACACACTCCCCGAGGACCCTGTGCAAATACTGGCACACTCCCAGGGAACCCCCTGTAAATAGTGGCACTCTGACCGGGGTCCCACTGTAAATACAGACACTCCCCGGGGCCCCCCCATGTAAATACTGACACACTACCGGGGACCCCCCTGTAAATACTGACACATTGCCCGGGGACCCCGCATGTAGATACTGGCACACTCCCGGGGACCCCGCCCTGTAAATAGTGGCACATTCCCGGGGAACCCCTGTCAATATTGACACACCCCCCGGGGACCCCGTGAATATGCTGACACACTCCCCGAGGACCCCGTGTAAATACTGACAAACTCCCCGAGGACCCTGTGAAAATACTGACACACTCTCAGGGGCCCCCCTGTAAATACTGGCAGAGTCACCGGGGACCCCCTATAAATACTGACACACTCCCCGGCAAACCCCCTGTAAATACTGACACACTCCCTGGGGAACCCCCTGTAAATACTGACACACTCCCCGGGGAATCCCCTGTAAATACTGACACACTCCCCTGGAACCCCCTGTAAATACTGACACACTCCCCGGGCAACCCATGTAAATACTGACATTCTCCCCGGGGACCCCCTGTAAATACTGACTAACTCCCCGGGAAATCCCTGTAAATACAGACACACTCCCCGGTGACTCCCTGTAAATACTGACACACTCCCCGGGGACCCCCTGTAAATACTGACACACTCCCCCAGGGACCCCCCTGTAAATACTGACCCACTCCCCGGGAAACCCCTGTAAATACAGACACACTCCCCGGGGACCCCCTGTAAATACTGACACACTCCCCGGGGACCCCCTGTAAATACTGACACACTCCCCCAGGGACCCCCCTGTAAATACTGACTCACTCTCCGGGGACCCCCTGTAAATACTGACACACTCCCCGGGGAACACCCTGTAAACACAGACACACTCCCCGGGGACCCCCTGTAAACACTGACACTCTCGCCGGGTACCCCTGTAAATTCTGACACACTCCCCGGGGACCACCTGTAAATACTGACACACTCCCAGGGGACCCCCTGTAAATACTGGCACACTCCCCGGGGAACCCCTGTAAATACTGATACATTCCCTGGGGACTCCCTGTAAATACTGACACACTCCCCCGGGGAACTCCCTGTAAATACTGACACACTCCCTGGGGACTCCCTGTAAATACTGACCACCATCCAGGGACCCCTGTAAATACTGACACCCCCCCCCGGGGAACACCCTGTAAACACAGACACACTCCCCGGGGACCCCCTGTAAATACTGACACACTCCCCGGGGACCACCTGTAAATACTGACACACTCCCCCAGGGAACCCCTGTAAATACTGACTCACTTCCCGGGGACTCTCTGTAAATACTGACACACTCCCAGGGGACCCCCTGTAAATACTGACACTCTCCCCGGGTACCCCCTGTAAATACTGACACACTCCCCGGGATCCCCTGGAAATACTGACACTCTCCCCGTGGACACCCTGTAAATACTGACACTCTCCCCGGGACCCACCCTGTAAACACTGACACATTCCCCGAGGACCCCGTGTAAATACTGACACACCCCCCGGGGACCCCGTGTAAATACTGACACACTCCCCGGGGACCACCTGTAAATACTGACACACTCCCCCAGGGACCCCCTGTAAATACTGACTCACTTCCCGGGGACTCTCTGTAAATACTGACACACTCCCCGAGGACCCAGTGTAAATACTGGCACACTCCCAGGGGACCCCCTGTAAATACTGGCACACTCCCCGGGGAACCCCTGTAAATACTGATACATTCCCTGGGGACTCCCTGTAAATACTGACACACTCCCCCGGGGAACTCCCTGTAAATACTGACACACTCCCTGGGGACTCCCTGTAAATACTGACCACCCCCCAGGGACCCCTGTAAATACTGACACACCCCCCCGGGGAACACCCTCTAAACACAGACACACTCCCCGGGGACCCCCTGTAAACACTGACACTCTCGCCGGGTACCCCTATAAATACTGACACACTCCCCGGGGACCACCTGTAAATACTGACACACTCCCAGGGGACCCCCTGTAAATACTGGCACACTCCCCGGGGAACCCCTGTAAATACTGATACATTCCCTGGGGACTCCCTGTAAATACTGACACACTACCCCGGGGAACTCCCTGTAAATACTGACACACTCCCTGGGGACTCCCTGTAAATACTGACCAACCCCCAGGGACCCCTGTAAATACTGACACCCCCCCCCCGGGGAACACCCTGTAAACAAAGACACACTCCCCGGGGACCCCCTGTAAATACTGACACCCTCCCCGGGGACCACCTGTAAATACTGACACACTCCCCCAGGGACCCCCTGTAAATACTGACTCACTTCCCGGGGACTCTCTGTAAATACTGACACACTCCCAGGGGACCCCCTGTAAATACTGACACACTCCCCGGGAACCCCTGTAAATACTGACACTCTCCCCGGGAACCCCCTGTTGACACAGTCCCAGGTGACCCTCTGTAAATACTGACACTCTCGCCGGGTACCCCTGTAAATACTGACCCACTCCCCGGGGACCACCTGTAAATACTGACACACTCCCCCAGGGACCCCCTGTAAATACTGACTCACTTCCCGGGGACTCGCTGTAAATACTGACACAGTCCCCGGGGAACTCCCTGTAAATACTGACACACTCCTTGGGAACTCCCTGTAAATACTGACACACACCCCGGGGAACACTGTGTAAACACTGACACACTCCCCGGGGACCACCTGTAAATACTGACACACTCCCAGGGGACCCCCTGTAAATACTGGCACACTCCCCGGGGAACCCCTGTAAATACTGAGACATTCCCTGGGGACTCCCTGTAAATACTGACACACTCCCCCGGGGAACTCCCTGTAAATACTGACACACTCCCTGGGGACTCCCTGTAAATACTGACCACCCGCCAGGGACCCCTGTAAATACTGACACCCCCCCCCCGGGGAACACCTGTAAACACAGACACACTCCCCGGGGACCCCCTGTAAATACTGACACACTCCCCGGGGACCACCTGCAAATACTGACACACTCCCCCAGGGACCCCCTGTAAATACTGACTCACTTCCCGGGGACTCTCTGTAAATACTGACACACTCCCCGGGATCCCCTGTAAATACTGACACTCTCCCCGGGAACCCCCTGTTGACACAATCCCCGGCGACCCTCTGTAAATACTGACACTCTCGCCGGGTACCCCTGTAAATACTGACACACTCCCCGGGGATACCTGTAAATACTGACACACTCCCCCAGGGACCCCCTGTAAATACTGACTCACTTCCCGGGGACTCTGTAAATACTGACACACTCCCCGGGGACCCCCTGTAAATACTGACACACTCCCTGGGAACTCCCTGTAAATACTGACCGCCGCAACCCCCCCACCCCCCTCCACTCCCCCAGGGACCCCTGTGAATACTGACACACTCCCCCGGGGAGCACCCTGTAAACAATGACACACTCACTGGGGAACTCCCTGTAAATACTGACACACTCCTTGGGAACTCCCTGTAAATACTGACACACTCCCTGGGAACTCCCTGTAAATACTGACCCCCCACCACCCCCCCTCCACTCCCCCCGGGACCCCTGTAAATACTGACACACTCCCCCAGGAAGCACCCTGTAAACAATGACACACTCCCGGGGAACTCCCTGTAAATAATGACACACTCCTTGGGAACTCCCTGTAAATACTGACCCCCCCCCCACCCCCCAGGGACCCCTGTAAATACTGACAAACACCCCGGGGTACACCCTGTAAACACTGACACACTCCCCGGAGACCCCCTGTAAATACTGACACTCTTCCTGGGTACCCCCTGTAAATACTGACTCACTCCCCCGGGGACCCACTGTAAATACTGACTCACTCTCCGGGTCTCCCTGTAAATACTGACACACTCCCCCGGGGTCACCCCCTGTAAATACTCACACACTCCCCCGGTCTCCTTGTAAATACTGACACACTCTCGGGGACCCCATGTAAATACTGACGCACTCCCCGAGGACCCCGTGTAAATACTGACACACTCCCCGTGGACCCCCTGTAAATATGACACTCTCCCCGGGGCCCCCCCTGTAAACACTGACACATTCCCCGAGGACCCCGTGTAAATACTGATACACCCCCCGGGGACCCCGTGTAAATACTGACACACTCCCCGAGGACCCAGTGTAAATACTGGCACACTCCCAGGGGACCCCCTGTAAATACTGATACATTCCCTGGGGACTCCCTGTAAATACTGACACACTCCCCCGGGGAACTCCCTGTAAATACTGACACACTCCCTGGGGACTCCCTGTAAATACTGACCACCCCCCAGGGGCCCCTGTAAATACTGACACACTCCCCGGGAACCCCTGTAAATACTGAGACACTCCCCGGGGACCCCCTGTAAATACTGACACACTCCCAGGGGACCCCCTGTAAATACTGACACTCTCCCCGGGTACCCCCTGTAAATACTGACACACTCCCCGGGATCCCCTGTAAATACTGACACTCTCCCCGGGAACCCCCTGTTGACACAGTCCCCGGTGACCCTCTGTAAATACCGACACTCTCGCCGGGTACTCCTGTAAATACTGACACACTCCCCGGGGACCACCTGTAAATACTGACACACTCCCAGGGGACCCCCTGTAAGTACTGGCACACTCCCCGGGGAACCCCTGTAAATACTGATACATTCCCTGGGGACTCCCTGTAAATACTGACACACTCCCCCGGGGAACTCCCTGTAAATACTGACACACTCCCTGGGGACTCCCTGTAAATACTGACCACCCTCCAGGGACCCCTGTAAATACTGACACCCCCCCCGGGGAACACCCTGTAAACACAGACACACTCCCCGGGGACCCCCTGTAAATACTGACACACTCCCCGGGTACCACCTGTAAATACTGACACACTCCCCCAGGGACCCCCTGTAAATACTGACTCACTTCCCGGGTACCCCTGTAAATACTGACACACTTCCCGGGGACCCCGTGTTAATACTGACACACTCCCCCAGGGACCCCCTGTAAATACTGACTCACTTCCCGGGGACCCCGTGTAAATACTGACGCACTCCCCGAGGACCCAGTGTAAATACTGGCACACTCCCAGGGGACCCCCTGTAAATACTGGCACACTCCCCGGGGAACCCCTGTAAATACTGATACATTCCCTGGGGACTCCCTGTAAATACTGACACACTCCCCCGGGGAACTCCCTGTAAATACTGACACACTCCCTGGGGACTCCCTGTAAATACTGACCACCCCCCAGGGACCCCTTTAAATACTGACACCCCCCCCCCGGGGAACACCCTGTAAACACAGACACACTCCCCGGGGACCCCCTGTAAATACTGACACACTCCCAGGGGACCCCCTGTAACTACAGACACACTCCCCGGGAACCCCTGTAAATACTGATACATTCCCTGGGGACTCCCTGTAAATACTGACACACTCCCCCGGGGAACTCCCTGTAAATACTGACACACTCCCTGGGGACTCCCTGTAAATACTGACCACCCCCCAGGGACCCCTTTAAATACTGACACCCCCCCCCCGGGGAACACCCTGTAAACACAGACACACTCCCCGGGGACCCCCTGTAAATACTGACACACTCCCCGGGGACCACCTGTAAATACTGACACACTCCCCCAGGGACCCCCTGTAAATACTGACTCACTTCCCGGGGACTCTCTGTAAATACTGACACACTCCCAGGGGACCCCCTGTAAATACTGACACTCTCCCCGGGTACCCCCTGTAAATACTGACACACTCCCCGGGATCCCCTGTAAATACTGACACTCTCCCCGGGAAACCCCTGTTGACACAGTCCCCGGTGACCCTCTGTAAATACTGGCACTCTCGCCGGGTACCCCTGTAAATACTGACACACTCCCCGGGGACCACCTGTAAATACTGACACACTCCCCCAGGGACCCCCTGTAAATACTGACTCACTTCCCGGGTACCCCTGTAAATACTGACACATTCCCCGGGGACCCCGTGTAAATACTGACACACTCCCCCAGGGACCCCCTGTAAATACTGACTCACTTCCCGGGGACCCCGTGTAAATACTGACGCACTCCCCGAGGACCCCGTGTTAATACTGACACACTCCCCGTGGACCCCCTGTAAATACTGACACTCTCCCCGGGACCCACCCTGTAAACACTGACACATTCCCCGAGGACCCCGTGTAAATACTGACACACCCCCCGGGGACCCCGTGTAAATACTGACACACTCCCCGAGGACCCAGTGTAAATACTGGCACACTCCCAGGGGACCCCCTGTAAATACTGGCACACTCCCCGGGGAACCCCTGTAAATACTGATACATTCCCTGGGGACTCCCTGTAAATACTGACCACCCCCCAGGGACCCCTGTAAATACTGACACACCCCCCCGGGGAACACACTGTAAACACAGACACACTCCCCGGGGACCCCCTGTAAATACTGACACACTCCCCGGGAACCCCAGTAAATACTGAGACACTCCCCGGGGACCCCCTGTAAATACTGACACACTCCCAGGGGACCCCCTGTAAATACTGACACTCTCCCCGGGTACCCCCTGTAAATTCTGACACACTCCCCGGGATCCCCTGTAAATACTGACACTCTCCCCGGGAACCCCCTGTTGACACAGTCGCCGGTGACCCTCTGTAAATACTGACACTCTCGCCGGGTACCCCTGTAAATACTGACACACACCTCGGGGACCACCTGAAAATAATGACACACTCCCAGGGGACCCCCTGTAAATACTGGCACACTCCCCGGGGAACCCCTATAAATACTGATACATTCCCTGGGGACTCCCTGTAAATACTGACACACTCCCCCGGGGAACTCCCTGTAAATGCTGACACACTCCCTGGGGACTCCCTGTAAATACTGACCACCCCCCAGGGACCCCTGTAAATACTGACACACTCCCCGGGAACCCCTTTAAATACTGAGACACTCCCCGGGGACCCCCTGTAAATACTGACCACCACCCAGGGACCGCTGTAAATACTGACACCCCCCCCCGGAGAACACCCAGTAAACACAGACACACTCCCCGGGGACCCCCTGTAAATACTGACACACTCCCAGGGGACCCACTGTAACTACTGACACACTCCGCGGGAACCCCTGTAAATACTGATACATTCCCTGGGGACTCCCTGTAAATACTGACACACTCCCCCGGGGAACTCCCTGTAAATACTGACACACTCCCTGGGGACTCCCTGTAAATACTGACCACCCCCCAGGGACCCCTGTAAATACTGTCACCCCCCCCCGGGGAACACCCTGTAAACACAGACACACTCCCCGGGGACCCCCTGTAAATACTGACACACTCCCCGGGGACCACCTGTAAATACTGACACACTCCCCCAGGGACCCCCTGTAAATACTGACTCACTTCCCGGGGACTCTCTGTAAATACTGACACACTCCCAGGGGACCCCCTGTAAATACTGACACTCTCCCCGGGTACCCCCTGTAAATACTGACACACTCCCCGGGATCCCCTGTAAATACTGACACTCTCCCCGGGAACCCCCTGTTGACACAGTCCCTGGTGACCCTCTGTAAATACTGGCACTCTCGCCGGGTACCCCTGTAAATACTGACACACTCCCCGGGGACCACCTGTAAATACTGACACACTCCCCCAGGGACCCCCTGTAAATACTGACTCACTTCCCGGGTACCCCTGTAAATACTGACACATTCCCCGGGGACCCCGTGTAAATACTGACACACTCCCCCAGGGACCCCCTGTAAATACTGACTCACTTCCCGGGGACCCCGTGTAAATACTGACGCACTCCCCGAGGACCCCGTGTAAATACTGACACACTCCCCGTGGACCCACTGTAAATACTGACACTCTCCCCGGGACCCACCCTGTAAACACTGACACATTCCCCGAGGACCCCGTGTAAATACTGACACACCCCCCGGGGACCCCGTGTAAATACTGACACACTCCCCGAGGACCCAGTGTAAATACTGGCACACTCCCAGGGGACCCCCTGTAAATACTGGCACACTCCCCGGGGAACCCCTGTAAATACTGATACATTCCCTGGGGACTCCCTGTAAATACTGACCACCCCCCAGGGACCCCTGTAAATACTGACACACCCCCCCGGGGAACACCCTGTAAACACAGACACACTCCCCGGGGACCCCCTGTAAATACTGACACACTCCCCGGGAACCCCAGTAAATACTGAGACACTCCCCGGGGACCCCCTGTAAATACTGACACACTCCCAGGGGACCCCCTGTAAATACTGACACTCTCCCCGGGTACCCCCTGTAAATTCTGACACACTCCCCGGGATCCCCTGTAAATACTGACACTCTCCCCGGGAACCCCCTGTTGACACAGTCGCCGGTGACCCTCTGTAAATACTGACACTCTCGCCGGGTACCCCTGTAAATACTGACACACACCTCGGGGACCACCTGAAAATAATGACACACTCCCAGGGGACCCCCTGTAAATACTGGCACACTCCCCGGGGAACCCCTGTAAATACTGATACATTCCCTGGGGACTCCCTGTAAATACTGACACACTCCCCCGGGGAACTCCCTGTAAATGCTGACACACTCCCTGGGGACTCCCTGTAAATACTGACCACCCCCCAGGGACCCCTGTAAATACTGACACACTCCCCGGGAACCCCTTTAAATACTGAGACACTCCCCGGGGACCCCCTGTAAATACTGACACACTCCCAGGGGACCCCCTGTAAATACTGACACTCTCCCCGGGTACGCCCTGTAAATATTGACACACTCCCCGGGATCCCCTGTAAATACTGACACTCTCCCCGGGAACCCCCTGTTGACACAGTCCCCGGTGACCCTCTGTAAATACTGACACTCTCGCCGGGTACCCCTGTAAATACTGACACACTCCCCGGGGACCACCTGTAAATACTGACACACTCCCCCAGGGACCCCCTGTAAATACTGACTCACTTCCCGGGTACCCCTGTAAATACTGACACACTCCCCGGGGACCCCGTGTAAATACTGACACACTCCCCCAGGGACCCCCTGTAAATACTGACTAACTTCCCGGGGACCCCGTGTAAATACTGACGCACTCCCCGAGGATCCCGTGTAAATACTGACACACTCCCCGTGGACCCCCTGTAAATACTGACACTCTCCCCGGGACCAAACCTGTAAACACTAACACATTCCCCGAGGACCCCGTGTAAATACTGACACACCCCCCGGGGACCCCGTGTAAATACTGACACACTCCCCGAGGACCCAGTGTAAATAGTGGCACACTCCAAGGGGACCCCCTGTAAATACTGGCACACTCCCCGGGGAACCCCTGTAAATACTGATCCATTCCCTGGGGACTCCCTGTAAATACTGACACACTCCCCCGGGGAACTCCCTGTAAATACTGACACACTCCCTGCGGACTCCCTGTAAATAGTGACCACCCCCCAGGGACCCCTGTAAATACTGACACACTCCCCCGGGGAACACCCTGTAAACACAGACACACTCCCCGGGGACCCCCTGTAAATACTGACACACTCCCCGGGAACACCAGCAAATACTGAGACACTCCCCGGGGACCCCCTGTAAATACTGACACACTCCCAGGGGACCCCCTGTAAATACTGACACTCTCCCCGGGACCCACCCTGTAAACACTGACACATTCCCCGAGGACCCCGTGCAAATACTGACGCACTCCCCGAGGACCCCGTGTAAATACTGACACATTCCCCGTGGACCCCCTGTAAATACTGACACTCTCCCCGGGACCCACCCTGTAAATACTGACACATTCCCCGAGGACCCCGTGTAAATACTGACACACCCCCCCGGGGACCCCGTGTAAATACTGACACACTCCCCGAGGACCCAGTGTAAATACTGGCACACTCCCAGGGGACCCCCTGTAAATACTGGCACACTCCCCGGGGAACCCCTGTAAATACTGATACATTCCCTGGTGCTCCCTGTAAATACTGACACACTCCCCCGGGGAACTCCCTGTAAATACTGACACACTCCCTGGGGACTCCCTGTAAATACTGACCACTCCCCAGGGACCCCTGTAAATACTGACACACCCCCCCGGGGAACACCCTGTAAACACAGACACACTTCCCGGGGACCCCTGTAAATACTGAGACACTCCCCGGGGACCCTCTGTAAATACTGACACACTCCCAGGGGACCCCCTGTAAATACTGACACTCTCCCCGGGTACCCCCTGTAAATACTGACACACTCCCCGGGATCCCCTGTAAATACTGACACTCTCCCCGGGAACCCCCTGTTGACACAGTCCCCGGTGACCCTCTGTAAATACCGACACTCTCGCCGGGTACCCCTGTAAATACTGACACACTCCCCGGGGACCACCTGTAAATACTGACACACTCCCAGGGGACCCCCTGTAAATACTGGCACACTCCCCGGGGAACCCCTGTAAATACTGATACATTCCCTGGGGACTCCCTGTAAATACTGACACACTCCCCCGGGGAACTCCCTGTAAATACTGACACACTCCCTGGGGACTCCCTGTAAATACTGACCACCCCCCAGGGACCCCTGTAAATACTGACACACCCCCCCGGGGAACACCCTGTAAACACAGACACACTCCACGGGGACCCCCTGTAAATACTGAATCACTTCCCGGGTACCCCTGTAAATACTGACACACTTCCCGGGGACCCCGTGTAAATACTGACACACTCCCCCAGGGACCCCCTGTAAATACTGACTCACTTCCCGGGGACCCCGTGTAAATACTGACGCACTCCCCGAGGACCCCGTGTAAATACTGACACACTCCCCGTGGACCCCCTGTAAATACTGACACTCTCCCCGGGACCCACCCTGTAAACACTGACACATTCCCCGAGGACCCCGTGTAAATACTGACACACCCCCCGGGGACCCCGTGTAAATACTGACACACTCCCCGTGGACCCCCTGTAAATACTGACACTCTCCCCGGGACCCACCCTGTAAATACTGATACACCCCCCGGGGACCCCGTGTAAATACTGACACACTCCCCGAGGACCCAGTGTAAATACTGGCACACTCCCAGGGGACCCCCTATAAATACTGGCACACTCCCCGGGGAAACCCTGTAAATACTGATACATTCCCTGGGGACTCCCTGTAAATACTGACCACCCCCCAGGGACCCCTGTAAATACTGACACTCTCCCCGGGAACCCCCTGTAAATACTGACACACTCCCTGGGAACCCCAGTAAATACTGAGACACTCCCCGGGGACCCCCTGTAAATACTGACACACTCCCAGGGGACCCCCTGTAAATACTGACACTCTCCCCGGGTACCCCCTGTAAATTCTGACACACTCCCCGGGATCCCCTGTAAATACTGACACTCTCCCCGGGAACCCCCTGTTGACACAGTCCCCGGTGACCCTCTGTAAATACTGACACTCTCGCCGGGTACCCCTGTAAATTCTGACACACTCCCCGGGGACCACCTGAAAATACTGACACACTCCCAGGGGACCCCCTGTAAATACTGGCACACTCCCCGGGGAACCCCTGTAAATACTGATACATTCCCTGGGGACTCCCTGTAAATACTGACACACTCCCCCGGGGAACTCCCTGTAAATACTGACACACTCCCTGGGGACTCCCTGTAAATACTGACCACCCCACAGGGACCTCTGTAAATACTGACACACTCCCCGGGAACCCCTTTAAATACTGAGACACTCCCCGGGGACCCCCTGTAAATACTGACACTCTCCCCGGGTACGCCCTGTAAATATTGACACACTCCCCGGGATCCCCTGTAAATACTGACACTCTCCCAGGGAACCCCCTGTTGACACAGTCCCCGGTGACCCTCTGTAAATACTGACACTCTCGCCGGGTACCCCTGTAAATACTGACACACTCCCCGGGGACCACCTGTAAATACTGACACACTCCCCCAGGGACCCCCTGTAAATACTGACTCACTTCCCGGGTACCCCTGTAAATACTGACACACTCCCCGGGGACCCCGTGTAAATACTGACACACTCCCCCAGGGACCCCCTGTAAATACTGACTCACTTCCCGGGGACCCCGTGTAAATACTGACGCACTCCCCGAGGATCCCGTGTAAATACTGACACACTCCCCGTGGACCCCCTGTAAATACTGACACTCTCCCCGGGACCCACCCTGTAAACACTAACACATTCCCCGAGGACCCCGTGTAAATACTGACACACCCCCCGGGGACCCCGTGTAAATACTGACACACTCCCCGAGGACCCAGTGTAAATACTGGCACACTCCCAGGGGACCCCCTGTAAATACTGGCACACTCCCCGGGGAACCCCTGTAAATACTGATACATTCCCTGGGGACTCCCTGTAAATACTGACACACTCCCCCGGGGAACTCCCTGTAAATACTGACACACTCCCTGCGGACTCCCTGTAAATACTGACCACCCCCCAGGGACCCCTGTAAATACTGACACACACCCCCGGGGAACACCCTGTAAACACAGACACACTCCCCGGGGACCCCCTGTAAATACTGACACACTCCCCGGGAACACCAGCAAATACTGAGACACTCCCCGGGGACCCCCTGTAAATACTGACACACTCCCAGGGGACCCCCTGTCAATACTGACACTCTCCCCGGGACCCACCCTGTAAACACTGACACATTCCCCGAGGACCCCGTGCAAATACTGACGCACTCCCCGAGGACCCCGTGTAAATACTGACACATTCCCCGTGGACCCCCTGTAAATACTGACACTCTCCCCGGGACCCACCCTGTAAATACTGACACATTCCCCGAGGGCCCCGTGTAAATACTGACACCCCCCCCCGGGGACCCCGTGTAAATACTGACACACTCCCCGAGGACCCAGTGTAAATACTGGCACACTCCCAGGGGACCCCCTGTAAATACTCGCACACTCCCCGGGGAACCCCTGTAAATACTGATACATTCCCTGGGGCTCCCTGTAAATACTGACACACTCCCCCGGGGAACTCCCTGTAAATACTGACACACTCCCTGGGGACTCCCTGTAAATACTGACCACCCCCCAGGGACCCCTGTAAATACTGACACACCCCCCCGGGGAACACCCTGTAAACACAGACACACTCCCCGGGGACCCCTGTAAATACTGAGACACTCCCCGGGGACCCCCTGTAAATACTGACACACTCCCAGGGGACCCCCTGTAAATACTGACACTCTCCCCGGGTACCCCCTGTAAATACTGACACACTCCCCGGGATCCCCTGTAAATACTGACACTCTCCCCGGGAACCCCCTGTTGACACAGTCCCCAGTGACCCTCTGTAAATACCGACACTCTCGCCGGGTACCCCTGTAAATAATGACACACTCCCCGGGGACCACCTGTAAATACTGACACACTCCCAGGGGACCCCCTGTAAATACTGGCACACTCCCCGGGGAACCCCTGTAAATACTGATACATTCCCTGGGGACTCCCTGTAAATACTGACACACTCCCCCGGGGAACTCCCTGTAAATACTGACACACTCCCTGGGGACTCCCTGTAAATACTGACCACCCCCCAGGGACCCCTGTAAATACTGACACACCCCCCCGGGGAACACCCTGTAAACACAGACACACTCCCCGGGGACCCCCTGTAAATACTGACACACTCCCCGGGGACCACCTGTAAATACTGACACACTCCCCCAGGGACCCCCTGTAAATACTGACTCACTTCCCGGGTACCCCTGTAAATACTGACACACTTCCCGGCGACCCCGTGTAAATACTGACACACTCCCCCAGGGACCCCCTGTAAATACTGACTCACTTCCCGGGGACCCCGTGTAAATACTGACGCACTCCCCGAGGACCCCGTGTAAATACTGACACACTCCCCGTGGACCCCCTGTAAATACTGACACTCTCCCCGGGACCCACCCTGTAAACACTGACACATTCCCCGAGGACCCCGTGTAAATACTGACACACCCCCCGGGGACCCCGTGTAAATACTGGCACACTCCCAGGGGACCCCCTGTAAATACTGGCACACTCCCCGGGGAACCCCTGTAAATACTGATACATTCCCTGGGGACTCCCTGTAAATACTGACACACTCCCCCGGGGAACTCCCTGTAAATACTGACACACTCCCTGGGGACTCCCTGTAAATACTGACCACCCCCCAGGGACCCCTGTAAATACTGACACACCCCCCCGGAGAACACCCAGTAAACACAGACACACTCCCCGGGGACTCCCTGTAAATACTGACACACTCCCCGGGAACCCCAGTAAATACTGAGACACTCCCCGGGGACCCCCTGTAACTACTGACACACTCCCCGGGAACCCCTGTAAATACTGACACTCTCCCCGGGTACCCCCTGTAAATACTGACACACTCCCCGGGATCCCCTGTAAATACTGACACTCTCCCCGGGAACCCCCTGTTGACACAGTCCCCGGTGACCCTCTGTAAATACTGACACTCTCGCCGGGTACCCCTGTAAATACTGACACACTCCCCGGGGACCACCTGTAAATACTGACACACTCCCAGGGGACCCCGTGTAAATACTGGCACACTCCCCGGGGAACCCCTGTAAATACTGATACATTCCCTGGGGACTCCCTGTAAATACTGACACACTCCCCCGGGGAACTCCCTGTAAATACTGACACACTCCCTGGGGACTCCCTGTAAATACTGACCACCCCCCAGGGACCCCTGTAAATACTGACACCCCCCCCCGGGGAACACCCTGTAAACACAGACACACTCCCCGGGGACCCCCTGTAAATACTGACACACTCCCCGGCGACCACCTGTAAATACTGACACACTCCCCCAGGGACCCCCTGTAAATACTGACTCACTTCCCGGGGACTCTCTGTAAATACTGACACACTCCCAGGGGACCCCCTGTAAATACTGACACTCTCCCCGGGTACCCCCTGTAAATACTGACACACTCCCCGGGATCCCCTGTAAATACTGACACTCTCCCCGGGAACCCCCTGTTGACACAGTCCCCGGTGACCCTCTGTAAATACTGGCACTCTCGCCGGGTACCCCTGTAAATACTGACACACTCCCTGGGGACCACCTGTAAATACTGACACACTCCCCCAGGGACCCCCTGTAAATACTGACTCACTTCCCGGGTACCCCTGTAAATACTGACACATTCCCCGGGTACCCCGTGTAAATACTGACACACTCCCCCAGGGACCCCCTGTAAATACTGACTAACTTCCCGGGGACCCCGTGTAAATACTGACGCACTCCCCGAGGACCCCGTGTAAATACTGACACACTCCCCGTGGACCCCCTGTAAATACTGACACTCTCCCCGGGACCCACCCTGTAAACACTGACACATTCCTCGAGGACCCCGTGTAAATACTGACACACCCCCCGGGGACCCCGTGTAAATACTGACACACTCCCCGAGGACCCAGTGTAAATACTGGCACACTCCCAGGGGACCCCCTGTAAATATTGGCACACTCCCCGGGGAACCCCTGGAAATACTGATACATTCCCTGGGGACTCCCTGTAAATACTGACCACCCCCCAGGGACCCCTGTAAATACTGACAACCCCCCCCCCGGGGAACACCCTGTAAACACAGACACACTCCCCGGGGACCCCCTGTAAATACTGACACACTCCCCGGGAACCCCAGTAAATACTGAGACACTCCCCGGGGACCCCCTGTAAATACCGACACACTCCCAGGGGACCCCCTGTAAATACTGACACTCTCCCCGGGTAGCCCCTGTAAATTCTGACACACTCCCCGGGATCCCCTGTAAATACTGACACTCTCCCCGGGAACCCCCTGTTGACACAGTCCCCGGTGACCCTCTGTAAATACTGACACTCTCTCCGGGTACCCCTGTAAATACTGACACACTCCCCGGGGACCACCTGTAAATACTGACACACTCCCAGGGGACCCCCTGTAAATACTGGCACACTCCCCGGGGAACCCCTGTAAATACTGATACATTCCCTGGGGACTCCCTGTAAATACTGACACACTCCCCCGGGGAACTCCCTGTAAATACTGACACACTCCCTGGGGACTCCCTGTAAATACTGACCACCCGCCAGGGACCCCTGTAAATACTGACACACTCCCCGGGAACCCCGTGTAAATACTGACGCACTCCCCGAGGACCCCGTGTAAATACTGACACACTCCCCGTGGACCCCCTGTAAATACTGACACTCTCCCCGGGACCCACCCTGTAAACACTGACACATTCCTCGAGGACCCCGTGTAAATACTGACACACCCCCCGGGGACCCCGTGTAAATACTGACACACTCCCCGAGGACCCAGTGTAAATACTGGCACACTCCCAGGGGACCCCCTGTAAATATTGGCACACTCCCCGGGGAACCCCTGGAAATACTGATACATTCCCTGGGGACTCCCTGTAAATACTGACCACCCCCCAGGGACCCCTGTAAATACTGACACCCCCCCCCGGGGAACACCCTGTAAACACAGACACACTCCCCGGGGACCCCCTGTAAATACTGACACACTCCCCGGGAACCCCAGTAAATACTGAGACACTCCCCGGGGACCCCCTGTAAATACTGACACACTCCCAGGGGACCCCCTGTAAATACTGACACTCTCCCCGGGTACCCCCTGTAAATTCTGACACACTCCCCGGGATCCCCTGTAAATACTGACACTCTCCCCGGGAAACCCCTGTTGACACAGTCCCCGGTGACCCTCTGTAAATACTGACACTCTCTCCGGGTACCCCTGTAAATACTGACACACTCCCCGGGGACCACCTGTAAATACTGACACACTCCCAGGGGACCCCCTGTAAATACTGGCACACTCCCCGGGGAACCCCTGTAAATACTGATACATTCCCTGGGGACTCCCTGTAAATACTGACACACTCCCCCGGGGAACTCCCTGTAAATACTGACACACTCCCTGGGGACTCCCTGTAAATACTGACCACCCGCCAGGGACCCCTGTAAATACTGACACACTCCCCGGGAACCCCTTTAGATACTGAGACACTCCCCGGGGACCCACTGTAAATACTGACACACTCCCAGGGGACCCCCTGTAAATACTGACACTCTCCCCGGGTACCCCCTGTAAATATTGACACACTCCCCGGGATCCCCTGTAAATACTGACACTCTCCCCGGGAACCCCCTATTGACACAGTCCCCGGTGACCCTCTGTAAATACTGACACTCTCGCCGGGTACCCCTGTAAATACTGACACACTCCCCGGGGACCACCTGTAAATACTGACACACTCCCCAGGGTCCCCCTGTAAATACTGACTCACTACCCGGGTACCCCTGTAAATACTGACACACTCCCCGGGGACCCCGTGTAAATACTGACATACTCCCCCAGGGACCCCCTGTAAATACTGACTCACTTCCCGGGGACCCCGTGTAAATACTGACGCACTCCCCGAGGATCCCGTGTAAATACTGACACACTCCCCGTGGACCCCCTGTAAATACTGACACTCTCCCCGGGACCCACCCTGTAAACACTGACACATTCCCCGAGGACCCCGTGTAAATACTGACACACCCCCCGGGGACCCCGTGTAAAAACTGACACACTCCCCGATGACCCAGTGTAAATACTGGCACACTCCCAGGGGACCCCCTGTAAATGCTGGCACACTCCCCGGGGAACCCCTGTAAATACTGATACATTCCCTGGGGACTCCCTGTAAATACTGACACACTCCCCCGGGGAACTCCCTGTAAATACTGACACACTCCCTGCGGACTCCCTGTAAATACTGACCACCCCCCAGGGACCCCTGTAAATACTGACACACACCCCCGGGGAACACCCTGTAAACACAGACACACTCCCCGGGGACCCCCTGTAAATACTGACACACTCCCCGGGAACACCAGCAAATACTGAGACACTCCCCGGGGACCCCCTGTAAATACTGACACACTCCCAGGGGACCCCCTGTAAATACTGACACTCTCCCCGGGACCCACCCTGTAAACACTGACACATTCCCCGAGGACCCCGTGCAAATACTGACGCACTCCCCGAGGACCCCGTGTAAATACTGACACAGTCCCCGGTGACCCCCTGTAAATACTGACACTCTCCCCGGGACCCACCCTGTAAACACTGACACATTCCCCGAGGACCCCGTGTAAATACTGACACACTCCCCGAGGACCCAGTGTAAATACTGGCACACTCCCAGGGGACCCCCTGTAAATACTGGCACACTCCCCGGGGAACCCCTGTAAATACTGATACATTCCCTGGGGACTCCCTGTAAATACTGACACACTCCCCCGGGGAACTCCCTGTAAATACTGACACACTCCCTGGGGACTCCCTGTAAATACTGACCACCCCCTAGGGACCCCTGTAAATACTGACACACCCCCCCGGGGAACACCCTGTAAACACAGACACACTCCCCGGGGACCCCCTGTAAATACTGACACACTCCCCGGGAACCCCAGTAAATACTGAGACACTCCCAGGGGACCCCCTGTAAATACTGACACACTCCCAGGGGACCCCCTGTAACTACTGACACTCTCCCCGGGTACCCCCTGTAAATACTGACACACTCCCCGGGATCCCCTGTAAATACTGACACTCTCCCCGGGAACCCCCTGTTGACACAGTCCCCGGTGACCCTCTGTAAATACTGACACTCTCGCCGGGTACCCCTGTAAATACTGACACACTCCCCGGGGACCACCTGTAAATACTGACACACTCCCAGGGGACCCCCTGTAAATACTGGCACACTTCCCGGGGAACCCCTGTAAATACTGATACATTCCCTGGGGACTCCCTGTAAATACTGACACACTCCCCCGGGGAACTCCCTGTAAATACTGACACACTCCCTGGGGACTCCCTGTAAATACTGACCACCCCCCAGGGACCCCTGTAAATACTGACACACACCCCCGGGGAACACCCTGTAAACACAGACACAATCCATGGGGACCCCCTGTAAATACTGACACACTCCCCGGGGACCACCTGTAAATACTGACACACTCCCCCAGGGACCCCCTGTAAATACTGACTCACTTCCCGGGGACTCTCTGTAAATACTGACACACTCCCAGGGGACCCCCTGTAAATACTGACACTCTCCCCGGGTACCCCCTGTAAATACTGACACACTCCCCGGGATCCCCTGTAAATACTGACACTCTCCCCGGGAACCCCCTGTTGACACAGTCCCCGGTGACCCTCTGTAAATACTGACACTCTCGCCGGGTACCCCTGTAAATACTGACACACTCCCCGGGGACCACCTGTAAATACTGACACACTCACCGGTGACCCTCTGTAAATATTGACACACTCCCTGTAAATATTGACACACTCCCCCGGGAAACTCCCTGTAAATACTGACACACTCCCTGGGAACTCCCTGTAAATACTGACCGCCGCAACCCCCGCCCCCTCCACTCCCCCAGGGACCCCTGTGAATACTGACACACTCCCCCGGGGAGCACCCTGTAAACAATGACACACTCCCCGGGGAACTCCCTGTAAATACTGACACACTCCTTGGGAACTCCCTGTAAATACTTACACCCCCCCCACAGGGACCCCTGTAAATACTGACACACACCCCGGGGAACACCGTGTAAACACTGACACACTCCCTGGAGACCCCCTGGAAATACTGACACTCTCCCCGGATACCCCCTGTAAATACTGACTCACTCCCCGGGTCTCCCTGTAAATACTGACACTCTCCCCGGGAACCCCAATGTAAATACTGACTCACTACCCCGGGGACCCGCTGTAAATACTGACTCACTCCCCGGGACTCCCTGTAAATACTGACACACTCCCCCGGGGTCACCCCCTGTAAATACTGACACACCCCCGGGGAACACCCTGTAAATACTGGCACACTACCCGGGGAACTGCCTGTAAATATTGACACACTCCCTGGGAACCCCCTGTAAATAGTGACACACTCCCCCGGGGAACTCCCTGTAAATACTGACACACTCCCTGGGAACTCCCTGTGAATACTGACCCCCCACCCCCCCTCCACTCCCCCAGGGACCCCTGTAAATACTGAACACACTCCCCCGGGAAGCACCCTGTAAACAATGACACACTCCCGGGGAACTCCCTGTAAATACTGACACACTCCTTGGGAACTCCCTGTAAATACTGACACACTCCCCGGAGAACCCCTGTAAATACTGACACTCTTCCTGGGTACCCCCTGTAAATACTGACACACTCCCCCGGGGACCCACTGTAAATACTGACTCACTCTCCGGGTCTCCCTGTAAATACTGACACACTCCCCCGGGGTCACCCCCTGTAAATACTCACACACTCCCCCGGTCTCCTTGTAAATACTGACACACTCTCGGGGACCCCATGTAAATACTGACGCACTCCCCGAGGACCCCGTGTAAATACTGACACACCCCCCGGGGACCCCGTGTAAATACTGACACACTCCCCGAGGACCCAGTGTAAATACTGGCACACTCCCAGGGGACCCCCTGTAAATACTGATACATTCCCTGGGGACTCCCTGTAAATACTGACACACTCCCCCGGGGAACTCCCTGTAAATACTGACACACTCCCTGGGGACTCCCTGTAAATACTGACACTCTCCCCGAGGACTCTCTGTGAATACTGACACACTCCCAGGGGACCCCCTGTAAATACTGACACTCTCCCCGGGTATCCCCTGTAAATACTGACACTCTCCCCGGGAACCCCCTGTTGACACAGTCCCCGGTGACCCTCTGTAAATACTGACACTCTCGCCGGGTACCCCTGTAAATACTGACACACTCCCCGGGGACCACCTGTAAATACTGACACACTCCCCCAGGGACCCCCTGTAAATACTGACTCACTTCCCGGGGACTCTCTGTAAATACTGAAACACTCCCCGGGGACCCCCTGTAAATACTGACACACTCACCGGTGACCCACTGTAAATATTGACACACTCCCTGTAAATATTGACACACTCCCCCGGGGAACTCCCTGTAAATACTGACACACTCCCTGGGAACTCCCTGTAAATACTGACCGCCGCAACCGCCCCCGCCCCCCCCACTCCCCCAGGGACCCCGTGTAAATACTGACACACCCCCCGGGGACCCCGTGTAAATACTGACACACTCCCCGAGGACCCAGTGTAAACACTGGCACACTCCCAGGGGACCCCCTGTAAATACTGATACGTTCCCTGGGGACTCCCTGTAAATACTGACACACTCCCCCGGGGAACTCCCTGTAAATACTGACACACTCCCTGGGGACTCCCTGTAAATACTGACCACCCCCCAGGGACTACTGTAAATACTGACACACTCCCCGGGAACCCCTGGAAATACTGAGACACTCCCCGGGGACCCCCTGTAAATACTGGCACACTCCCCGGGGAACCCCTGTAAATACTGATACATTCCCTGGGGACTCCCTGTAAATACTGACACACTCCCCCGGGGAACTCCCTGTAAATACTGACACACTCCCCGGGCCCACCTGTAAATACTGACACACTCCCCCAGGGACCCCCTGTAAATACTGACTCACTTCCCGGGGACTCTCTGTAAATACTGACACACTCCCAGTGGACCCCCTGTAAATACTGACACTCTCCCCGGGTATCCCCTGTAAATACTGACACACTCCCCGGGATCCCCTGTAAATACTGACACTCTCCCCGGGAACCCCCTGTTGACACAGACCCCGGTGACCCTCTGTAAATACTGACACTCTCGCCGGGTACCCCTGTAAATACTGACACACTCCCCCAGGGACCCCCTGTAAATACTGACTCACTTCCCGGGGACTCTCTGTAAATACTGAAACACTCCCCGGGGACCCCCTGTAAATACTGACACACTCACCGGTGACCCTCTGTAAATATTGACACACTCCCTGTAAATATTGACACACTCCCCCGGGGAACTCCCTGTAAATACTGACACACTCCCTGGGAACTCCCTGTAAATACTGACCGCCGCAACCCCCCCCCCCCCCCCCCACTCCCCCAGGGACCCCTGTGAATACTGACACACACCCCGGGGAGCACATTGTAAACAGTGACACACTCCCTGGGGACCCCCTGGAAATACTGACACTCTCCCCGGATACCCCCTGTAAATACTGACTCACTCCCCGGGTCTCCCTGTAAATACTGACACTCTCCCCGGGAACCCCCTGTAAATACTGACTCACTACCCCGGGGCCCGCTGTAAATACTGACTCACTCCCCGGGTCTCCCTGTAAATACTGACACTCTCCCCGGGAACCCCCTGTAAATACTGACTCACTACCCCGGGGACCCGCTGTAAATACTGACTCACTCCCCGGGTCTCCCTGTAAATACTGACACACTCCCCCGGGGAACACCCTGTAAATACTGGCACACTACCCGGGGAACTGCCTGTAAATATTGACACACTCCCTGGGAACTCCCTGTAAATAGTGACACACTCCCCCGGGGAACTCCCTGTAAATACTGACACACTCCCTGGGAACTCCCTGTAAATACTGACCCCCCACCCCCCCAGGGACCCCTGTAAATACTGACACACTCCCCCAGGAAGCACCCTGTAAACAATGACACACTCCCGAGGAACTCCCTGTAAATACTGACACACTCCTTGGGAACTCCCTGTAAATACTGACCACCCCCCAGGGACTACTGTAAATACTGACACACTCCCCGGGAACCCCTGTAAATACTGAGACACTCCCCGGGGACCCCCTGTAAATACTGGCACACTCCCCGGGGAACCCCTGTAAATACTGATACATTCGCTGGGGACTCCCTGTAAATACTGACACACTCCCCCGGGGAACTCCCTGTAAATACTGACACACTCCCCGGGGCCCACCTGTAAATACTGACACACTCCCCCAGGGACCCCCTGTAAATACTGACTCACTTCCCGGGGACTCTCTGTAAATACTGACACACTCCCAGGGGACCCCCTGTAAATACTGACACTCTCCCCGGGTATCCCCTGTAAATACTGACACACTCCCCGGGATCCCCTGTAAATACTGACACTCTCCCCGGGAACCCCCTGTTGACACAGTCCCCGGTGACCCTCTGTAAATACTGACACTCTCGCCGGGTACCCCTGTAAATACTGACACACTCCCCGGGGACCACCTGTAAATACTGACACACTCCCCCAGGGACCCCCTGTAAATACTGACTCACTTCCCGGGGACTCTCTGTAAATACTGAAACACTCCCCGGGGACCCCCTGTAAATACTGACACACTCACCGGTGACCCTCTGTAAATATTGACACACTCCCTGTAAATATTGACACACTCCCCCGGGGAACTCCCTGTAAATACTGATACACTCCCTGGGAACTCCCTGTAAATACTTACCGCCGCAACCGCCCCCCCCCCCCCCACTCCCCGAGGGGCCCCTGTGAATACTGACACACTCCCTCGGGGAGCACCCTGTAAACAATGACACACTCGCCGGGGAACTCCCTGTAAATACTGACACACTCCTTGGGAACTCCCTGTAAATACTGACACCCCCCCCCAGGGACCCCTGTAAATACTGACACACACCCCGGGGAACACCGTGTAAACACTGACACACTCCCTGGGGACCCCCTGTAAATACTGACACTCTCCCCGGATACCCCCTGTAAATACTGACTCACTCCCCTGGTCTCCCTGTAAATACTGACACTCTCCCCGGGAACCCCCTGTAAATACTGACTCACTACCCAGGGGACCTGCTGTAAATAATGACTCACTCCCCGGGTCTCCCTGTAAATACTGACACACTCCCCCGGGGTCACCCCCTGTAAATACTGACACACCCCCGGGGAACACCCTGTAAATACTGGCACACTACCCGGGGAACTGCCTGTAAATATTGACACACTCCCTGGGAACTCCCTGTAAATAGTGACACACTCCCCCGGGGAACTCCCTGTAAATACTGACACACTCCCTGGGAAATTCCTGTAAATTCTGACCCCCCACCCCCCCAGGGACCCCTGTAAATACTGACACACTCCCCCGGGAAGCACCCTGGAAACAATGACACACTCCTGGGGAACTCCCTGTAAATACTGACACACTCCTTGGGAACTCCCTGTAAATACAGACCCCCCCCCCCCCCCGGGACCCCTGTAAATACTGACACACACCCCGGGGAACACCCTGTAAATACTGACACACGCCCCGGGATCCCCTGTAAATACTGACACTCTCCCCGGGAACCCCCTGTTGACACAGTCCCCGGTGACCCTCTGTAAATACTGACACTCTCGCCGGGTACCCCTGTAAATACTGACACACTCCCCGGGGACCACCTGTAAATACTCACACACTCCCAGGGGACCCCCTGTAAATACTGGCACACTCCCCGGGGAACCCCTGTAAATACTGATACATTCCCTGTGGACTCCCTGTAAATACTGACACACTCCCCTGGGGAACTCCCTGTAAATACTGACCCACTCCCTGGGGACTCCCTGTAAATACTGACCACCCCCCAGGGACCCCTGTAAATACTGACCCCCCCCCCCCCCCCCGGGGAACACCCTGTAAACACAGACACACTCCCCGGGGACCCCCTGTAAATACTGACACACTCCCCGGGGACCACCTCTAAATACTGACACACTCCCCCAGGGACCCCCTGGAAATACTGACTCACTTCCCGGGGATTCTCTGTAAATACTGACACACTCCCAGGGGACCCCCTGTAAATACTGACACTCTCCCCGGGTACCCCCTGTAAATACTGACACACTCGCCGGGATCCCCTGTAAATACTGACACTCTCCCCGGGAACCCCCTGTTGACACAGTCCCCGGTGACCCTCTGTAAACACTGACACTCTCGCCGGGTACCCCTGTAAATACGGACACACGCCCCGGGGACCACCTGTAAATACTGACTCACTCCCCCAGGGACCCCCTGTAAATACTGACTCACTTCCCGGGTACCCCTGTAAATACTGACACACTCCCCGGGGACCCCGTGTAAATACTGACACACTCCCCCAGGGACCCCCTGTAAATACTGACTCACTTCCCGGGGACCCCGTGTAAATACTGACGCACTCCCCGAGGGCCCCGTGTAAATACTGACACACTCCCCGTGGACCCCCTGTAAATACTGACACTCTCCCCGGGACCCACCCTGTAAACACTGACACATTCCCCGAGGACCCCGTGTAAATACTGACACACACCCCGGGGACCCCGTGTAAATACTGACACACTCCCCGAGGACCCAGTGTAAATATAGGCACACTCCCAGGGGACGCCCTGTAAATACTGACACACTCCCTCGGGGAACTCCCTGTAAATACTGACACACTCCCTGGGGACTCCCTGTAAGTACTGACCACCCCGCAGGGACCCCTGTAAATACTGACACCCCCCCCCGGGGAACACCCTGTAAACACAGACACACTCCCCGGGGACCCCCTGTAAATACTGACACACTCCCCGGGAACCCCAGTAAATACTAAGACACTCCCCGGGATCCCCTGTAAATACTGACACTCTCCCCGGGAACCCCCTGTTGACACAGTCCCCGGTGACCCTCTGTAAATACTGACACTCTCGCCGGGCACCCTGTGAATACGGACACACTCCCCGGGGACCACCTGTAAATACTGACACACTCCCCCAGGGACCCCCTGTAAATACTGACTCACTTCCCGGGGACTCTCTGTAAATACTGACACACTCCCCGGGGACCCCCTGTAAATACTGACACACTCACCGGTGACCCTCTGTAAATATTGACACACTCCCTGTAAATATTGACACACTCCCCCGGGGAACTCCCTGTAAATACTGACACACTCCCTGGGAACTTCCTGTAAATACAGACCGCCGCAACCCCCCCCCCCCCCCTCCACTCCCCCAGGGACCCCTGTAAATACTGACACACTCCCCGGGGACCCCGTGTAAATACTGACACACTCCCCCAGGGAACCCCCTGTAAATACTGACTCACTTCCCGGGGACCCCGTGTAAATACTGACGCACTCCCCGAGGACCCCGTGTAAATACTGACACACTCCCCGTGGACCCCCTGTAAATACTGACACTCTCCCCGGGACCCACCCTGTAAACACTGACACATTCCCCGAGGACCCCGTGTAAATACTGACACACCCCCCGGGGACCCCGTGTAAATACTGACACACTCCCCGAGGACCCAGTGTAAATACAGGCACACTCCCAGGGGACCCCCTGTAAATACTGGCACACTCCCCGGGGAACCCCTGTAAATACTGATACATTCCCTGGGGACTCCCTGTAAATACTGACACACTCCCCCGGGGAACTCCCTGTAAATACTGACACACTCCCTGGGGACTCCCTGTAAATACTGACCACCCCGCAGGGACCCCTGTAAATACTGACACCCCCCCCCGGGGAACACCCTGTAAACACAGACACACTCCCCGGGGACCCCCTGTAAATACTGACACACTCCCCGGGAACCCCAGTAAATACTGAGACACTCCCCGGGATCCCCTGTAAATACTGACACTCTCCCCGGGAACCCCCTGTTGACACAGTCCCCGGTGACCCTCTGTAAATACTGACACTCTCGCCGGGCACCCTGTGAATACGGACACACTCCCCGGGGACCACCTGTAAATACTGACACACTCCCCCAGGGACCCCCTGTAAATACTGACTCACTTCCCGGGGACTCTCTGTAAATACTGACACACTCCCCGGGGACCCCCTGTAAATACTGACACACTCACCGGTGACCCTCTGTAAATATTGACACACTCCCTGTAAATATTGACACACTCCCCCGGGGAACTCCCTGTAAATACTGACACACTCCCTGGGAACTCCCTGTAAATACAGACCGCCGCAACCCCCCCCCCCCCCCCCCCTCCACTCCCCCAGGGACCCCTGTAAATACTGACACACTCCCCGGGGACCCCGTGTAAATACTGACACACTCCCCCAGGGACCCCCTGTAAATACTGACTCACTTCCCGGGGACTCTCTGTAAATACTGACACACTTCCCGGGGACCCCCTGTAAATACTGACACACTCACCGGTGACCCTCTGTAAATATTGACACACTCCCTGTAAATATTGACACACTCCCCCGGGGAACTCCCTGTAAATACTGACACACTCCCTGGGAACTCCCTGTAAATACAGACCGCCGCAACCCCCCCCTCCCCCAGGGACCCCTGTGATTACAGACACACTCCCCCGGGGAGCACCCTGTAAACAATGACACACTCCCCGGGGAACTCCCTGTAAATACTGACACACTCCTTGGGAACTCCCTGTAAATACTGACACCCACCCCCCCCGCCCCCAGGGACCCCTGTAAATACTGACACACACCCCGGGGAACACCGTGTAAACACTGACACACTCCCTGGGGACCCCCTGTAAATACTGACACTCTCCCCGGGTACCCCCTGTAAATACTGACTCACTCCCCGGGTCTCCCTGTAAATACTGACACTCTCCCCGGGAACCCCCTGTAAATACGGACTCACTCCCCCGGGGACCCGCTGTAAATAATGACTCACTCCCCGGGTCTCCCTGTAAATACTGACACACTCCCCCGGGGTCACCCCCTGTAAATACTGACACACCCCTGGAGAACACCCTGTAAATACTGGCACACTACCCGGGGAACTGCCTGTAAATATTGACACACTCCCTGGGAACTCCCTGTAAATAGTGACACACTCCCCTGGGGAACTCCCTGTAAATACTGACACACTCCCTGGGAACTCCCTGTAAATACTGACCCCCCCCCCCCTCCACTCCCCCAGGGACCCGTGTAAATACTGACACACTCCCCCGGGGAGCACCCTGTAAACAATGACACACTCCCGGGGAACTCCCTGTAAATACTGACACACTCCCTGGGAACTCCCTGTAAATACTGACCCCCCCCCCCCCCCCCCCAGTGACCCCTGTAAATACTGACACACACCCCGGGGAACTCCCTGTAAACACTGACACTCATCGGACACCCCCTGTAAATACTGACACTCTTCCTGGGTACCCCCTGTAAATACTGACTCACTCCCCCGGGGACCCACTGTAAATACTGACTCACTCTCCGGGTCTCCCTGTAAATACTGACGCACTCCCCCGGGGTCACCCCCTGTAAATACTCACACACTCCCCGGTCTCCTTGTAAATACTGACACACTCTCGGGGACCACGTGTAAATACTGACGCACTCCCCGAGGACCCCCTGTAAATATGACACTCTCCCCAGGGCCCCCCAGTAAACACTGACACATTCCCCGAAGACCTCGTGTAAATACTGACACACCCCCCGGGGACCCCGTGTAAATACTGACACACTCCCCGAGGACCCAGTGTAAATACTGGCACACTCCCAGGGGACCCCCTGTAAATACTGATACATTCCCTGGGGACTCCCTGTAAATACTGACACACTCCCAGGGGACCCCCTGTAAATACTGACACTCTCCCCGGGTACCCCCTGTAAATACTGACGCACTCCCCGGGATCCCCTGTAAATACTGACACTCTCCCCGGGAACCCCCTGTTGACACAGTCCCCGGTGACCCTCTGTAAATACCGACACTCTCCGCGGGTACCCCTGTAAATACTGACACACTCCCCGGGGACCCCCTGTAAATACTGATACATTCCCTGGGGACTCCCTGTAAATACTGACACACTCCCCCGGGCAACTCCCTGTAAATACTTACACACTCCCTGGGGACTCCCTGTAAATACTGACCACCCCCCAGGGACCCCTGTAAATACTGATACATTCCCTGGGGACTCCCTGTAAATACTGACACACTCCCCCGGGGAACTCCCTGTAAATACTGACACACTCCCCGGGCCCACCTGTAAATACTGACACACTCCCCCAGGGACCCCCTGTAAATACTGACTCACTTCCCGGGGACTCTCTGTAAATACTGACACACTCCCAGTGGACCCCCTGTAAATACTGACACTCTCCCCGGGTATCCCCTGTAAATACTGACACACTCCCCGGGATCCCCTGTAAATACTGACACTCTCCCCGGGAACCCCCTGTTGACACAGACCCCGGTGACCCTCTGTAAATACTGACACTCTCGCCGGGTACCCCTGTAAATACTGACACACTCCCCCAGGGACCCCCTGTAAATACTGACTCACTTCCCGGGGACTCTCTGTAAATACTGAAACACTCCCCGGGGACCCCCTGTAAATACTGACACACTCACCGGTGACCCTCTGTAAATATTGACACACTCCCTGTAAATATTGACACACTCCCCCGGGGAACTCCCTGTAAATACTGACACACTCCCTGGGAACTCCCTGTAAATACTGACCGCCGCAACCCCCCCCCCCCCCCCACTCCCCCAGGGACCCCTGTGAATACTGACACACACCCCGGGGAGCACATTGTAAACAGTGACACACTCCCTGGGGACCCCCTGGAAATACTGACACTCTCCCCGGATACCCCCTGTAAATACTGACTCACTCCCCGGGTCTCCCTGTAAATACTGACACTCTCCCCGGGAACCCCCTGTAAATACTGACTCACTACCCCGGGGCCCGCTGTAAATACTGACTCACTCCCCGGGTCTCCCTGTAAATACTGACACTCTCCCCGGGAACCCCCTGTAAATACTGACTCACTACCCCGGGGACCCGCTGTAAATACTGACTCACTCCCCGGGTCTCCCTGTAAATACTGACACACTCCCCCGGGGAACACCCTGTAAATACTGGCACACTACCCGGGGAACTGCCTGTAAATATTGACACACTCCCTGGGAACTCCCTGTAAATAGTGACACACTCCCCCGGGGAACTCCCTGTAAATACTGACACACTCCCTGGGAACTCCCTGTAAATACTGACCCCCCACCCCCCCAGGGACCCCTGTAAATACTGACACACTCCCCCAGGAAGCACCCTGTAAACAATGACACACTCCCGGGGAACTCCCTGTAAATACTGACACACTCCTTGGGAACTCCCTGTAAATACTGACCACCCCCCAGGGACTACTGTAAATACTGACACACTCCCCGGGAACCCCTGTAAATACTGAGACACTCCCCGGGGACCCCCTGTAAATACTGGCACACTCCCCGGGGAACCCCTGTAAATACTGATACATTCGCTGGGGACTCCCTGTAAATACTGACACACTCCCCCGGGGAACTCCCTGTAAATACTGACACACTCCCCGGGGCCCACCTGTAAATACTGACACACTCCCCCAGGGACCCCCTGTAAATACTGACTCACTTCCCGGGGACTCTCTGTAAATACTGACACACTCCCAGGGGACCCCCTGTAAATACTGACACTCTCCCCGGGTATCCCCTGTAAATACTGACACACTCCCCGGGATCCCCTGTAAATACTGACACTCTCCCCGGGAACCCCCTGTTGACACAGTCCCCGGTGACCCTCTGTAAATACTGACACTCTCGCCGGGTACCCCTGTAAATACTGACACACTCCCCGGGGACCACCTGTAAATACTGACACACTCCCCCAGGGACCCCCTGTAAATACTGACTCACTTCCCGGGGACTCTCTGTAAATACTGAAACACTCCCCGGGGACCCCCTGTAAATACTGACACACTCACCGGTGACCCTCTGTAAATATTGACACACTCCCTGTAAATATTGACACACTCCCCCGGGGAACTCCCTGTAAATACTGATACACTCCCTGGGAACTCCCTGTAAATACTTACCGCCGCAACCGCCCCCCCCCCCCCACTCCCCGAGGGGCCCCTGTGAATACTGACACACTCCCTCGGGGAGCACCCTGTAAACAATGACACACTCGCCGGGGAACTCCCTGTAAATACTGACACACTCCTTGGGAACTCCCTGTAAATACTGACACCCCCCCCCAGGGACCCCTGTAAATACTGACACACACCCCGGGGAACACCGTGTAAACACTGACACACTCCCTGGGGACCCCCTGTAAATACTGACACTCTCCCCGGATACCCCCTGTAAATACTGACTCACTCCCCTGGTCTCCCTGTAAATACTGACACTCTCCCCGGGAACCCCCTGTAAATACTGACTCACTACCCAGGGGACCTGCTGTAAATAATGACTCACTCCCCGGGTCTCCCTGTAAATACTGACACACTCCCCCGGGGTCACCCCCTGTAAATACTGACACACCCCCGGGGAACACCCTGTAAATACTGGCACACTACCCGGGGAACTGCCTGTAAATATTGACACACTCCCTGGGAACTCCCTGTAAATAGTGACACACTCCCCCGGGGAACTCCCTGTAAATACTGACACACTCCCTGGGAAATTCCTGTAAATTCTGACCCCCCACCCCCCCAGGGACCCCTGTAAATACTGACACACTCCCCCGGGAAGCACCCTGTAAACAATGACACACTCCTGGGGAACTCCCTGTAAATACTGACACACTCCTTGGGAACTCCCTGTAAATACAGACCCCCCCCCCCCCCCGGGACCCCTGTAAATACTGACACACACCCCGGGGAACACCCTGTAAATACTGACACACGCCCCGGGATCCCCTGTAAATACTGACACTCTCCCCGGGAACCCCCTGTTGACACAGTCCCCGGTGACCCTCTGTAAATACTGACACTCTCGCCGGGTACCCCTGTAAATACTGACACACTCCCCGGGGACCACCTGTAAATACTCACACACTCCCAGGGGACCCCCTGTAAATACTGGCACACTCCCCGGGGAACCCCTGTAAATACTGATACATTCCCTGTGGACTCCCTGTAAATACTGACACACTCCCCTGGGGAACTCCCTGTAAATACTGACCCACTCCCTGGGGACTCCCTGTAAATACTGACCACCCCCCAGGGACCCCTGTAAATACTGACCCCCCCCCCCCCCGGGGAACACCCTGTAAACACAGACACACTCCCCGGGGACCCCCTGTAAATACTGACACACTCCCCGGGGACCACCTCTAAATACTGACACACTCCCCCAGGGACCCCCTGGAAATACTGACTCACTTCCCGGGGATTCTCTGTAAATACTGACACACTCCCAGGGGACCCCCTGTAAATACTGACACTCTCCCCGGGTACCCCCTGTAAATACTGACACACTCGCCGGGATCCCCTGTAAATACTGACACTCTCCCCGGGAACCCCCTGTTGACACAGTCCCCGGTGACCCTCTGTAAACACTGACACTCTCGCCGGGTACCCCTGTAAATACGGACACACGCCCCGGGGACCACCTGTAAATACTGACTCACTCCCCCAGGGACCCCCTGTAAATACTGACTCACTTCCCGGGTACCCCTGTAAATACTGACACACTCCCCGGGGACCCCGTGTAAATACTGACACACTCCCCCAGGGACCCCCTGTAAATACTGACTCACTTCCCGGGGACCCCGTGTAAATACTGACGCACTCCCCGAGGGCCCCGTGTAAATACTGACACACTCCCCGTGGACCCCCTGTAAATACTGACACTCTCCCCGGGACCCACCCTGTAAACACTGACACATTCCCCGAGGACCCCGTGTAAATACTGACACACACCCCGGGGACCCCGTGTAAATACTGACACACTCCCCGAGGACCCAGTGTAAATATAGGCACACTCCCAGGGGACGCCCTGTAAATACTGACACACTCCCTCGGGGAACTCCCTGTAAATACTGACACACTCCCTGGGGACTCCCTGTAAGTACTGACCACCCCGCAGGGACCCCTGTAAATACTGACACCCCCCCCCGGGGAACACCCTGTAAACACAGACACACTCCCCGGGGACCCCTGTAAATACTGACACACTCCCCGGGAACCCCAGTAAATACTAAGACACTCCCCGGGATCCCCTGTAAATACTGACACTCTCCCCGGGAACCCCCTGTTGACACAGTCCCCGGTGACCCTCTGTAAATACTGACACTCTCGCCGGGCACCCTGTGAATACGGACACACTCCCCGGGGACCACCTGTAAATACTGACACACTCCCCCAGGGACCCCCTGTAAATACTGACTCACTTCCCGGGGACTCTCTGTAAATACTGACACACTCCCCGGGGACCCCCTGTAAATACTGACACACTCACCGGTGACCCTCTGTAAATATTGACACACTCCCTGTAAATATTGACACACTCCCCCGGGGAACTCCCTGTAAATACTGACACACTCCCTGGGAACTTCCTGTAAATACAGACCGCCGCAACCCCCCCCCCCCTCCACTCCCCCAGGGACCCCTGTAAATACTGACACACTCCCCGGGGACCCCGTGTAAATACTGACACACTCCCCCAGGGAACCCCCTGTAAATACTGACTCACTTCCCGGGGACCCCGTGTAAATACTGACGCACTCCCCGAGGACCCCGTGTAAATACTGACACACTCCCCGTGGACCCCCTGTAAATACTGACACTCTCCCCGGGACCCACCCTGTAAACACTGACACATTCCCCGAGGACCCCGTGTAAATACTGACACACCCCCCGGGGACCCCGTGTAAATACTGACACACTCCCCGAGGACCCAGTGTAAATACAGGCACACTCCCAGGGGACCCCCTGTAAATACTGGCACACTCCCCGGGGAACCCCTGTAAATACTGATACATTCCCTGGGGACTCCCTGTAAATACTGACACACTCCCCCGGGGAACTCCCTGTAAATACTGACACACTCCCTGGGGACTCCCTGTAAATACTGACCACCCCGCAGGGACCCCTGTAAATACTGACACCCCCCCCCGGGGAACACCCTGTAAACACAGACACACTCCCCGGGGACCCCCTGTAAATACTGACACACTCCCCGGGAACCCCAGTAAATACTGAGACACTCCCCGGGATCCCCTGTAAATACTGACACTCTCCCCGGGAACCCCCTGTTGACACAGTCCCCGGTGACCCTCTGTAAATACTGACACTCTCGCCGGGCACCCTGTGAATACGGACACACTCCCCGGGGACCACCTGTAAATACTGACACACTCCCCCAGGGACCCCCTGTAAATACTGACTCACTTCCCGGGGACTCTCTGTAAATACTGACACACTCCCCGGGGACCCCCTGTAAATACTGACACACTCACCGGTGACCCTCTGTAAATATTGACACACTCCCTGTAAATATTGACACACTCCCCCGGGGAACTCCCTGTAAATACTGACACACTCCCTGGGAACTCCCTGTAAATACAGACCGCCGCAACCCCCCCCCCCCCCCCCCCCTCCACTCCCCCAGGGACCCCTGTAAATACTGACACACTCCCCGGGGACCCCGTGTAAATACTGACACACTCCCCCAGGGACCCCCTGTAAATACTGACTCACTTCCCGGGGACTCTCTGTAAATACTGACACACTTCCCGGGGACCCCCTGTAAATACTGACACACTCACCGGTGACCCTCTGTAAATATTGACACACTCCCTGTAAATATTGACACACTCCCCCGGGGAACTCCCTGTAAATACTGACACACTCCCTGGGAACTCCCTGTAAATACAGACCGCCGCAACCCCCCCCTCCCCCAGGGACCCCTGTGAATACAGACACACTCCCCCGGGGAGCACCCTGTAAACAATGACACACTCCCCGGGGAACTCCCTGTAAATACTGACACACTCCTTGGGAACTCCCTGTAAATACTGACACCCACCCCCCCCGCCCCCAGGGACCCCTGTAAATACTGACACACACCCCGGGGAACACCGTGTAAACACTGACACACTCCCTGGGGACCCCCTGTAAATACTGACACTCTCCCCGGGTACCCCCTGTAAATACTGACTCACTCCCCGGGTCTCCCTGTAAATACTGACACTCTCCCCGGGAACCCCCTGTAAATACGGACTCACTCCCCCGGGGACCCGCTGTAAATAATGACTCAATCCCCGGGTCTCCCTGTAAATACTGACACACTCCCCCGGGGTCACCCCCTGTAAATACTGACACACCCCTGGAGAACACCCTGTAAATACTGGCACACTACCCGGGGAACTGCCTGTAAATATTGACACACTCCCTGGGAACTCCCTGTAAATAGTGACACACTCCCCTGGGGAACTCCCTGTAAATACTGACACACTCCCTGGGAACTCCCTGTAAATACTGACCCCCCCCCCCCTCCACTCCCCCAGGGACCCGTGTAAATACTGACACACTCCCCCGGGGAGCACCCTGTAAACAATGACACACTCCCGGGGAACTCCCTGTAAATACTGACACACTCCCTGGGAACTCCCTGTAAATACTGACCCCCCCCCCCCCCCCCCAGTGACCCCTGTAAATACTGACACACACCCCGGGGAACTCCCTGTAAACACTGACACTCATCGGACACCCCCTGTAAATACTGACACTCTTCCTGGGTACCCCCTGTAAATACTGACTCACTCCCCCGGGGACCCACTGTAAATACTGACTCACTCTCCGGGTCTCCCTGTAAATACTGACGCACTCCCCCGGGGTCACCCCCTGTAAATACTCACACACTCCCCGGTCTCCTTGTAAATACTGACACACTCTCGGGGACCACGTGTAAATACTGACGCACTCCCCGAGGACCCCCTGTAAATATGACACTCTCCCCAGGGCCCCCCAGTAAACACTGACACATTCCCCGAAGACCTCGTGTAAATACTGACACACCCCCCGGGGACCCCGTGTAAATACTGACACACTCCCCGAGGACCCAGTGTAAATACTGGCACACTCCCAGGGGACCCCCTGTAAATACTGATACATTCCCTGGGGACTCCCTGTAAATACTGACACACTCCCAGGGGACCCCCTGTAAATACTGACACTCTCCCCGGGTACCCCCTGTAAATACTGACGCACTCCCCGGGATCCCCTGTAAATACTGACACTCTCCCCGGGAACCCCCTGTTGACACAGTCCCCGGTGACCCTCTGTAAATACCGACACTCTCCGCGGGTACCCCTGTAAATACTGACACACTCCCCGGGGACCCCCTGTAAATACTGATACATTCCCTGGGGACTCCCTGTAAATACTGACACACTCCCCCGGGCAACTCCCTGTAAATACTTACACACTCCCTGGGGACTCCCTGTAAATACTGACCACCCCCCAGGGACCCCTGTAAATACTGACACACTCCCCGGGAACCCCTGTAAATACTGAGACACTCCCTGGGGACCCCCTGTAAATACTGACACACTCCCCGGGGACCCCCTGTAAATACTGACACTCTCCCCGGGAACCCCCTGTTGACACAGTCCCCGGTGACCCTCTGTAAATACCGACAATCTCCGCGGGTACCCCTGTAAATACTGACACACTCCCCGGGGACCACCTGCAAATACTGACACACTCCCCGGGAACGCCTTGTAAATACTGACACACTCCCCGGGGACCCCCTGTAAATACTGACACACTCACCGGTGACACTGTAAATACTGACACTCTCCCCGGGTACCCCCTGTAAATACTGACTCACTCCCCGGGGACCCCCTGTAAATACTGACTCACTCCCCGGATCTCCTTGTAAAAACTGGCACTCTCCCCGGGTACCCCCTGTAAATACTGACACTTTCCCCGGGGGTCACCCCCTGTAAATACTGACACATTCCCAGGGACCCCGTGTAAATACTGACGCACTCCCCGAGGACCCCGTGTAAATACTGACACACTCCCCGGGGACCCCCTGTAAATACTGACACACTCCCCGGGACCCCCACTGTA
Organism: Scyliorhinus torazame; assembly: GCF_047496885.1. Lineage (NCBI taxonomy): Eukaryota > Metazoa > Chordata > Chondrichthyes > Carcharhiniformes > Scyliorhinidae > Scyliorhinus > Scyliorhinus torazame. The sequence continues at coordinate 24,933,680 of NC_092731.1, read as the reverse complement.
AATACTGACACATTCCCCGAGGACCCCGTGTAAATACTGACACACTCCCCGGGGATCCCGTGAAAATACTGACACACCCCCCGAATACCCAGTGTAAATACTGACACACTCCCCGGGGACCCCCCGTAAATACTGGCACATTCCCTGGGGTCTCCCTGTAAATACTGACACACTCTCCCGGGGAACTCCCTGTAAACACTGACACACTCCCCGGGGCCTCACTGTAAATACTGACACACTCCCCGGGAACCCCAAGTAAAAACTGACACATTCCCCGTGGACCCCCTGTAAATACTGACACACTCCCCAGGAATCCCCTGTAACTACTGACACATTCCCCGGGTAGTCCCTGTAAATACTGACACACTCCCCGGTGACCCCCTGTAAATACTGACACATTCCCCAGGAACACCCTGTAAATACTGACACACGCCCCGGGGACCACCTGTAAATACTGACTCACTCCCCCAGGGACCCCCTGTAAATACTGACTCACTGCCCGGGTACCCCTGTAAATGCTGACACACTCCCCGGGGACCCCGTGTAAATACTGACACACTCCCCCAGGGACCCCCTGTAAATACTGACTCACTTCCCGGGGACCCCGTGTAAATACTGACGCACTCCCCGAGGGCCCCGTGTAAATACTGACACACTCCCCGTGGACCCCCTGTAAATACTGACACTCTCCCCGGGACCCACCCTGTAAACACTGACACATTCCCCGAGGACCCCGTGTAAATACTGACACACACCCCGGGGACCCCGTGTAAATACTGACACACTCCCCGAGGACCCAGTGTAAATATTGGCACACTCCCAGGGGACCCCCTGTAAATACTGACACACTCCCTCGGGGAACTCCCTGTAAATACTGACACACTCCCTGGGGACTCCCTGTAAGTACTGACCACCCCGCAGGGACCCCTGTAAATACTGACACCCCCCCCCGGGGAACACCCTGTAAACACAGACACACTCCCCGGGGACCCCCTGTAAATACTGACACACTCCCCGGGAACCCCAGTAAATACTGAGACACTCCCCGGGATCCCCTGTAAATACTGACACTCTCCCCGGGAACCCCCTGTTGACACAGTCCCCGGTGACCCTCTGTAAATACTGACACTCTCGCCGGGCACCCTGTGAATACGGACACACTCCCCGGGGACCACCTGTAAATACTGACACACTCCCCCAGGGACCCCCTGTAAATACTGACTCACTTCCCGGGGACTCTCTGTAAATACTGACACACTCCCCGGGGACCCCCTGTAAATACTGACACACTCACCGGTGACCCTCTGTAAATATTGACACACTCCCTGTAAATATTGACACACTCCCCCGGGGAACTCCCTGTAAATACTGACACACTCCCTGGGAACTTCCTGTAAATACAGACCGCCGCAACCCCCCCCCCCCCCTCCACTCCCCCAGGGACCCCTGTAAATACTGACACACTCCCCGGGGACCCCGTGTAAATACTGACACACTCCCCCAGGGAACCCCCTGTAAATACTGACTCACTTCCCGGGGACCCCGTGTAAATACTGACGCACTCCCCGGGGACCCCGTGTAAATACTGACACACTCCCCGAGGACCCAGTGTAAATACTGGCACACTCCCAGGGGACCCCCTGTAAATACTGATACATTCCCTGGGGACTCCCTGTAAATACTGACACACTCTCGGGGACCACGTGTAAATACTGACGCACTCCCCGAGGACCCCGTGTAAATACTGATACACTCCCCGTGGACCCCCTGTAAATATGACACTCTCCCCAGGGCCCCCCAGTAAACACTGACACATTCCCCGAAGACCTCGTGTAAATACTGACACACCCCCCGGGGACCCCGTGTAAATACTGACACACTCCCCGAGGACCCAGTGTAAATACTGGCACACTCCCAGGGGACCCCCTGTAAATACTGATACATTCCCTGGGGACTCCCTGTAAATACTGACACACTCCCAGGGGACCCCCTGTAAATACTGACACTCTCCCCGGGTACCCCCTGTAAATACTGACGCACTCCCCGGGATCCCCTGTAAATACTGACACTCTCCCCGGGAACCCCCTGTTGACACAGTCCCCGGTGACCCTCTGTAAATACCGACACTCTCCGCGGGTACCCCTGTAAATACTGACACACTCCCCGGGGACCCCCTGTAAATACTGATACATTCCCTGGGGACTCCCTGTAAATACTGACACACTCCCCCGGGCAACTCCCTGTAAATACTTACACACTCCCTGGGGACTCCCTGTAAATACTGACCACCCCCCAGGGACCCCTGTAAATACTGACACACTCCCCGGGAACCCCTGTAAATACTGACTCACTCCCCGGATCTCCTTGTAAAAACTGGCACTCTCCCCGGGTACCCCCTGTAAATACTGACACTTTCCCCGGGGGTCACCCCCTGTAAATACTGACACATTCCCAGGGACCCCGTGTAAATACTGACGCACTCCCCGAGGACCCCGTGTAAATACTGACACACTCCCCGGGGACCCCCTGTAAATACTGACACACTCCCCGGGACCCCCACTGTAAATACTGACACATTCCCCGAGGACCCCGTGTAAATACTGACACACTCCCCGGGGACCCCGTGAAAATACTGACACACCCCCCGAATACCCAGTGTAAATACTGACACACTCCCCGGGGACCCCCCGTAAATACTGGCACATTCCCTGGGGTCTCCCTGTAAATACTGACACACTCTCCCGGGGAACTCCCTGTAAACACTGACACACTCCCCGGGGCCTCACTGTAAATACTGACACACTCCCCGGGAACCCCAAGTAAAAACTGACACATTCCCCGTGGACCCCCTGTAAATACTGACACACTCCCCAGGAATCCCCTGTAACTACTGACACATTCCCCGGGTAGTCCCTGTAAATACTGACACACTCCCCGGTGACCCCCTGTAAATACTGACACATTCCCCAGGAACACCCTGTAAATACTGACACACGCCCCGGGGACCACCTGTAAATACTGACTCACTCCCCCAGGGACCCCCTGTAAATACTGACTCACTTCCCGGGTACCCCTGTAAATGCTGACACACTCCCCGGGGACCCCGTGTAAATACTGACACACTCCCCCAGGGACCCCCTGTAAATACTGACTCACTTCCCGGGGACCCCGTGTAAATACTGACGCACTCCCCGAGGGCCCCGTGTAAATACTGACACACTCCCCGTGGACCCCCTGTAAATACTGACACTCTCCCCGGGACCCACCCTGTAAACACTGACACATTCCCCGAGGACCCCGTGTAAATACTGACACACACCCCGGGGACCCCGTGTAAATACTGACACACTCCCCGAGGACCCAGTGTAAATATAGGCACACTCCCAGGGGACCCCCTGTAAATACTGACACACTCCCTCGGGGAACTCCCTGTAAATACTGACACACTCCCTGGGGACTCCCTGTAAGTACTGACCACCCCGCAGGGACCCCTGTAAATACTGACACCCCCCCCCGGGGAACACCCTGTAAACACAGACACACTCCCCGGGGACCCCCTGTAAATACTGACACACTCCCCGGGAACCCCAGTAAATACTGAGACACTCCCCGGGATCCCCTGTAAATACTGACACTCTCCCCGGGAACCCCCTGTTGACACAGTCCCCGGTGACCCTCTGGAAATACTGACACTCTCGCCGGGCACCCTGTGAATACGGACAGACTCCCCGGGGACCACCTGTAAATACTGACACACTCCCCCAGGGACCCCCTGTAAATACTGACTCACTTCCCGGGGACTCTCTGTAAATACTGACACACTCCCCGGGGACCCCCTGTAAATACTGACACACTCACCGGTGACCCTCTGTAAATATTGACACACTCCCTGTAAATATTGACACACTCCCCCGGGGAACTCCCTGTAAATACTGACACACTCCCTGGGAACTTCCTGTAAATACAGACCGCCGCAACCCCCCCCCCCCCTCCAATCCCCCAGGGACCCCTGTAAATACTGACACACTCCCCGGGGACCCCGTGTAAATACTGACACACTCCCCCAGGGAACCCCCTGTAAATACTGACTCACTTCCCGGGGACCCCGTGTAAATACTGACGCACTCCCCGGGGACCCCGTGTAAATACTGACACACTCCCCGAGGACCCAGTGTAAATACTGGCACACTCCCAGGGGACCCCCTGTAAATACTGATACATTCCCTGGGGACTCCCTGTAAATACTGACACACTCTCGGGGACCACGTGTAAATACTGACGCACTCCCCGAGGACCCCGTGTAAATACTGATACACTCCCCGTGGACCCCCTGTAAATATGACACTCTCCCCAGGGCCCCCCAGTAAACACTGACACATTCCCCGAAGACCTCGTGTAAATACTGACACACCCCCCGGGGACCCCGTGTAAATACTGACACACTCCCCGAGGACCCAGTGTAAATACTGGCACACTCCCAGGGGACCCCCTGTAAATACTGATACATTCCCTGGGGACTCCCTGTAAATACTGACACACTCCCAGGGGACCCCCTGTAAATACTGACACTCTCCCCGGGTACCCCCTGTAAATACTGACGCACTCCCCGGGATCCCCTGTAAATACTGACACTCTCCCCGGGAACCCCCTGTTGACACAGTCCCCGGTGACCCTCTGTAAATACCGACACTCTCCGCGGGTACCCCTGTAAATACTGACACACTCCCCGGGGACCCCCTGTAAATACTGATACATTCCCTGGGGACTCCCTGTAAATACTGACACACTCCCCCGGGCAACTCCCTGTAAATACTTACACACTCCCTGGGGACTCCCTGTAAATACTGACCACCCCCCAGGGACCCCTGTAAATACTGACACACTCCCCGGGAACCCCTGTAAATACTGAGACACTCCCTGGGGACCCCCTGTAAATACTGACACACTCCCAGGGGACCCCCTGTAAATACTGACACTCTCCCCGGGTACCCCCTGTAAATACTGACACACTCCCCGGGATCCCCTGTAAATACTGACACTCTCCCCGGGAACCCCCTGTTGACACAGTCCCCGGTGACCCTCTGTAAATACCGACAATCTCCGCGGGTACCCCTGTAAATACTGACACACTCCCCGGGGACCACCTGCAAATACTGACACACTCCCCGGGAACGCCTTGTAAATACTGACACACTCCCCGGGGACCCCCTGTAAATACTGACACACTCACCGGTGACACTCTGTAAATACTGACACTCTCCCCGGGTACCCCCTGTAAATACTGACTCACTCCCCGGGGACCCCCTGTAAATACTGACTCACTCCCCGGATCTCCTTGTAAAAACTGGCACTCTCCCCGGGTACCCCCTGTAAATACTGACACTTTCCCCGGGGGTCACCCCCTGTAAATACTGACACATTCCCAGGGACCCCGTGTAAATACTGACGCACTCCCCGAGGACCCCGTGTAAATACTGACACACTCCCCAGGGACCCCCTGTAAATACTGACACACTCCCCGGGACCCCCACTGTAAATACTGACACATTCCCCGAGGACCCCGTGTAAATACTGACACACTCCCCGGGGTCCCCGTGTAAATACTGACACACCCCCCGAATACCCAGTGTAAATACTGACACACTCCCCGGGGACCCCCCGTAAATACTGGCACATTCCCTGGGGTCTCCCTGTAAATACTGACACACTCTCCCGGGGAACTCCCTGTAAACACTGACACACTCCCCGGGGCCTCACTGTAAATACTGACACACTCCCCGGGAACCCCAAGTAAAAACTGACACATTCCCCGTGGACCCCCTGTAAATACTGACACACTCCCCAGGAATCCCCTGTAACTACTGACACATTCCCCGGGTAGTCCCTGTAAATACTGACACACTCCCCGGTGACCCCCTGTAAATACTGACACATTCCCCAGGAACACCCTGTAAATACTGACACACGCCCCGGGGACCACCTGTAAATACTGACTCACTCCCCCAGGGACCCCCTGTAAATACTGACTCACTTCCCGGGTACCCCTGTAAATACTGACACACTCCCCGGGGACCCCGTGTAAATACTGACACACTCCCCCAGGGACCCCCTGTAAATACTGACTCACTTCCCGGGGACCCCGTGTAAATACTGACGCACTCCCCGAGGGCCCCGTGTAAATACTGACACACTCCCCGTGGACCCCCTGTAAATACTGACACTCTCCCCGGGACCCACCCTGTAAACACTGACACATTCCCCGAGGACCCCGTGTAAATACTGACACACACCCCGGGGACCCCGTGTAAATACTGACACACTCCCCGAGGACCCAGTGTAAATATAGGCACACTCCCAGGGGACCCCCTGTAAATACTGACACACTCCCTCGGGGAACTCCCTGTAAATACTGACACACTCCCTGGGGACTCCCTGTAAGTACTGACCACCCCGCAGGGACCCCTGTAAATACTGACACCCCCCCCCGGGGAACACCCTGTAAACACAGACACACTCCCCGGGGACCCCCTGTAAATACTGACACACTCCCCGGGAACCCCAGTAAATACTGAGACACTCCCCGGGATCCCCTGTAAATACTGACACTCTCCCCGGGAACCCCCTGTTGACACAGTCCCCGGTGACCCTCTGTAAATACTGACACTCTCGCCGGGCACCCTGTGAATACGGACACACTCCCCGGGGACCACCTGTAAATACTGACACACTCCCCCAGGGACCCCCTGTAAATACTGACTCACTTCCCGGGGACTCTCTGTAAATACTGACACACTCCCCGGGGACCCCCTGTAAATACTGACACACTCACCGGTGACCCTCTGTAAATATTGACACACTCCCTGTAAATATTGACACACTCCCCCGGGGAACTCCCTGTAAATACTGACACACTCCCTGGGAACTTCCTGTAAATACAGACCGCCGCAACCCCCCCCCCCCTCCACTCCCCCAGGGACCCCTGTAAATACTGACACACTCCCCGGGGACCCCGTGTAAATACTGACACACTCCCCCAGGGAACCCCCTGTAAATACTGACTCACTTCCCGGGGACCCCGTGTAAATACAGACGCACTCCCCGAGGACCCCGTGTAAATACTGACACACTCCCCGTGGACCCCCTGTAAATACTGACACTCTCCCCGGGACCCACCCTGTAAACACTGACACATTCCCCGAGGACCCCGTGTAAATACTGACACACCCCCCGGGGACCCCGTGTAAATACTGACACACTCCCCGAGGACCCAGTGTAAATACAGGCACACTCCCAGGGGACCCCCTGTAAATACTGGCACACTCCCCGGGGAACCCCTGTAAATACTGATACATTCCCTGGGGACTCCCTGTAAATACTGACACACTCCCCCGGGGAACTCCCTGTAAATACTGACACACTCCCTGGGGACTCCCTGTAAATACTGACCACCCCGCAGGGACCCCTGTAAATACTGACACCCCCCCCCGGGGAACACCCTGTAAACACAGACACACTCCCCTGGGACCCCCTGTAAATACTGACACACTCCCCGGGAACCCCAGTAAATACTGAGACACTCCCCGGGATCCCCTGTAAATACTGACACTCTCCCCGGGAACCCCCTGTTGACACAGTCCCCGGTGACCCTCTGTAAATACTGACACTCTCGCCGGGCACCCTGTGAATACGGACACACTCCCCGGGGACCACCTGTAAATACTGACACACTCCCCCAGGGACCCCCTGTAAATACTGACACACTCCCTGGGGACTCCCTGTAAATACTGACCACCCCCCAGGGACCCCTGTAAATACTGACACCCCCCCCCGGGGAACACCCTGTAAACACAGACACACTCCCCCAGGGACCCCCTGTAATTACTGACTCACTTCCCGGGGACTCTCTGTAAATACTGACACACTTCCCGGGGACCCCCTGTAAATACTGACACACTCACCGGTGACCCTCTGTAAATATTGACACACTCCCTGTAAATATTGACACACTCCCCCGGGGAACTCCCTGTAAATACTGACACACTCCCTGGGAACTCCCTGTAAATACAGACCGCCGCAACCCCCCCCTCCCCCAGGGACCCCTGTGAATACAGACACACTCCCCCGGGGAGCACCCTGTAAACAATGACACACTCCCCGGGGAACTCCCTGTAAATACTGACACACTCCTTGGGAACTCCCTGTAAATACTGACACCCACCCCCCCCGCCCCCAGGGACCCCTGTAAATACTGACACACACCCCGGGGAACACCGTGTAAACACTGACACACTCCCTGGGGACCCCCTGTAAATACTGACACTCTCCCCGGGTACCCCCTGTAAATACTGACTCACTCCCCGGGTCTCCCTGTAAATACTGACACTCTCCCCGGGAACCCCCTGTAAATACGGACTCACTCCCCCGGGGACCCGCTGTAAATACTGACTCACTCCCCGGGTCTCCCTGTAAATACTGACACACTCCCCCGGGGTCACCCCCTGTAAATACTGACACACCCCTGGAGAACACCCTGTAAATACTGGCACACTACCCGGGGAACTGCCTGTAAATATTGACACACTCCCTGGGAACTCCCTGTAAATAGTGACACACTCCCCTGGGGAACTCCCTGTAAATACTGACACACTCCCTGGGAACTCCCTGTAAATACTGACCCCCCCCCCCCCTCCACTCCCCCAGGGACCCGTGTAAATACTGACACACTCCCCCGGGGAGCACCCTGTAAACAATGACACACTCCCGGGGAACTCCCTGTAAATACTGACACACTCCCTGGGAACTCCCTGTAAATACTGACCCCCCCCCCCCCCAGTGACCCCTGTAAATACTGACACACACCCCGGGGAACTCCCTGTAAACACTGACACTCATCGGACACCCCCTGTAAATACTGACACTCTTCCTGGGTACCCCCTGTAAATACTGACTCACTCCCCCGGGGACCCACTGTAAATACTGACTCACTCTCCGGGTCTCCCTGTAAATACTGACGCACTCCCCCGGGGTCACCCCCTGTAAATACTCACACACTCCCCGGTCTCCTTGTAAATACTGACACACTCTCGGGGACCACGTGTAAATACTGACGCACTCCCCGAGGACCCCGTGTAAATACTGATACACTCCCCGTGGACCCCCTGTAAATATGACACTCTCCCCAGGGCCCCCCAGTAAACACTGACACATTCCCCGAAGACCTCGTGTAAATACTGACACACCCCCCGGGGACCCCGTGTAAATACTGACACACTCCCCGAGGACCCAGTGTAAATACTGGCACACTCCCAGGGGACCCCCTGTAAATACTGATACATTCCCTGGGGACTCCCTGTAAATACTGACACACTCCCAGGGGACCCCCTGTAAATACTGACACTCTCCCCGGGTACCCCCTGTAAATACTGACGCACTCCCCGGGATCCCCTGTAAATACTGACACTCTCCCCGGGAACCCCCTGTTGACACAGTCCCCGGTGACCCTCTGTAAATACCGACACTCTCCGCGGGTACCCCTGTAAATACTGACACACTCCCCGGGGACCCCCTGTAAATACTGATACATTCCCTGGGGACTCCCTGTAAATACTGACACACTCCCCCGGGCAACTCCCTGTAAATACTTACACACTCCCTGGGGACTCCCTGTAAATACTGACCACCCCCCAGGGACCCCTGTAAATACTGACACACTCCCCGGGAACCCCTGTAAATACTGAGACACTCCCTGGGGACCCCCTGTAAATACTGACACACTCCCAGGGGACCCCCTGTAAATACTGACACTCTCCCCGGGTACCCCCTGTAAATACTGACACACTCCCCGGGATCCCCTGTAAATACTGACACTCTCCCCGGGAACCCCCTGTTGACACAGTCCCCGGTGACCCTCTGTAAATACCGACAATCTCCGCGGGTACCCCTGTAAATACTGACACACTCCCCGGGGACCACCTGCAAATACTGACACACTCCCCGGGGACCCCCTGTAAATACTGACACACTCACCGGTGACACTCTGTAAATACTGACACTCTCCCCGGGTACCCCCTGTAAATACTGACTCACTCCCCGGGGACCCCCTGTAAATACTGACTCACTCCCCGGATCTCCTTGTAAAAACTGGCACTCTCCCCGGGTACCCCCTGTAAATACTGACACTTTCCCCGGGGGTCACCCCCTGTAAATACTGACACATTCCCAGGGACCCCGTGTAAATACTGACGCACTCCCCGAGGACCCCGTGTAAATACTGACACACTCCCCGGGGACCCCCTGTAAATACTGACACACTCCCCGGGACCCCCACTGTAAATACTGACACATTCCCCGAGGACCCCGTGTAAATACTGACACACTCCCCGGGGACCCCGTGTAAATACTGACACACCCCCCGAATACCCAGTGTAAATACTGACACACTCCCCGGGGACCCCCCGTAAATACTGGCACATTCCCTGGGGTCTCCCTGTAAATACTGACACACTCTCCCGGGGAACTCCCTGTAAACACTGACACACTCCCCGGGGCCTCACTGTAAATACTGACACACTCCCCGGGAACCCCAAGTAAAAACTGACACATTCCCCGTGGACCCCCTGTAAATACTGACACACTCCCCAGGAATCCCCTGTAACTACTGACACATTCCCCGGGTAGTCCCTGTAAATACTGACACACTCCCCGGGGACCCCCTGTAAATACTGACACACTCCCCTGGAACCCCCGTAAATACTGACACACTCCCCGGGAACCCCCTGTAAATACTGACCACTCCCCGGGTACCCCCTGTAAATACTGACACACTCCCCGGCGACCCCCTGTAAATACTGACACACTCCCCGGTGACCCTCTGTAAATACTGACACTCTCCCCGGGTACCCCCTGTAAATACTGACTCACTCCCCGGGGACCCCCTGTAAATACTGACTCACTCCCCGGGGACCCCCTGTAAATAATGACACACTCCCCCGGGGACCCGCTGTAAATACTGACTCACACCTCGGGGATCCCGTGTAAATCCTGACACACTCCAATGGGGTCCCCCCCTGTAAATACTGACACACTCCCCGGGTTTCCCTGTAAATACTGACACACTTCCGGGGACCCCGTGTAAATACTGACGCACTCCCCAGGGACCCCCTGTAAATACTGCCACACTCCCCGGGTTTCCCTGTAAATACTGACACACTTCCGGGGACCCCGTGTAAATACTGACACATTCCCCGGGGACTCCCTGTAAATACTGACACACTCCCCGGGGACCTCCTGTAAATACTGACACATTACCCGGGGACCCTCTGTAAATACTGACACACTCCCCGGGGACCCTCTGTAAATACTGACACATTCCCCGGGGACTCCCTGTAAATACGGACACAATGCTCGAGCACTGTCTGTAAATACTGACACACTCACCGAGCACCGTCTGTAAATCCTGACACAGTCCCCGGGAACCCCAAGTAAAAACTGACACATTCCCCGTGGACCCCCTGTAAATACTGACACACTCCCCAGGAATCCCCTGTAACTACTGACACATTCCCCGGGTAGTCCCTGTAAATACTGACACACTCCCCGGTGACCCCCTGTAAATACTGACACATTCCCCAGGAACACCCTGTAAATACTGACACACTCCCCGGGGACCCCCTGTAAATACTGACACACTCCCCTGGAACCCCCGTAAATACTGACACACTCCCCGGGAACCCCCTGTAAATACTGACCACTCCCCGGGTACCCCCTGTAAATACTGACACACTCCCCGGCGACCCCCTGTAAATACTGACACACTCCCCGGTGACCCTCTGTAAATACTGACACTCTCCCCGGGTACCCCCTGTAAATACTGACTCACTCCCCGGGGACCCCCTGTAAATACTGACTCACTCCCCGGGGACCCCCTGTAAATAATGACACACTCCCCGGGTTTCCCTGTAAATACTGACACACTTCCGGGGACCCCGTGTAAATACTGACGCACTCCCCAGGGACCCCCTGTAAATACTGCCACACTCCCCGGGTTTCCCTGTAAATACTGACACACTTCCGGGGACCCCGTGTAAATACTGACACATTCCCCGGGGACTCCCTGTAAATACTGACACACTCCCCGGGGACCTCCTGTAAATACTGACACATTACCCGGGGACCCTCTGTAAATACTGACACACTCCCCGGGGACCCTCTGTAAATACTGACACATTCCCCGGGGACTCCCTGTAAATACGGACACAATGCTCGAGCACTGTCTGTAAATACTGACACACTCACCGAGCACCGTCTGTAAATCCTGACACAGTCCCCGGGGACCGTCTGTAAATATGACATACTCATGGAACCTCAATAAACATGCGTAAATGTAGATCTTAGAGTGAATACAGGAGCATACAGTGAATGCAGTATGTCCGTCAATCTCTTGTGGTTATTCCCAATAACCCCCCTCCATGAACCCATCAAAGAAGAAACTTGAAAGTGCTTTGCAATGCTTTAATTTATTGGTAATCCCATCACAAGTAATTACACCCAGTGATATGCAGTCACCCACATAGACACTCACACAGACACCCACACACAGACACAACCACACAGACACACCTACACATACACACCTACACATACGCACCCACACACACTCAGACACACCCACACACACACCCACACAGACAAACCCATACACACACAGACACACCCACACACACTCAGACACACCGACACACCCACAGACACACCCGCACAGACACACCTGCACAGACCCACCCACAGAGACCCACCCACAGAGACCCACCCAGAGACTCACAGACACACTCACACAGACACACTCACACAGACACACTCACAGACACCCATACAGACACACCCACACAGACACACCCACACAGAATAACCCTCGCACCCAGCCACCGATATAGAGAAAAACGTGCACCAGAACTATGAGCCGGAGGGGCCGAGTAGCCTTGATCCTCGTCGCCACTGAGGAATCATCCAGAGACTGTGATTCGGAATAGGAATTGGGCAGGGCCAGAGAGCACAGATCATCTCTCAGATAGTTAAACCCTCGCCAATGATGCTCAGCTCTTTCTCAAAAGCGTTTGCCAAAGATTAAATGCAACAATTTGGAAATAAAATCGAAGGTTGCACTCCGGAATGAAGCTCGAAACTGAGGAATCGTCATCGTCCCGGCTCGGATCCATCTGCCAATCAGCGCCGATCAGCTCCCAGGATCTCACTACATTAGATCCCGATAAAGAGCAGGAGCCACTGGGAAAAGAGAGATGGAAAATCTCAGTGTTGGCATTTACTCATAATCAGCCCGGCGACTTACCCAGCACACGGTCCCTGATTCCGTCCGTTTACGAACTGTCCCGAACTGGACTGGACACTCCCTGTCCCAAACTGGAGTGGACACTCCCTGTCCCGAGCTGAACTGAACACTCCCTGTCCCGAACTGGACTGGACACTCCCTGTCCCGAGCTGAACTGAACACTCCCTGTCCCAAACTGGTCTGGACATTCCCTGTCCCGGGCTGGACTGGACACTCCCTGTCCCAAACTGGACTGGACACTCCCTGTCCCAAACTGGACTGGACACTCCCTGTCCCGGGCTGGACTGGACACTCCCTGTCCCGGGCTGGACTGGACACTCCCTGTCCCAGGGCTGGACACTCCCTGTCCCGGACTGGACTGGACACTCCCTATCCCAAACTGGACTGGACATTCCCTGTCCCAAACTGAACTGGACATTCCCTGTCCCGGGCTGGACTGGGCACTCCCTGTCCCAAACTGGAATGGACACTCCCTGTCCCAAACTGGACTGGACATTCCCTGTCCCAAACTGAACTGGACATTCCCTGTCCCGGGCTGGACTGGGCACTCCCTGTCCCAAACTGGACTGGAAACTCCATGTCCCGGGCTCGACTGGACACTCCCTGTCCCGGGTTGGACTGGACACTCGCTGTCCCAGGGCTGGACACTCCCTGTCCCGGACTGGACTGGACACTCCCTATCCCAAACTGGGCTGGACACTCCCTGTCCCGGGCTGGACTGGACACTCCCTGTCCCAAACTGGACTGGACATTCCCTGTCCCGGGCTGGAATGGGCACTCCCTGTCCCAAACTGGACTGGACACACCCTGTCCCAAACTGGACTGGACACTCCCTGTCCCGGGCTGGACTGGACACTCCCTGTCCCAAACTGGACTGGACACTCCCTATCCCAAACTGGATTGGACAATCCCTTTACCCAACTGGAGTGGAAACTCCCTCTCTCAAACTGGACTGGACACACCCTGTCCCAAACTGGACTGGACACTCCCAGTCCTAGGCTGGACTGGACACTCCCTTTCCCAAACTGAACTGGACACTCCCTTTCCCAAACTGGACTGGACACACCCTGTCCGAAACTGAAATGGACATTCCCTGTCCCAAACTGAACTGGACACTCCCTTTCCCAAACTGAACTGGACACTCCCTGTCGCAAACTGAACTGGACACTCCCAGTCCTGGGCTGGACTGGACACTCCCTGTCCCAAACTGGACTGGACACTCCCTGTCCCCGGGCTGGACACTCCCTGTCCAGGACTGGGCTGGACACTCCCTGTCCCAAACTGGACTGGACACTCCCTGTCCCGGGCTGGACTGGACACTCCCTGTCCCAGGGCTGGACATTCCCTGTCCCGGACTGGACTGGCCACTCCCTATCCCAAACTGGACTGGACACTCCCTGTCCCAAACTGAACTGGACATTCCCTGATCCGGGCTGGACTGGGCACTCCCTGTCCCAAACTGGACTGGACACTCCCTGTCCCAAACTGGACTGGACACTCCCTTGTCCCGGGCTGGACTGGACACTCCCTGTCCCGGGCTGGACTGGACACTCCCTGTCCCAAACTGGACTGGACATTCCCTATCCCAAACTGGACTGGACTCTCCCTGTCCCGGGCTGGACTGGACACTCCCTGTCCCAAACTGGAGTGGACACTCCCTCTCTCAAACTGGACTGGACACTCCCTTTCCCAAACTGGAGTGGACACTCCCTCTCTCAAACTGGACTGGACACACCCTGTCCCAAACTGGACTGGACACTCCCAGTCCTAGGCTGGACTGGACACTCCCTTTCCCAAACTGAACTGGACATTCCCTTTCCCAAACTGGACTGGACACGCCCTGTCCCAAACTGAACTGGACACTCCCAGTCCTGGGCTGGACTGGACTCTCCCTGTCCCAAACTGGACTGGACACTCCCCGTCCCAAACTGGAGTGGACACACCCTCTCTCAAACTGGACTGGACGCACCCTGTCCCAAACTGGACTGGACACTCCCTGTCCCAAACTGGACTGGACACTCTCTGTCCCGAACTGGAGTGGCACTCCCTCTCTCAAACTGGACTGGACACACCCTGTCCCAAACTGGACTGGACACTCCCAGTCCTGGGCTGGACTGGACACTCCCTGTCCCAAACTGGACTGGACACTCCCTGTCCCAAACTGGAGTGGACACACCCTCTCTCAAACTGGACTGGACACACCCTGTCCCAAACTGGACTGGACACTCCCTGTCCCAAACTGGACTGGACACTCTCTGTCCCGAACTGGAGTGGCACTCCCTCTCTCAAACTGGACTGGACACACCCTGTCCCAAACTGGACTGGACACTCCCAGTCCTGGGCTGGACTGGACACTCCCTGTACCAAACTGGACTGGACACTCCCTGTCCCAAACAGAACTGGACACTCCCAGTCCAGGCCTAGACTGGACACACCCTTTCCCAAACTGGACAGGACACTCCCTGTCCCAAACTACACTGGACACTCCCTGTCCCAAACTGAACTGGACACTCCCAGTCCTGGGCTGGACTGGACACTCCCTTTCCCAAACTGGATTGGACACCCCCTGTCCCAAACCGAACTGGACACTCCCAGTCCTGGGCTGGACTGGACACTCCCTGTCCCAAACTGGACTGGACACTCCCTGTCCCAAACTGGAGTGGACACTCCCTCTCTCAAACTGGACTGGACACATCCTGTCCCAAACTGGACTGGACACTCCCTGTCCCAAACTGGACTGGACACTCCCTCTCTCAAACTGGACTGGACACACCCTGTCCCAAACTGGACTGGACACTCCCAGTCCTGGGCTGGACTGGACACTCCCTGTCCCAAACTGGACTGGACACTCCCTGTCCCAAACTGAACTGGACACTCCCGGTCCTGGGCTGGACTGGACACTCCCTTTCCCAAACTGGACTGGACATTCCCTGTCCAAACTAGACTGGACACTCCCTGTCCCAAACTGAACTGGACACTCCCAGTCCTGGGCTGGACTGGACACTCCCTTTCCCAAACTGGACTGGACACCCCCTGTCCCAAAGTGGACTGGACACTCCCAGTCCTGGGCTGGACTGGACACTCCCTGTCCTGGGCTGGACTGGACACTCCCTGTCCCAGACTGGACTGGACACTCCCTTTCCCAAACTGGACTGGACAGTCCCTGTCCCAAAATGGACTGGACACTCCCTGTCCCAAACTGGACTGGACACTCCCTGTCCCAAACTGGAGTGGATACTCCCTGTCCCAAACTGAACTGGACACTCCCTTTCCCAAACTGGACTGGGCACTCCCTGTCCCAAACTGGACTGGACACTCCCTTTCCCAAACTGGACTGGACACTCCCTTTCCCAAACTGAACTGGACACTCCCTTTCCCAAACTGGACTGGACACTCCCTGTCACAAACTGAACTCGACACTCCCAGTCCTGGGCTGGACTGGACACTCCCTTTCCCAAACTGAACTGGACACTCCCTTTCCCAAACTGGACTGGACACTCCCAGTCCTGGGCTGGACTGGACACACCCTGTCCCAAACTGGAATGGACACTCCCTGTC
Source organism: Scyliorhinus torazame (assembly GCF_047496885.1). Taxonomy (NCBI): domain Eukaryota; kingdom Metazoa; phylum Chordata; class Chondrichthyes; order Carcharhiniformes; family Scyliorhinidae; genus Scyliorhinus; species Scyliorhinus torazame. Next base: position 24,916,777 of record NC_092731.1, on the reverse strand, counting down.
CCAAACTGAACTGGACACTCCCTTTCCCAAACTGAACTGGACACTCCCTGTCCTGGGCTGGACTGGACACACCCTGTCCCATACTGGAATGGACACTCCCTGTCCCAAACTGAACTGGACACTCCCTTTCCCAAACTGAACTGTACACTCCCTGTCGCAAACTGAACTGGACACTCCCAGTCCTGGGATGGACTGGACACTCCCTGTCCCGAGCTGAACTGAACACTCCCTGTCCCAAACTGGTCTGGACACTCCCTGTCCCCGGGCTGGAACGGACACTCCCTGTCCCAAACTGGACTGGACACTCCCTGTCCCCGGGCTGGACACTCCCAGTCCCGGATTGGACTGGACACTCCCTGTCCCGGGCTGGACTGGACACTCCCTGGCCCAGGGCTGGACACTCCCTGTCCCGGACTGGACTGGGCACTCCCTATCCCAAACTGGACTGGACACTCCCTGTCCCAAACTGAACTGGACATTCCCTGTCCCGGGCTGGACTGGGCACTCCCTGTCCCAAATTGGACTGGACACTCCCTGTCCCAAACTGGACTGGACACTACCTGTCCCGGGCTGGACTGGACACTCCCTGTCCCGGGCTGGACTGGGCACTCCCTGTCCCAAACTGGACTGGACACTCCCTGTCCCAAACTGGACTGGACACTACCTGTCCCGGGCTGGACTGGACACTCCCTGTCCCGGGCTGGACTGGACACTCCCTGTCCCAAACCGGACTGGACACTCCATATCCCAAACTGGACTGGACACTCCCTATCCCAAACTGGAGTGGACACTCCCTCTCTCAAACTGGACTGGACACACCCTGTCCCAAACTGGACTGGACACTCCCAGTCCTAGGCTGGACTGGACAATCCCTTTCCCAAACTGAACTGGACACTCCCTTTCCCAAACTGGACTGGACACTCCCAGTCCTGGGCTGGACTGGACACACCCTGTCCCAAACTGGACTGGACACTCCCTGTCCCAAACTGAACTGGACACTCCCTTTCCCAAACTGGACTGGACACTCCCTGTCCCAAACTGAACTGGACACTCCCAGTCCTGGGCTGGACTGGACACTCCCTGTCCCAAACTGGACTGGACACTCCCTGTCCCAAACTGGAGTGGACACTCCCTCTCTCAAACTGGACTGGACACACCCTGTCCCAAACTGGACTGGACACTCCCTGTCCCAAACTGGACTGGACACTCTCTGTCCCGAACTGGAGTGGCACTCCCTCTCTCAAACTGGACTGGACACACCCTGTCCCAAACTGGACTGGACACTCCCAGTCCTGGGCTGGACTGGACACTCCCTGTACCAAACTGGACTGGACACTCCCTGTCCCAAACAGAACTGGACACTCCCAGTCCAGGCCTGGACTGGACACACCCTTTCCCAAACTGGACAGGACACTCCCTGTCCCAAACTACACTGGACACTCCCTGTCCCAAACTGAACTGGACACTCCCAGTCCTGGGCTGGACTGGACACTCCCTTTCCCAAACTGGATTGGACACCCCCTGTCCCAAACCGAACTGGACACTCCCAGTCCTGGGCTGGACTGGACACTCCCTGTCCCAAACTGGACTGGACACTCCCTGTCCCAAACTGGAGTGGACACTCCCTCTCTCAAACTGGACTGGACACATCCTGTCCCAAACTGGACTGGACACTCCCTGTCCCAAACTGGACTGGACACTCCCTCTCTCAAACTGGACTGGACACACCCTGTCCCAAACAGGACTGGACACTCCCAGTCCTGGGCTGGACTGGACACTCCCTGTCCCAAACTGGACTGGACACTCCCTGACCCAAACTGAACTGGACACTCCCGGTCCTGGGCTGGACTGGACACTCCCTTTCCCAAACTGGACTGGACATTCCCTGTCCAAACTAGACTGGACACTCCCTGTCCCAAACTGAACTGGACACTCCCAGTCCTGGGCTGGACTGGACACTCCCTTTCCCAAACTGGACTGGACACCCCCTGTCCCAAAGTGGACTGGACACTCCCAGTCCTGGGCTGGACTGGACACTCCCTGTCCTGGGCTGGACTGGACACTCCCTGTCCCAGACTGGACTGGACACTCCCTTTCCCAAACTGGACTGGACAGTCCCTGTCCCAAAATGGACTGGACACTCCCTGTCCCAAACTGGACTGGACACTCCCTGTCCCAAACTGGAGTGGATACTCCCTGTCCCAAACTGAACTGGACACTCCCTTTCCCAAACTGGACTGGGCACTCCCTGTCCCAAACTGGACTGGACACTCCCTTTCCCAAACTGGACTGGACACTCCCTTTCCCAAACTGAACTGGACACTCCCTTTCCCAAACTGGACTGGACACTCCCTGTCCCAAACTGAACTCGACACTCCCAGTCCTGGGCTGGACTGGACACTCCCTTTCCCAAACTGAACTGGACACTCCCTTTCCCAAACTGGACTGGACACTCCCAGTCCTGGGCTGGACTGGACACACCCTGTCCCAAACTGGAATGGACACTCCCTGTCCCAAACTGAACTGGACACTCCCTTTCCCAAACTGAACTGGACACTCCCTGTCCTGGGCTGGACTGGACACACCCTGTCCCATACTGGAATGGACACTCCCTGTCCCAAACTGAACTGGACACTCCCTTTCCCAAACTGAACTGTACACTCCCTGTCGCAAACTGAACTGGACACTCCCAGTCCTGGGATGGACTGGACACTCCCTGTCCCGAGCTGAACTGAACACTCCCTGTCCCAAACTGGTCTGGACACTCCCTGTCCCCGGGCTGGAACGGACACTCCCTGTCCCAAACTGGACTGGACACTCCCTGTCCCCGGGCTGGACACTCCCAGTCCCGGATTGGACTGGACACTCCCTGTCCCGGGCTGGACTGGACACTCCCTGGCCCAGGGCTGGACACTCCCTGTCCCGGACTGGATTGGGCACTCCCTATCCCAAACTGGACTGGACACTCCCTGTCCCAAACTGAACTGGACATTCCCTGTCCCGGGCTGGACTGGGCACTCCCTGTCCCAAATTGGACTGGACACTCCCTGTCCCAAACTGGACTGGACACTACCTGTCCCGGGCTGGACTGGACACTCCCTGTCCCGGGCTGGACTGGGCACTCCCTGTCCCAAACTGGACTGGACACTCCCTGTCCCAAACTGGACTGGACACTACCTGTCCCGGGCTGGACTGGACACTCCCTGTCCCGGGCTGGACTGGACACTCCCTGTCCCAAACCGGACTGGACACTCCCTATCCCAAACTGGACTGGACACTCCCTATCCCAAACTGGAGTGGACACTCCCTCTCTCAAACTGGACTGGACACACCCTGTCCCAAACTGGACTGGACACTCCCAGTCCTAGGCTGGACTGGACAATCCCTTTCCCAAACTGAACTGGACACTCCCTTTCCCAAACTGGACTGGACACTCCCAGTCCTGGGCTGGACTGGACACACCCTGTCCCAAACTGGACTGGACACTCCCTGTCCCAAACTGAACTGGACACTCCCTTTCCCAAACTGGACTGGACACTCCCTGTCCCAAACTGAACTGGACACTCCCAGTCCTGGGCTGGACTGGACACTCCCTGTCCCAAACTGGACTGGACACTCACTGTCCCAAACTGGAGTGGACACTCCCTCTCCCAAACTGGACTGGACACATCCTGTCCCAAACTGGACTGGACACTCCCTGTCCCAAACTGGACTGGACACTCCCTCTCTCAAACTGGACTGGACACTCCCTGTCCTGGGCTGGACGGGACACTCCCGGTCCGAAACTGGACTGGACAGTCCCTGTCCCAAACTGGACTGGACACTCCCTGTCCCAAACTGGACTGGACACTCCCTGTCCTGGGCTGGACTGGACACTCCCTGTCCCAGACTGGACTGGACACTCCCTTTCCCAAACTGGACTGGACAGTCCCTGTCCCAAAATGGACTGGACACTCCCTGTCCCAAACTGGACTGGACACTCCCTGTCCCAAACTGGAGTGGATACTCCCTCTCTCAAACTGGACTGGATACTCCCTGTCCCAAACTGGACTGGACACTCCCTGTCCCAAACTGAACTGGACACTCCCTTTCCCAAACTGGACTGGGCACTCCGTGTCCCAAACTGGACTGGACACTCCCTTTCCCAAACTGGACTGGACACTCCCTTTCCCAAACTGAACTGGACACTCCCTTTCCCAAACTGGACTGGACACTCCCTGTCCCAAACTGAACTCGACACTCCCAGTCCTGGGCTGGACTGGACACTCCCTTTCCCAAACTGAACTGGACACTCCCTTTCCTAAACTGGACTGGACACTCCCAGTCCTGGGCTGGACTGGACACACCCTGTCCCAAACTGGAATGGACACTCCCTGTCCCAAACTGAACTGGACACTCCCTTTCCCAAACTGAACTGGACACTCCCTGTCCTGGGCTGGACTGGACACACCCTGTCCCATACTGGAATGGACACTTCCTGTCCCAAACTGAACTGGACACTCCCTTTCCCAAACTGAACTGGACACTCCCTGTCGCAAACTGAACTGGACACTCCCAGTCCTGGGCTGGACTGGACACTCCCTGTCCCGAGCTGAACTGAACACTCCCTGTCCCAAACTGGTCAGGACACTCCCTGTCCCTGGGCTGGAACGGACACTCCCTGTCCCAAACTGGACTGGACACTCCCTGTCCCCGGGCTGGACACTCCCAGTCCCGGACTGGACTGGACACTCCCTGTCCCGGGCTGGACTGGACACTCCCTGTCCCAGGGCTGGACACTCCCTGTCCCGGACTGGACTGGGCACTCCCTATCCCAAACTGGACTGGACACTCCCTGTCCCAAACTGAACTGGACATTCCCTGTCCCGGGCTGGACTGGGCACTCCCTGTCCCAAACTGGACTGGACACTCCCTGTCCCAAACTGGACTGGACACTACCTGTCCCGGGCTGGACTGGACACTCCCTGTCCCGGGCTGGACTGGACACTCCCTGTCCCAAACTGGACTGGACACGCCCTATCCCAAACTGGACTGGACTCTCCCTGTCCCGGGCTGGACTGGACACTCCCTGTCCCAAACTGGACTGGAAACTCCCAGTCCTAGGCTGGACTGGACACTCCCTTTCCCAAACTGAACTGGACACTCCCTTTCCCAAACGGGACTGGACACTCCCAGTCCTGGGCTGGACTGGACACACCCTGTCCCAAACTGAACTGGACACTCCCTTTCCCAAACTGGACTGGACACGCCCTGTCCCAAACGGGACTGGACACTCCCAGTCCTGGGCTGGACTGGACACTCCCTGTCCCAAACTGGACTGGACACTCCCTGTCCCAAACTGGAGTGGACACTCCCTCTCTCAAACTGGACTGGACACACCCTGTCCCAAACTGGACTGGACACTCCCTGTCCCAAACTGGACTGGACACTCTCTGTCCCGAACTGGAGTGGCACTCCCTCTCTCAAACTGGACTGGACACACCCTGTCCCAAACTGGACTGGACACTCCCAGTTCTGGGCTGGACTGGACACTCCCTGTCCCAAACTGGACTGGACACTCCCTGTCCCAAACTGAACTGGACACTCCCAGTCCTGGGCTGGACTGGACACACCCTTTCCCAAACTGTACTGGACACTCCCTGTACCAAACTACACTGGACACACCCTGTCCCAAACTGAACTGGACACTCCCAGTCCTGGGCTGGACTGGACACACCCTTTCCCAAACTCGACTGGACACCCCCTGTCCCAAACTGATCTGGACACTCCCAGTCCTGGGCTGGACTGGACACTCCCTTTCCCAAACTGGACTGGGCACTCCCTTTCCCAAACTGGACTGGACACTCCCAGTCCTGGGCTGGACTGGACACTCCCTGTCTCAAACTGGACTGGACACTCCCTGTCCCAAACTGGACTGGACACCCCTTTCCCAAACTGGACTGGACACTCCCTGTCCCAAACTTAACTGGACACTCCCTTTCCCAAACTGGACTGGACACTCCCTGTCCCAAACTGAACTGGACACTCCCAGTCCTGGGCTGGACTGGACACTCCCTGTCCCAAACTGTACTGGACCTCCCTGTCCCCAGGCTGGACACTCCCTGTCCCGGACTGGACTGGACACTCCCTGTCCCAAACTGGACTGGACACTCCCTGTCCCGGGCTGGACTGGACACTCCCTGTCCCAGGGCTGGACACTCCCTGTCCCGGACTGGAGTGGACACTCCCTATCCCAAACTGGACTGGACACTCCCTGTCCCAAACTGAACTGGACATTCCCTGTCCCGGGCTGGACTGGGCACTCCCTGTCCCAAACTGGACTGGACACTCCCTGTCCCAAACTGGACTGGACACTACCTGTCCCGGGCTGGACTGGACACTCCCTGTCCCGGGCTGGACTGGACACTCCCTGTCCCAAACTGGACTGGACACGCCCTATCCCAAACTGGACTGGACTCTCCCTGTCCCGGGCTGGACTGGACACTCCCTGTCCCAAACTGGACTGGAAACTCCCAGTCCTAGGCTGGACTGGACACTCCCTTTCCCAAACTGAACTGGACACTCCCTTTCCCAAACGGGACTGGACACTCCCAGTCCTGGGCTGGACTGGACACACCCTGTCCCAAACTGAACTGGACACTCCCTTTCCCAAACTGGACTGGACACGCCCTGTCCCAAACGGGACTGGACACTCCCAGTCCTGGGCTGGACTGGACACTCCCTGTCCCAAACTGGACTGGACACTCCCTGTCCCAAACTGGAGTGGACACTCCCTCTCTCAAACTGGACTGGACACACCCTGTCCAAAACTGGACTGGACACTCCCTGTCCCAAACTGGACTGGACACTCTCTGTCCCGAACTGGAGTGGCACTCCCTCTCTCAAACTGGACTGGACACACCCTGTCCCAAACTGGACTGGACACTCCCAGTTCTGGGCTGGACTGGACACTCCCTGTCCCAAACTGGACTGGACACTCCCTGTCCCAAACTGAACTGGACACTCCCAGTCCTGGGCTGGACTGGACACACCCTTTCCCAAACTGTACTGGACACTCCCTGTCCCAAACTACACTGGACACACCCTGTCCCAAACTGAACTGGACACTCCCAGTCCTGGGCTGGACTGGACACACCCTTTCCCAAACTCGACTGGACACCCCCTGTCCCAAACTGATCTGGACACTCCCAGTCCTGGGCTGGACTGGACACTCCCTTTCCCAAACTGGACTGGGCACTCCCTTTCCCAAACTGGACTGGACACTCCCAGTCCTGGGCTGGACTGGACACTCCCTGTCTCAAACTGGACTGGACACTCCCTGTCCCAAACTGGACTGGACACCCCTTTCCCAAACTGGACTGGACACTCCCTGTCCCAAACTTAACTGGACACTCCCTTTCCCAAACTGGACTGGACACTCCCTGTCCCAAACTGAACTGGACACTCCCAGTCCTGGGCTGGACTGGACACTCCCTGTCCCAAACTGTACTGGACCTCCCTGTCCCGAGGCTGGACACTCCCTGTCCCGGACTGAACTGGACACTCCCTGTCCCAAACTGGACTGGACACTCCCTGTCCCGGGCTGGACTGGACACTCCCTGTCCCAGGGCTGGACACTCCCTGTCCCGGACTGGAGTGGACACTCCCTATCCCAAACTGGACTGGACACTCCCTGTCCCAAACTGAACTGGACATTCCCTGTCCCGGGCTGGACTGGGCACTGCCTGTCCCAAACTGGACTGGACACTCCCTGTCCCAAACTGGACTGGACACTCCCTGTCCCGGGCTGGACTGGACACTCCCTGTCCCAAACTGGACTGGACACTCCCTCTCTCAAACTGGACTGGACACACCCTGTCCCAAACTGGACTGGACACTCCCAGTCCTAGGCTGGACTGGGCAATCCCTGTCCCAAACTGAACTGGACACTCCCTTTCCCAAACTGGACTGGGAACTCCCTGTCCCAAACTGGACTGGACACTCCCTTTCCCAAACTGGACTGGACACTCCCTTTCCCAAACTGAACTGGACACTCCCTTTCCCAAACTGGACTGGACACTCCCTGTCCCAAACTGAACTCGACACTCCCAGTCCTGGGCTGGACTGGACACTCCCTTTCCCAAACTGAACTGGACACTCCCTTTCCCAAACTGGACTGGACACTCCCAGTCCTGGGCTGGACTGGACACACCCTGTCCCAAACTGGAATGGACACTCCCTGTCCCAAACTGAACTGGTCACTCCCTTTCCCAAACTGAACTGGACACTCCCTGTCCTGGGCTGGACTGGACACACCCTGTCCCATACTGGAGTGGACACTCCCTCTCTCAAACTGGACTGGACACTCCCAGTCCTGGGCTGGACTGGACACTCCCTGTCTCAAACTGGACTGGACACTCCCTGTCCCAAACTGGACTGGACACCCCTTTCCCAAACTGGACTGGACACTCCCTGTCCCAAACTTAACTGGACACTCCCTTTCCCAAACTGGACTGGACACTCCCTGTCCCAAACTGAACTGGACACTCCCAGTCCTGGGCTGGACTGGACACTCCCTGTCCCAAACTGTACTGGACCTCCCTGTCCCCAGGCTGGACACTCCCTGTCCCGGACTGGACTGGACACTCCCTGTCCCAAACTGGACTGGACACTCCCTGTCCCGGGCTGGACTGGACACTCCCTGTCCCAGGGCTGGACACTCCCTGTCCCGGACTGGAGTGGACACTCCCTATCCCAAACTGGACTGGACACTCCCTGTCCCAAACTGAACTGGACATTCCCTGTCCCGGGCTGGACTGGGCACTCCCTGTCCCAAACTGGACTGGACGCTCCCTGTCCCAAACTGGACTGGACACTACCTGTCCCGGGCTGGACTGGACACTCCCTGTCCCGGGCTGGACTGGACACTCCCTGTCCCAAACTGGACTGGACACGCCCTATCCCAAACTGGACTGGACTCTCCCTGTCCCGGGCTGGACTGGACACTCCCTGTCCCAAACTGGACTGGAAACTCCCAGTCCTAGGCTGGACTGGACACTCCCTTTCCCAAACTGAACTGGACACTCCCTTTCCCAAACGGGACTGGACACTCCCAGTCCTGGGCTGGACTGGACACACCCTGTCCCAAACTGAACTGGACACTCCCTTTCCCAAACTGGACTGGACACGCCCTGTCCCAAACGGGACTGGACACTCCCAGTCCTGGGCTGGACTGGACACTCCCTGTCCCAAACTGGACTGGACACTCCCTGTCCCAAACTGGAGTGGACACTCCCTCTCTCAAACTGGACTGGACACACCCTGTCCAAAACTGGACTGGACACTCCCTGTCCCAAACTGGACTGGACACTCTCTGTCCCGAACTGGAGTGGCACTCCCTCTCTCAAACTGGACTGGACACACCCTGTCCCAAACTGGACTGGACACTCCCAGTTCTGGGCTGGACTGGCACTCCCTGTCCCAAACTGGACTGGACACTCCCTGTCCCAAACTGAACTGGACACTCCCAGTCCTGGGCTGGACTGGACACACCCTTTCCCAAACTGTACTGGACACCCCCTGTCCCAAACTGATCTGGACACTCCCAGTCCTGGGCTGGACTGGACACTCCCTTTCCCAAACTGGACTGGGCACTCCCTTTCCCAAACTGGACTGGACACTCCCAGTCCTGGGCTGGACTGGACACTCCCTGTCTCAAACTGGACTGGACACTCCCTGTCCCAAACTGGACTGGACACCCCTTTCCCAAACTGGACTGGACACTCCCTGTCCCAAACTTAACTGGACACTCCCTTTCCCAAACTGGACTGGACACTCCCTGTCCCAAACTGAACTGGACACTCCCAGTCCTGGGCTGGACTGGACACTCCCTGTCCCAAACTGTACTGGACCTCCCTGTCCCCAGGCTGGACACTCCCTGTCCCGGACTGGACTGGACACTCCCTGTCCCAAACTGGACTGGACACTCCCTGTCCCGGGCTGGACTGGACACTCCCTGTCCCAGGGCTGGACACTCCCTGTCCCGGACTGGAGTGGACACTCCCTATCCCAAACTGGACTGGACACTCCCTGTCCCAAACTGAACTGGACATTCCCTGTCCCGGGCTGGACTGGGCACTGCCTGTCCCAAACTGGACTGGACACTCCCTGTCCCAAACTGGACTGGACACTCCCTGTCCCGGGCTGGACTGGACACTCCCTGTCCCAAACTGGACTGGACACTCCCTCTCTCAAACTGGACTGGACACACCCTGTCCCAAACTGGACTGGACACTCCCAGTCCTAGGCTGGACTGGGCAATCCCTGTCCCAAACTGAACTGGACACTCCCTTTCCCAAACTGGACTGGGAACTCCCTGTCCCAAACTGGACTGGACACTCCCTTTCCCAAACTGGACTGGACACTCCCTTTCCCAAACTGAACTGGACACTCCCTTTCCCAAACTGGACTGGACACTCCCTGTCCCAAACTGAACTCGACACTCCCAGTCCTGGGCTGGACTGGACACTCCCTTTCCCAAACTGAACTGGACACTCCCTTTCCCAAACTGGACTGGACACTCCCAGTCCTGGGCTGGACTGGACACACCCTGTCCCAAACTGGAATGGACACTCCCTGTCCCAAACTGAACTGGTCACTCCCTTTCTCAAACTGAACTGGACACTCCCTGTCCTGGGCTGGACTGGACACACCCTGTCCCATACTGGAGTGGACACTCCCTCTCTCAAACTGGACTGGACACACCCTGTCCCAAACTGGACTGGACACACCCTGTCCCATACTGGACTGGACACTCCCTGTCCCAAACTGGACTGGACACTCCCTGTCCCGGGCTGGACTGGACACTCCCTGTCCCAGGGCTGGACACTCCCTGTCCCGGACTGGACTGGGCACTCCCTGTCCCAAACTGGACTGGACACTCCCTGTCCCAAACTGAACTGGACACTCCCAGTCCTGGGCTGGACTGGACACTCCCTGTCCCGAGCTGAACTGAACACTCCCTGTCCCAAACTGGTCTGGACACTCCCTGTCCCCGGGCTGGAACGGACACTCCCTGTCCCAAACTGGACTGGACACTCCCTGTCCCCGGGCTGGACACACCCAGTCCCGGATTGGACTGGACACTCCCTGTCCCGGGCTGGACTGGACACAACCTGTCCCAGGGCTGGACACTCCCTGTCCCGGACTGGACTGGGCACTCCCTATCCCAAACTGGACTGGACACTCCCTGTCCCAAATGAACTGGACATTCCCTGTCCCGGGCTGGACTGGGCACTCCCTGTCCCAAACTGGACTGGACACTCCCTGTTCCAAACTGGACTGGACACTACCTGTCCCGGGCTGGACTGGACACTCCCTGTCCCGGGCTGGACTGGGCACTCCCTGTCCCAAACTGGACTGGACACTCCCTGTCCCAAACTGGACTGGACACTACCTGTCCCGGGCTGGACTGGACACTCCCTGTCCCGGGCTGGACTGGACACTCCCTGTCCCAAACTGGACTGGACACTCCCTATCCCAAACTGGACTGGACACTCCCTATCCCAAACTGGAGTGGACTCTCCCTCTCTCAAACTGGACTGGACACACCCTGTCCCAAACTGGACTGGACACTCCCAGTCCTAGGCTGGACTGGACAATCCCTTTCCCAAACTGAACTGGACACTCCCTTTCCCAAACTGGACTGGACACTCCCAGTCCTGGGCTGGACTGGACACACCCTGTCCCAAACTGGACTGGACACTCCCTGTCCCAAACTGAACTGGACACTCCCTTTCCCAAACTGGACTGGACACTCCCTGTTCCAAACTGAACTGGACACTCCCAGTCCTGGGCTGGACTGGACATTCCCTGTCCCAAACTGGACTGGACACTCCCTGTCCCAAACTGGAGTGGACACTCCCTCTCTCAAACTGGACTGGACACATCCTGTCCCAAACTGGACTGGACACTCCCTGTCCCAAACTGGACTGGACACTCCCTCTCTCAAACTGGACTGGACACACCCTGTCCCAAACTGGACTGGACACTCCCAGTCCTGGGCTGGACTGGACACTCCCTGTCCCAAACTGGACTGGACACTCCCTGTCCCAAACTAAACTGGACACTCCCGGTCCTGGGCTGGACTGGACACTCCCTTTCCCAAACTGGACTGGACACTCCCTGTCCAAACTAGACTGGACACTCCCTGTCCCAAACTGAACTGGGCACTCCCAGTCCTGGGCTGGACTGACAATCCCTTTCACAAACTGGACTGGACACCCCCTGTCCCAAAGTGGACTGGACACTCCCAGTCCTGGGCTGGACTGGACACTCCCTTTCCCAAACTGGATTGGACACTCCCTGTCCCAAACTGGACTGGACACTCCCTTTCCCAAACTGAACTGGACACTCCCTGTCCTGGGCTGGACGGGACACTCCCGGTCCCAAACTGGACTGGACAGTCCCTGTCCCAAACTTTACTGGACACTCCCTGTCCCAAACTGGACTGGACACTCCCTGTCCTGGGCTGGACTGGACACTCCCTGTCCCAGACTGGACTGGACACTCCCTTTCCCAAACTGGACTGGACAGTCCCTGTCCCAAAATGGACTGGACACTCCCTGTCCCAAACTGGACTAGACACTCCCTGTCCCAAACTGGAGTGGATACTCCCTCTCTCAAACTGGACTGGATACTCGCTGTCCCAAACTGGACTGGACACTCCCTGTCCCAAACTGAACTGGACACTCCCTTTCCCAAACTGGACTGGGCACTCCCTGTCGCAAACTGGACTGGACACTCCCTTTCCCAAACTGGACTGGACACTCCCTTTCCCAAACTGAACTGGACACTCCCTTTCCCAAACTGGACTGGACACTCCCTGTCCCAAACTGAACTCGACACTCCCAGTCCTGGGCTGGACTGGACACTCCCTTTCCCAAACTGAACTGGACACTCCCTTTCCCAAACTGGACTGGACACTCCCAGTCCTGGGCTGGACTGGACACACCCTGTCCCAAACTGGAATGGACACTCCATGTCCCAAACTGAACTGGACACTCCCTTTCCCAAACTGAACTGGACACTCCCTGTCCTGGGCTGGACTGGACACACCCTGTCCCATACTGGAATGGACACTCCCTGTCCCAAACTGAACTGGACACTCCCTTTCCCAAACTGAACTGGACACTCCCTGTCGCAAACTGAACTGGACACTCCCAGTCCTGGGCTGGACTGGACACTCCCTGTCCCGAGCTGAACTGAACACTCCCTGTCCCAAACTGGTCTGGACACTCCCTGTCCCCGGGCTGGACACTCCCAGTCCCGGACTGGACTGGACACTCCCTGTCCCGGGCTGGACTGGACACTCCCTGTCCCAGGGCTGGACACTCCCTGTCCCGAGCTGAACTGAACACTCCCTGTCCCAAACTGGTCTGGACACTCCCTGTCCCCGGGCTGGACACTCCCAGTCCCAAACTGAACTGGACATTCCCTGTCCCGGGCTGGACTGGGCACTCCCTGTCCCAAACTGGACTGGACACTCCCTGTCCCAAACTGGACTGGACACTACCTGTCCCGGGCTGGACTGGACACTCCCTGTCCCGGGCTGGACTGGACACTCCCTGTCCCAAACTGGACTGGACACGCCCTATCCCAAACTGGACTGGACTCTCCCTGTCCCGGGCTGGACTGGACACTCCCTGTCCCAAACTGGACTGGAAACTCCCAGTCCTAGGCTGGACTGGACACTCCCTTTCCCAAACTGAACTGGACACTCCCTTTCCCAAACGGGACTGGACACTCCCAGTCCTGGGCTGGACTGGACACACCCTGTCCCAAACTGAACTGGACACTCCCTTTCCCAAACTGGACTGGACACGCCCTGTCCCAAACTGAACTGGACACTCCCAGTCCTGGGCTGGACTGGACACTCCCTGTCCCAAACTGGACTGGACACTCCCTGTCCCAAACTGGAGTGGACACTCCCTCTCTCAAACTGGACTGGACACACCCTGTCCCAAACTGGACTGGACACTCCCTGTCCCAAACTGGACTGGACACTCTCTGTCCCGAACTGGAGTGGCACTCCCTCTCTCAAACTGGACTGGACACACCCTGTCCCAAACTGGACTGGACACTCCCAGTCCTGGGCTGGACTGGACACTCCCTGTCCCAAACTGGACTGGACACTCCCTGTCCCAAACTGAACTGGACACTCCCAGTCCTGGGCTGGACTGGACACACCTTTTCCCAAACTGTACTGGACACTCCCTGTCCCAAACTACACTGGACAATCCCTGTCCCAAACTGAACTGGACACTCCCAGTCCTGGGCTGGACTGGACACACCCTTTCCCAAACTCGACTGGACACCCCCTGTCCCAAACTGATCTGGACACTCCCAGTCCTGGGCTGGACTGGACACTCCCTTTCCCAAACTGGACTGGGCACTCCCTTTCCCAAACTGGACTGGACACTCCCAGTCCTGGGCTGGACTGGACACTCCCTGTCTCAAACTGGACTGGACACACCCTGTCCCAAACTGGCCTGGACACCCCCTTTCCCAAACTGGACTGGACACGCCCTGTCCCAAACTTAACTGGACACTCCCTTTCCCAAACTGGACTGGACACTCCCTGTCCCAAACTGAACTGGACACTCCCAGTCCTGGGCTGGACTGGACACTCCCTGTCCCGGACTGGACTGGACACTCCCTGTCCCAAACTGGACTGGACACTCCCTGTCCCGGGCTGGACTGGACACACCCTGTCCCAGGGCTGGACACTCCCTGTCCCGGACTGGACTGGACACTCCCAATCCCAAACTGGACTGGACACTCCCTGTCCCAAACTGAACTGGACATTCCCTGTCCCGGGCAAGACTGGGCACTGCCTGTCCCAAACTGGACTGGACACTCCCTGTCCCAAACTGGACTGGACACTCCCTGTCCCGGGCTGGACTGGACACTCCCTGTCCCAAACTGGACTGGACACTCCCTATCCCAAACTGGACTGGACACTCCCTATCCCAAACTGGAGTGGACACTCCCTCTCTCAAACTGGACTGGACACACCCTGTCCCAAACTGGACTGGACACTCCCAGTCCTAGGCTGGACTGGACAATCCCTTTCCCAAACTGGACTGGACACTCCCAGTCCTGGGCTGGACTGGACACACCCTGTCCCAAACTGGACTGGACACTCCCTGTCCCAAACTGAACTGGACACTCCCTTTCCCAAACTGGACTGGACACTCCCTGTCCCAAACTGAACTGGACACTCCCAGTCCTGGGCTGGACTGGACACTCCCTGTCCCAAACTGGACTGGACACTCCCTGTCCCAAACTGGAGTGGACACTCCCTCTCTCAAACTGGACTGGACACATCCTGTCCCAAACTGGACTGGACACTCCCTGTCCCAAACTGGACTGGACACTCCCTGTCCCAAACTGGACTGGACACTCCCTGTCCCGAACTGGAGTGGCACTCCCTCTCTCAAACTGGACTCCCAGTCCTGGGCTGGACTGGACACTCCCTGTCCCAAACTGGACTGGACACTCCCTGTCCCAAACTGAACTGGACACTCCCAGTCCTGGGCTGGGCTGGACACTCCCTTTCCCAAACTGGACTGGACACTCCCTGTCCAAACTAGACTGGACACTCCCTGTCCCAAACTGGACTGGACACTCCCTGTCCCGGGCTGGACCGGACACTCCCTGTCCAAACTAGACTGGACACTCCCTGTCCCAAACTGAACTATACACTCCCAGTCCTGGGCTGGACTGGACACTCCCTTTCCCAAACTGGACTGGACACCCCGTGTCCCAAAGTGGACTGGACACTCCCAGTCCTGGGCTGGACTGGACACTCCCTTTCCCAAACTGGACTGGAAACTCCCTTTCCCAAACTGGACTGGACACTCCCAGTCCTGGGCTGGACTGGACACTCCCTGTCTCAAACTGGACTGGACACTCCCTGTCCCAAACTGGACTGGACACTCCCTTTCCCAAACTGAACTGGACACTCCCTGTCCTGGGCTGGACTGGACACTCCCTGTCCCAAACTGGACTGGACAGTCCCTGTCCCAAACTGGACTGGACACTCCCTGTCCCAAACTGGACTGGACACTCCCTGTCCTGGGCTGGACTGGACAATCCCTGTCCCAGACTGGACTGGACACTCCCTTTCCCAAACTGGACTGGACAGTCCCTGTCCCAAAATGGACTGGACACTCCCTCTCCCAAACTGGACTGGACACTCCCTGTCCCAAACTGGAGTGGATACTCCCTCTCTCAAACTGGACTGGATACGCCCTGTCCCAAACTGGACTGGACACTCCCTGTCCCAAACTGAACTGGACACTCCCTTTCCCAAACTGGACTGGGCACTCCCTGTCCCAAACTGGACTGGACACTCCCTTTCCCAAACTGGACTGGACACTCCCTGTCCCAAACTGAACTCGACACTCCCAGTCCTGGGCTGGACTGGACACTCCCTTTCCCAAACTGAACTGGACACTCCCTTTCCCAAACTGGACTGGACACTCCCAGTCCTGGGCTGGACTGGACACACCCTGTCCCAAACTGGAATGGACACTCCCTGTCCCAAACTGAACTGGACACTCCCTTTCCCAAACTGAACTGGACACTCCCTGTCCTGGGCTGGACTGGACACACCCTGTCCCAAACTGGAATGGACACTCCCTGTCCCAAACTGAACTGGACACTCCCTTTCCCAAACTGAACTGTACACTCCCTGTCGCAAACTGAACTGGACACTCCCTGTCCCAAACTGGTCTGGGCACTCCCTGTCCCCGGGCTGGAACGGACACTCCCTGTCCCAAACTGGACTGGACATTCCCTGTCCCCGGGCTGGACACTCCCAGTCCCGGACTGAACTGTACACTCCCTGTCGCAAACTGAACTGGACACTCCCTGTCCCAAACTGGTCTGGGCACTCCCTGTCCCCGGGCTGGAACGGACACTCCCTGTCCCAAACTGGACTGGACATTCCCTGTCCCCGGGCTGGACACTCCCAGTCCCGGACTGGACTGGACACTCCCTGTCCCGAACTGGACTGGACACTCCCTGTCCCGGGCTGGATTGGACACTCCCTGTCCCAGGGCTGGACACTCCCTGTCCCAGACTGGACTGGGCACTCCCTATCCCAAACTGGACTGGACACTCCCTGTCCCAAACTGAACTGGACATTCCCTGTCCTGGGCTGGACTGGGCACTCCCTGTCCCAAACTGGACTGGACACTCCCTGTCCCGGGCTGGACTGGACACTCCCTGTCCCGGGCTGGACTGGACAATCCCTGTCCCAAACTGGACTGGACACGCCCTATCCCAAACTGGACTGGACTCTCCCTGTCCCGGGCTGGACTGGACACTCCCTGTCCCAAATTGGACTGGACACTCCCAGTCCTAGGCTGGACTGGACACTCCCTTTCCCAAACTGAACTGGACACTCCCTTTCCCAAACGGGACTGGACACGCCCTGTCCCAAACTGAACAGGACACTCCCAGTCCTGGGCTGGACTGGACACACCCTGTCCCAAACTGGAATGGACACTCCCTGTCCCAAACTGAACTGGACACTCCCTTTCCCAAACTGAACTGTACACTCCCTGTCGCAAACTGAACTGGACACTCCCAGTCCTGGGCTGGACTGGACACTCCCTGTCCCGAGCTGAACTGAACACTCCCTGTCCCAAACTGGTCTGGGCACTCCCTGTCCCCGGGCTGGAACGGACACTCCCTGTCCCAAACTGGACTGGACACTCCCTGTCCCCGGGCTGGACACTCCCAGTCCCAAACTGGACTGGACACTCCCTGTTCCAAACTGGACTGGAGACTCCTTTGTCCTGGGCTGGACTGGACACTCCCTGTCCCAAACTGGACTGGACACTCCCTGTCCTGGGTTGCACTGGATACTCCCTGTCCCGGGCTCGACTGGACACTCCCTGTCCCGGGTTGCACTGAACACTCCCTGACCCGGGCTGGACTCGGCACCCCCTTTCCTGAGCGGGACCGGAACCCATGTCCCAATGTTAAATGGTCACCCTGTGCCCCTGGACGAAAGCCCTCCGTTGCTGCATTTCGGGTCAATCACCTGATCAATATCCTTTGGTTTCGTGTTCTTCAATCCCTTGTAAATGGCTGAAATAAAGCAAATGGACAGTGTTTAGGGCTTTACCGATTGACACAAGCACGGACGATAACTGATATCTTCTGGTTGATGAAGAAAACTACCGAAAGCTGAGCAGAGGAAATAATTCCCCGGAGAATCGGTTTCATATCTCGGAGACTCCAGTCAGAGACGGGACAGGAAATGAGTAGCGGAATTTCTCGAGCCAGATTTGCATTAATCTAGCACCCTGCATGTACTCAGGACTTCCCATGAGGCACTCTCTGAAGTGCAGTCACTGTTGTCTTATAGAAATGTGCCAACCAGTTTGCACCTCTGACAGTGACACTCCCTCAGTAATGCATTCGAGTGTCTGTCCAGGAAACATCTCTGGACTCGAACCGAGGATCACTGACTCGGTGCTGAGAGCGCTCCAGTTGACACCAAAGGAGTGAAACCTGAGGCCCACTGTCATTGGAGGCACAGCCTGAGGCCCACTGTCATTGGAGGTACAGCCTGAGGCCCACTGACACTGGATGAATGCAGCCTGAGGCCCATTGACACTGGAGGTACAGCCTGAGGCCCACTGACACTGGATGAATGCAGCCTGAGGCCCACTGATACTGGAGGAATGCAGCCTGCGGCCCACTGACACTGGATGAATGTCGCCTGAAGCCCACTGACACTGGATGAATGCAGCCTGAAGCTCACTTACACTGGTGGAATGCAGACTGAAGCCCACTGACACTTGATGCATACAGCCTGAGGCCCACTGACACTGGAGGAATGCAGCCTGAGGCCCACTGACACTGGATGAATACAGCCTGAGGCCCACTGACACTGGAGGAATGCAGCCTGAGGCCCACTGACACTGGATGAATGTCGCCTGAGGCCCACTGACATTAGCGGAATGTAGCCTGAGGCCCACTGACACTGGATGATACAGCCTGAGGCCCACTGGCACTGGAGGTGCAGCCTGAAGCCCACTGACACTGGAGGAATGCAGCCTGAGGCCCACTGACACTGGATGAATGTAGCCTGAGGCCCACTGGCACTGGAGGTGCAGCCTGAGGTCCACTGACACTGAAGGAATTCAGCCTGAGGCCCACTGTCACTGGAGGTGCAGCCTGAAGCCCACTGATACTGGATAAATGTAGCCTGAGGCCCACTGACACTGGAGGAATGCAGCCTGAGGCCCACTGGCACTGGATGATGCTGAGGCCCACTGACACTGGGGGAATGCAGCCTGAGGCCCACTGTCACTGGGGGAATGCAGCCTGAGGCCCGCAGTCACTGGTGGAATGCAGCCTGAGGCCTGAGGAATGGACCCATTGACCCACTGCAGGAGCCTGAGTGGCTGTTCTGAGGTGAATCACCTCTGTACTTGACAAAGATAAACTGAATAAAAGTGTTTACTCACCAAAGAGCTTATGCATCTTGGCCACACAGCTAATGAAGTGGCTGAAGCAGATGTTGTCGGTGCTGGTTCTGTGGCGTAACCAAAGCCCCTGGTGAACTGTAGAATCAAGCTCAAACCCTGAGAAATACAAACAAAATGTCCCTTACACAGGCAGCGTGTAGAATTGAGGACTCAGGAAGACTTCCATTTATATAACAGTGGCGCAGTGGTTAGCACTGCTGCCCCACGCCGCCGAGGACCCGGGTACAGCTCTGGGTCACTGTCCGTGTGGGTTTCGCCTCCACAACCCAAAGATGTGCAGAGTAGGTGAATTGGCCACGTTAAATTGCCCTTTAATTGGAAAATCGGAAGGGGCGGGGATGAAGGGGCTGTGTGGGGGGAGGGGGGCGGGGGGTGGTAGGAGGGGTGCGGTGTGGGGGAGATACCTAGAGATCCAGAGAGTGACTGGAGATTCAGGCTCCAAGTGAAGACAGGTATCCATTAGGTCCGATGGGTAAACATTCCAGATGCCTGCCAAGAGTGACTTCGGCCCTGTCACTTTGCCCCTATCCAAGGGCCTCATGAAGGACCTCGATGCCTCCCCTCCCAGGCCCACCGAGCCCCGGGGTGACTTCCCATCTCCCAAGGAGAGGGAGGGGTTGCAGTAGGTCACCCACACACATCCTCACAGGCGATCCACCCCGGGGCTGGAATGTGGGGAGGGGTGTGGGTGACTGAGTCATCCTTCTCCCTCGCACTCACTCCCTCACACTCACTCCTCACACTCCCACCCCCTCCCTCACACTCACTCCCTCACACTCCCATCCTCTCCCTCACTCCCTACCTCCCTCTCTCACACTCCCATCCCTTCCCTCCCTCACACTCCCATCCCCTCACTCCCTCACACGCCCTCCTCCTCCCTCTCTCCCTCCTTCACACAGCCTAGACTGGCTCCTCTCCATTGTAATCATTCCCGGGGTGTCTCGCGCCCTCTCGGCCTGCTCATGCTCCTCGGAGCGCGGAAGGTGGAATATTTACAATCGGAAACAGTGTCGTTTGTCTCACCTGCGGCCGACAATGCAGGGCGGAGATCGTGGGAGTGCATGAGGCCACTTTCCTTGTCCACAAACTCCTCAAATATACCCTGTGATCACAAACAAACATTAACCATTCACAACGTGTTTATCGGCATTCCCATGGTCACCGAGGAGTCACACTCCCTCCACACATTCCTCACCGAGGGATGATCTCCTCAACATGCCTCATTTTCTCCCTCAGGCTTCCTCTCTCTTTCCTCTTCCTGCATACTCCCTCACGCTCCCTCTCTCACACTCCCTCTCTCACACTCTCGCTCCCTCCCTCATATTCCCTCTCACACTTCCTCCCTGTCTCTCCCTCCTCACACTCCATCTGTCGACACATTCCTCCCTCATCACACTCCCTCCCTCACACTCTCACTTCGTCCCTTACAATCCCTCCGTCCCTCACTTTCACTCGCTTCTTTGCTCCCTCCCTCACACTCACTCACTCCCTCACACTCTCATTCCCTCCCTCCCTTACTCTCACTTCCTCCTCACAATCCCTTCCTCTCCCTCCCTCCTTCTCTCAAACAAGAACAAAGAACAAAGAAAAATTTCAGCACAGGAACAGGTCCTTCGGCCCTCCAAGCCTGCGCCGATCCAGATCCTCTGTCTAAAACTGTCGCCTATTTTCTAAGGATCTGTATCCCTCTGCTCCCTGCCCATTCATGTATCTGTCGAGATACATCTTAAATGACGCTATTGTACCCGCCTCTACCACCTCCGCCAGCAATGCGTTCCAGGCACCCACCACCCTCTGCGTAAAGAACTTTCCACGTATATCTCCCTGAAACTTTTCCCCTCTCACCTTGAACTCGTGACCCCTAGTAATTGAGTCCCCCACTCTGGGAAAAAGCTTGTTGCTATCCACCCTGTCTATACCTCTCATGATTTTGTAAACCTCAGTGAGGTCCCCCCTCAACCTCCATCTTTGAAATGAAAATAATCCTAATCTACTCAACCTCTCTTCATAGCTAGCGCCCTTCATACCAGGCAACATCCTGGTGAACCTTGGTAATGTGGCGACCAGAACTGTACGCAGTATTCCAAATGTGGCCAAACCAAAGTCTTATACAACTGTAACATGACCTGCCAATTCTTGTACTCAATACCCCTTCCAATGAAGGAAAGCATCCCGTATGCCTTCTTGACCACTCCATCGACCTGCGCAGACACCTTCAGGGTACAATGGATCTGAACACCCAGATCTCTCTGTACATCAATTTTCCCCAGGGCTTTTTCATCTACCGTATAGTCGCTCTTGAATTGGATCTTCCAAAATGCATCACCTCGCATTTGTCCAGATTGAACTCCATCTGCCACTTCTCCGCCCGACTCTTCAATCTATCTACATTCTGCTGTATTCTCTGACAGTCCCCTTCACTATCTGCTACTCCACCAATCTTAGTGTCATCTGCAAACTTGCTAATCAGACCACCTATACCTTCCTCCAGATCATTTATGTATATCACAAACAACAGTGGTCCCAGCACGGATCCCTGTGGAACACCACTGGTCACAGTTCTCCATTTTGAGAAACTCCCTTCCACTACAACTCTCTGTCTCCTGTTGCCCAAGCAGTTCTTTATCCATCTACCCAGTACACTCTGGACCCCATGAGACTTCACTTTCTCCATCAGCCTACCGTGGGGAACATTATCAAACGCCTCACTGAAGTCCATGTTTATGACATCTACAGTCCTTCCCTCATCAATCAACTTTGTCACTTCCACAAAGAATTCTATTAAGTTGGTAAGACATGACCTTCCCTGTACAAAACCATGTTGCCTATCACTGATAAGCCCATTTTTTTCCCAAATGGGAATAGATCCTATCCCTCAGTATCTTCTCCAGCAGCTCTTTCTCTCCTTCATACTTTCACTCCGCTCCCTTGCCCTCTATCAATCTCCCTCCCTTCCTCACACTCTTACTCCCTCTCTCACACTCCCATCCCTCCCTCACACTCTCATTCTCTCCCTCACACTCAAACTCTCTCTCTCTCTCTCATGACTCCCTCCCCGTCCCTCACACTCTCAATCCCACCCTCACTCCCACATGCTCTCTCCCTCATGACTCCCTCACACTCTCTCTCTCTCTCCCTCTCTCCCCCTCCCTCACACTCACTCCCCCCCTCACGTTCCCTCCCTCTCTCTTCCTCCTCCTTCACTCTCAATCCCACCCTCACTCTCCCACTCCTCCTCCATATACCCTCCCTCACAATCTCCCTCACACTCCCTCCGAGAGATATGTCCTCACCTGCAGTTTGTTCAAGTTCATGGCCAGTCGTTTCACCTCCTGGGCGGAGAGCCAGCCTTGTTCTCCAGGAGCCTCGAGATCCCGTTAAGGTCGTTAATCCCTAAACTGTTCCAAAATCACACATCCTACAAATTCTTTGCCCATCAGCGATTAACAGAGTTCCTGCCGGAAATTCCTTCTGGAATATTCTGTTGCTTTGTTCACTGAACACGCAGAATTTACATAACTTCCGCAGAACCAACAGGAGAGCAGAGATTCTCATCACCAAACCCACCCACACCCCCCACCCCAACCACTCCCCCCAAACTGTCCCAGACTGACCCCCACACTGTCCCAGACTGACCCCCACACTGTCGCAGACTGACCCCCACACTGTCGCAGACTGACCCACACATTGTCCCAGATTGACCCTCACACTGTCCCAGACTGACCCACACACTGTCCCAGACTGACCCACACACTGTCCCAGATTGACCTCCACACTGACCCAGACTGACCCCCACACTGTCCCAGATTGACCCCCACTGTCCCAGACTGACCCCCACACTGTCCCAGGCTGACCCACACACTGTCCCAGACTGACCCACACACTGTCCCAGATTGACCCCCACACTGACCCAGACTGACCCCCATACTGTCCCAGACTGACCCCCCCACTGTCCCAGATTGACCCCCACACTGTCCCAGACTGACTCCCACACTGTCCCAGACTGACCCACACACTGTCCCAGACTGACCCCCACCCTGTCCCAGACTGACCCCCCCACTGTCCCAGATTGGCCCCCACACTGACCCAGACTGACTCCCACACTGTCCCAGACTGACCACCACACTGTCCCAGACTGACTCCCACACTGTCCTAGACTGACCCCCACACTGTCCCAGATTGACCCCCATACTGTCCCAGAGACACCCACACTGTCCCAGACTGACCCCCACACTGTCCCAGATTGACCCCCACACTGTCCTAGACTGACGCCCACACTGTCCCAGACTAAAGCCCACTGTCCCAGACTGACCCCCACACTGTCCCAGGCTGACTCCCACACTGTCCCAGACTGACCCCCACACTGTCCCAGATTGACCCCCACACTGTCCCAGACTGAACCCCACAGTGTCCCAGACAGACACCCACACTGTCCCAGACTGACCCCTACCCCCAATACTGTGCCAGACAGCCCCCCACCCCCACACTGTCCCAGACTGAACCCCACTGTCCCAGACTGACCCCCACACTGTCCCAGAGACACCCACACTGTCCCAGACTGACCCCCACACTGTCCCAGACTGACCCCCACACTGTCCCAGACTGAACCCCACAGTGTCCCAGACTGACCCCCACTGTCCCAGACTGAACCCCACTGTCCCAGACTGACCCCCACACCCACAATGTCCCAGACTGACCCGCACACTGTCCCAGATTGACCCCAACACTGTCCCAGATTGACCCCCACTGTCCCAGACTGACCCCCACACTGTCCCAGACTGACCCACACACTGTCCCAGATTGACCCCCACACTGACCCAGACTGACCCCCATACTGTCCCAGACTGACCCCCCACTGTCCCAGATTGACCCACACACTGTCCCAGACTGACTCCCACACTGTCCCAGATTGACCCTCACACTGTCCCAGACTGACCCACACACTGTCCCAGACTGACCCCCCCACTGTCCCAGACTGACCCCCACACTGTCCCAGATTGACCCCCACACTGTCCCAGATTGACCCTCACACTGTCCCAGATTGACCCCCACACTGTCCCAGATTGACCGCCCCACTGTCCCAGACTGACCCCCACACTGTCCCAGACTGACCCCCACACTGTCCCAGACTGACCCCCCCACTGTCCCAGACTGACCCCCACACTGTCCCAGATTGACCCCCACACTGTCCCAGATTGACCCCCACACTGTCCCAGATTGACCGCCCCACTGTCCCAGACTGACCCCCACACTGTCCCAGACTGACCCCCACACTGTCCCAGATTGACCCTCACACTGTCCCAGATTGACCCTCACACTGTCCCAGACTGACCCCCCCACTGTCCCAGATTGACCCCCACACTGACCCAGACTGACTCCCACACTGTCCCAGACTGACCCCCACACTGTCCCAGACTGACTCCCACACTGTCCCAGACTGACCCCCACACTGTCCCAGATTGACCCCCACAATGTCCCAGAGACACCCACACTGTCCCAGACTGACCCCCACACTGTCCCAGACTGACCCCCACACTGTCCCAGATTGACCCCCACACTGTCCTAGACTGACGCCCACACTGTCCCAGACTGACCCCCACACTGTCCCAGACTGACCCCCACACTGTCCCAGACTGATCCCCACACTGTCCCAGACTGACCCCCACACTGACCCAGACTGACCCCCACACTGACCCAGACTGACACCCACACTGTCCCAGATTGACCCCCACACTGTCCCAGGCTGAACCCCACAGTGTCCCAGACAGACACCCACACTGTCCCAGACTGACCCCTACCCCCAATACTGTGCCAGACAGCCCCCCACCCCCACACTGTCCCAGACTGAACCCCACTGTCCCAGACTGACCCCCACACTGTCCCAGAGACACCCACACTGTCCCAGACTGACCCCCACACTGTCCCAGACAGACCCCCACACTGTCCCTGACTGACCCCCACACTGTCCCAGACTGAACCCCACAGTGTCCCAGACTGACCCCCACTGTCCCAGACTGAACCCCACTGTCCCAGACTGACCCCCACACCCACACTGTCCCAGATTGACCCCCACTGTCCCAGATTGACCCCCACACTGTCCCAGACTGACCCCCACACTGTCCCAGACTGACCCCCACACTGTCCCAGATTGACCCCCACACTGTCCCAGATTGACCCCCACTGTCCCAGACTGACCCCCACACTGTCCCAGATTGAGCCCCACACTGTCCCAGATTGACCCCCACTGTCCCAGACTGACCCCCACACTGTCCCAGACTGACCCCCACACTGTCCCAGATTGACCCCCACACTGTCCCAGATTGACCCCCCTGTCCCAGACTGACCCCCACACTGTCCCAGACTGACCCTCACTGACCCAGACTGACCCCCATCGTCCTGACTGACCCCCACACTGTCCCAGACTGAACCCCACACTGTCCCAGACTGAACCCCACACTGTCCCAGATTGACCCCCACACTGTCCCAGATTGACCCCCACACTGTCCCAGACTGACACCCATCGTCCTGATTGACCCCCACACTGTCCCAGACTGACCCCCACACTGTCCCAGACTGACCCCCACACTGTCCCAGATTGACCCCCACTGTCCCAGACTGACCCCCACACTGTCCCAGACTGACCCCCACAGTGTCCCAGACTGACACCCACACTGTCCCAGACTGAAACCTACTGTCCCAGACAGACACCCACACTGTCCCAGACTGACCCCTACCCCCAATACTGTCCCAGACTGACCCCCACCCCCACACTGTCCCAGACTGACCCCCACACTGTCCCAGACTGAACCCCACAGTGTCCAAGACTGACCCCCACCCCCAATACTGTCCCAGACTGATCCCCACCCCCAATACTGTCCCAGACTGACCCCTACCCCCAATACTGTCCCAGACTGACCCCCACCCCCACACTGTCCCAGACTGACCCCCCTACCCACACTGTCCCAGATTGACCCCCCTCCCAACCCGCGAATACTGTCTCAGAGTGACCCCACCCCAATACAGTCTGAGACTGACCCCCAATACTGCCCCAGACTGACCCCCAATACTGTCCCAGACTGACCCCCACCCCCACACTGAACCCCACCCCCAATACTGTCCCAGACTGACCCCCACCCCCAATACTGTCCCAGACTGACCCCCACCCCCAATACTGTCCCAGACTGACCCCCAATAATGTCGCAGACTGACCCCCCACCCCCAATACTGTCACAGACTGACCCCCACCCCCAATACTGACCCTGACTGACCCCCACCACCCAAACTGACTCAGACTGACAACCACCCAAAATGCTGTCCCAGACTAACCCCCATCCCCAATACTGTCCCAGACTAACCCCCACTCCCAATAATGTCGCAGACTGACCCCCCACCCCCAATTCTGTCACAGACTAACCCCCACTCCCAATAATGTCGCAGACTGACCCCCCACCCCCAATACTGTCACAGACTGACCCCCCACTCCCAATAATTTCGCAGACTGACCCCCCCATCCCCAATACTGACCCAGACTGATCAGCACCCCCAACAATGTTCCAGACTGGCCCCCAACTCCAACACTGACCCAGACTGACCCCGCACCCACAATACTGTCCCAGACTAACCCCCTCCCCCCAATACTGTCCCAGAGTGACCCCCACCCCCAATACTGTCCCAAATGGACCCCCACCACCCAATACTGTCCCAGGCTGACCCCCATCCCCCAATACTATCCCAGACTGAACCCCACCCCCAATACTGTCCCAGACTGACCCCCACCCCCAATACTGTCCCAGACTGACCCCCACCCCCCAATACTGTCCCAGACTGAACCCCACTCCCAATACTGTCCCAGACTGACCCCCACCCCCCACACTGACCCCACCCCCAATACTGTCTGAGACTGACCCCCAATAATGTCCCAGACTGATACCCACACTGACCCCCACCCCAATGCTGTCCCAGACTGACCCCCAATACTGTCCCAGGCTGACCCCCAACCCCACACTGAACCCCACTCCCAGAAATGTCGCAGACTGACCCCCCACCCCCAATACTGTCCCAGACTGACCCCCACCCCCAATACTGTCCCAGACTGACCGCCACCCCCAACACTGTCCCAGACTGACCCCCACCCACAGTACTGTCCCAGACTGACCCCCACCCCCAACACTGGCCCAGACCGACCCCCAACCCCAATACTGTCCCAGACTGACCCCCAACCCCAACACTGACCCAGGCTGAATCACACTGTCCCAGACGGACCCTCACCCCAATAATGTCCCAGACTGACCCCCACCCCCAATACTGACCCAGACTGACCCCCACCCCAATACTGTCCCAGACTGGCCCCCACCCCCAACACTGACCCAGGCTGAACCACACTGTCCCAGACTGACCCCCACCACCAATACTGTCCCAGACCGACCCCCACCCCCAATACTGTCACAGACTGACCCCCACCCCCAATACTGTCCCAGACTTACCCCCACCCCAACACTGACCCAGACTGACCCCCACCCCCAATACTGTTACAGACTGACCCCCACCCCCAATAATGTCCCAGACTTACCGCCACCCCAACACTGACCCAGACTGACCCCCACCCCCAATACTGACCCTGATTGACCCCCACCCCCCAATACTGTACCAGACTGACCCACCCCCGACACTGACCCAGACAGACCCCCACCCCCAATACTGACCCCCACCACCCACACTGGCCCAGACTGACCTCCACCACCCACACTGACTCAGACTGACCCCCACCCCCAATACTGTCCCAGACTAACCCCCACTCCCAATAATGTTGCAGACTGACCCCCCACCCCCAATACTGTCCCAGACTGACCCCCACCCCCCACACTGTCCCAGATTGAACCCCACAGTGTCCCAGACAGACACCCACACTGTCCCAGACTGACCCCTACCCCCAATACTGTGCCAGACTGACCCCCACCCCCACACTGTCCCAGACTGAACCCCACTGTCCCAGACTGACCCCCACACTGTCCCAGAGACACACACACTGTCCCAGACTGACCCCCACACTGTCCCAGACTGACCCCCACACTGTCCCAGACTGACCCCCACAGTGTCCCAGACTGACCCCCACACTGTCCCAGACTGAACCCCACTGTCCCAGACTGACCCCCACACCCACACTGTCCCAGATTGACCCCCACACTGTCCCAGATTGACCCCCACTGTCCCAGACTGACCCCCACACTGTCCCAGACTGACCCCCACACTGTCCCAGATTGACCCCCACACTGTCCCAGATTGACCCCCACTGTCCCAGACTGACCCCCACACTGTCCCAGATTGACCCCCACACTGTCCCAGATTGACCCCCACACTGTCCCAGACTTACCCCCACTGTCCCAGACTGACCCCCACACTGTCCCAGATTGACCCCCACTGTCCCAGACTGACCCCCACACTGTCCCAGACTGACCCCCACACTGTCCAAGATTGACCCCCACACTGTCCCAGATTGACCCCCACTGTCCCAGACTGACCCCCACACTGTCCCATACTGATCCCCACTGACCCAGACTGACCCCCATCGTCCTGACTGACCCCCACACTGTCCCAGACTGAACCCCACACTGTCCCAGATTGACCCCCACACTGTCCCAGACTGACACCCATCGTCCTGATTGACCCCCACACTGTCCCAGACTGACCCCCACACTGTCCCAGACTGACCCCCACACTGTCCCAGACTGACCCCCACTGTCCCAGACTGACCCCCACACTGTCCCAGACTGACCCCCACAGTGTCCCAGACTGACACCCACACTGTCCCAGACTGAACCCTACTGTCCCAGACAGACACCCACACTGTCCCAGACTGACCCCTATACCCAATACTGTCCCAGACTGACCCCCACCCCCACACTGTCCCAGACTGACCCCCACACTGTCCCAGACTGAACCCCACAGTGTCCCAGACTGACCCCCACCCCCAATACTGTCCCAGACTGATCCCCACCCCCAATACTGTCCCAGACTGACCCCTTCCCCCAATACTGTCCCAGACTGACCCCCACCCCCACACTGTCCCAGACTGACCCCCCTACCCACACTGTCCCAGATTGACCCCCCTCCCAACCCGCGAATACTGTCTCAGAGTGACCCCACTCCAATACAGTCTGAGACTGACCCCCAATACTGCCCCAGACTGACCCCCAATACTGTCCCAGACTGACCCCCACCCCCACACTGAACCCCACCCCCAATACTGTCCCAGACTGACCCCCACCCCCAATACTGTCCCAGACTGACCCCCACCCCCAATACTGTCCCAGACTGACCCCCAATAATGTCGCAGACTGACCCCCCACCCCCAATACTGTCACAGACTGACCCCCACCCCCAATACTGACCCTGACTGACCCCCACCACCCAAACTGACTCAGACTGACAACCACCCAAAATGCTGTCCCAGACTAACCCCCATCCCCAATACTGTCCCAGACTAACCCCCACTCCCAATAATGTCGCAGACTGACCCCCCACCCCCAATTCTGTCACAGACTAACCCCCACTCCCAATAATGTCGCAGACTGACCCCCCACCCCCAATACTGTCACAGACTGACCCCCCACTCCCAATAATTTCGGAGACTGACCCCCCCATCCCCAATACTGACCCAGACTGATCAGCACCCCCAACAATGTTCCAGACTGGCCCCCAACCCCAACACTGACCCAGACTGACCCCGCACCCACAATACTGACCCAGACTAACCCCCTCCCCCCAATACTGTCCCAGAGTGACCCCCACCCCCAATACTGTCCCAAATGGACCCCCACCACCCAATACTGTCCCAGACTGACCCCCATCCCCCAATACTATCCCAGACTGAACCCCACCCCCAATACTGTCCCAGACTGACCCCCACCCCCAATACTGTCCCAGACTGACCCCCACCCCCCAATACTGTCCCAGACTGAACCCCACTCCCAATACTGTCCCAGACTGACCCCCACCCCCCACACTGACCCCACCCCCAATACTGTCTGAGACTGACCCCCAATAATGTCCCAGACTGATACCCACACTGACCCCCACCCCAATGCTGTCCCAGACTGACCCCCAATACTGTCCCAGGCTGACCCCCAACCCCACACTGAACCCCACTCCCAGAAATGTCGCAGACTGACCCCCCACCCCCAATACTGTCCCAGACTGACCCCCACCCCCAATACTGTCCCAGACTGACCGCCACCCCCAACACTGTCCCAGACTCACCCCCACCCACAGTACTGTCCCAGACTGACCCCCACCCCCAACACTGGCCCAGACCGACCCCCAACCCCAATACTGTCCCAGACTGACCCCCAACCCCAACACTGACCCAGGCTGAATCACACTGTCCCAGACGGACCCTCACCCCAATAATGTCCCAGACTGACCCCCACCCCCAATACTGACCCAGACTGACCCCCACCCCAATACTGTCCCAGACTGACCCCCACCCCCAACACTGACCCAGGCTGAACCACACTGTCCCAGACTGACCCCCACCCCCAATACTGTCCCAGACCGACCCCCACCCCCAATACTGTCACAGACTGACCCCCACCCCCAATACTGTCCCAGACTTACCCCCACCCCAACACTGACCCAGACTGACCCCCACCCCCAATACTGTCACAGACTGACCCCCACCCCCAATACTGTCCCAGACTTACCGCCACCCCAACACTGACCCAGACTGACCCCCACCCCCAATACTGACCCTGATTGACCCCCACCCCCCAATACTGTACCAGACTGACCCACCCCCGACACTGACCCAGACAGACCCCCACCCCCAATACTGACCCCCACCACCCACACTGGCCCAGACTGACCTCCACCACCCACACTGACTCAGACTGACCCCCACCCCAATACTGTCCCAGACTAACCCCCACTCCCAATAATGTTGCAGACTGACCCCCCACCCCCAATCCTGTCCCAGACTGACCCCCACCCCCCACACTGTCCCAGATTGAACCCCACAGTGTCCCAGACAGACACCCACACTGTCCCAGACTGACCCCTACCCCCAATACTGTGCCAGACTGCCCCCCACCCCCACACTGTCCCAGACTGAACCCCACTGTCCCAGACTGACCCCCACACTGTCCCAGAGACACACACACTGTCCCAGACTGACCCCCACACTGTCCCAGACTGACCCCCACACTGTCCCAGACTGACCCCCACAGTGTCCCAGACTGACCCCCACACTGTCCCAGACTGATCCCCACTGTCCCAGACTGACCCCCACACCCACACTGTCCCAGATTGACCCCCACACTGTCCCAGATTGACCCCCACTGTCCCAGACTGACCCCCACACTGTCCCAGACTGACCCCCACACTGTCCCAGATTGACCCCCACACTGTCCCAGATTGACCCCCACTGTCCCAGACTGACCCCCACACTGTCCCAGATTGACCCCCACACTGTCCCAGATTGACCCCCACACTGTCCCAGACTTACCCCCACTGTCCCAGACTGACCCCCACACTGTCCCAGATTGACCCCCACTGTCCCAGACTGACCCCCACACTGTCCCAGACTGACCCCCACACTGTCCAAGATTGACCCCCACACTGTCCCAGATTGACCCCCACTGTCCCAGACTGACCCCCACACTGTCCCATACTGATCCCCACTGACCCAGACTGACCCCCATCGTCCTGACTGACCCCCACACTGTCCCAGACTGAACCCCACACTGTCCCAGATTGACCCCCACACTGTCCCAGACTGACACCCATCGTCCTGATTGACCCCCACACTGTCCCAGACTGACCCCCACACTGTCCCAGACTGTCCCCCACACTGTCCCAGACTGACCCCCACACTGTCCCAGACTGACCCCCACTGTCCCAGACTGACCCCCACACTGTCCCAGACTGACCCCCACAGTGTCCCAGACTGACACCCACACTGTCCCAGACTGAACCCTACTGTCCCAGACAGACACCCACACTGTCCCAGACTGACCCCTATACCCAATACTGTCCCAGACTGACCCCCACCCCCACACTGTCCCAGACTGACCCCCACACTGTCCCAGACTGAACCCCACAGTGTCCCAGACTGACCCCCACCCCCAATACTGTCCCAGACTGATCCCCACCCCCAATACTGTCCCAGACTGACCCCTACCCCCAATACTGTCCCAGACTGACCCCCACCACCACACTGTCCCAGACTGACCCCCCTACCCACACTGTCCCAGATTGACCCCCCTCCCAACCCGCGAATACTGTCTCAGAGTGACCCCACCCCAATACAGTCTGAGACTGACCCCCAATACTGCCCCAGACTGACCTCCAATACTGTCCCAGACTGACCCCTACCCCCACACTGAACCCCACCCCCAATACTGTCCCAGACTGACCCCCACCCCCAATACTGTCCCAGACTGACCCCCACCCCCAATACTGTCCCAGACTGACCCCCAATAATGTCGCAGACTGACCCCCCACCCCCAATACTGTCACAGACTGACCCCCACCCCCAATACTGACCCTGACTGACCCCCACCACCCAAACTGACTCAGACTGACAACCACCCAAAATGCTGTCCCAGACTAACCCCCACCCCCAATACTGTCCCAGACTAACCCCCACTCCCAATAATGTCGCAGACTGACCCCCCACCCCCAATACTGTCACAGACTAACCCCCACTCCCATTAATGTCGCAGACTGACCCCCCACCCCCAATACTGTCACAGACTGACCCCCCACTCCCAATAATGTCGCAGACTGACCCCCCCCATCCCCAATACTGACCCAGACTGATCAGCACCCCAACAATGTTCCAGACTGGCCCCCAACTCCAACACTGACCCAGACTGACCCCCCACCCACAATACTGTCCCAGACTAACCCCCTCCCCCAATACTGTCCCAGACTGACCCCCACCCCAATACTGTCCCAAATGGACCCCCACCACCCAATACTGTCCCAGACTGACCCCCATCCCCCAATACTATCCCAGACTGAACCCCACCCCCAATACTGTCCCAGATGGACCCCCACCCCCAATACTGTCTTAGACAGACCACCACCCCCCAATACTGTCCCAGACTGAACCCCACCCCCAATACTGTCCCAGACTGACCCCCACCCCCCACACTGACCCCACCCCCAATACTGTCTGAGACTGACCCCCAATAATGTCCCAGACTGACACCCACACTGACCCCCACCCCCAATGCTGTCCCAGACTGACCCCCAATACTGTCCCAGGCTGACCCCCACCCCCACACTGAACCCCACTCCCAATAATGTCGCAAACTGACCCCTCACCCCCAATACTGTCCCAGACTAACCGCCACCCCCAACACTGTCCCAGACTGACCCCCACCCCCAATACTGTCCCAGACTGACCCCCACCCCCCACACTGTCCCAGATTGACCCCCACACTGTCCCAGACTGAACCCCACAGTGTCCCAGACAGACACCCACACTGTCCCAGACTGACCCCTACCCCCAATACTGTGCCAGACTGCCCCCCACCCCCACACTGTCCCAGACTGAACCCCACTGTCCCAGACTGACGCCCACACTGTCCCAGAGACACCCACACTGTCCCAGACTGAACCCCACACTGTCCCAGACTGACCCCCACACTGTCCCAGACTGACCCCCACAGTGTCCCAGACTGACCCCCACACTGTCCCAGACTGAACCCCACTGTCCCAGACTGACCCCCACACCCACACTGTCCCAGATTGACCCCCACACTGTCCCAGATTGACCCCCACTGTCCCAGACTGACCCCCACACTGTCCCAGACTGACCCCCACACTGTCCCAGATTGACACCCACACTGTCCCAGATTGACCCCCACTGTCCCAGACTGACCCCCACACTGTCCCAGATTGACCCCCACACTGTCCCAGATTGACCCCCACACTGTCCCAGACTTACCCCCACTGTCCCAGACTGACCCCCACACTGTCCCAGATTGACCCCCACTGTCCCAGACTGACCCCCACACTGTCCCAGACTGACCCCCACACTGTCCAAGATTGACCCCCACACTGTCCCAGATTGACCCCCACTGTCCCAGACTGACCCCCACACTGTCCCAGACTGATCCCCACTGACCCAGACTGACCCCCATCGTCCTGACTGACCCCCACACTGTCCCAGACTGAACCCCACACTGTCCCAGACTGAACCCCACACTGTCCCAGATTGACCCCCACACTGTCCCAGACTGACACCCATCGTCCTGATTGACCCCCACACTGTCCCAGACTGACCCCCACACTGTCCCAGACTGACCCCCACACTGTCCCAGACTGACCCCCACTGTCCCAGACTGACCCCCACACTGTCCCAGACTGACCCCCACAGTGTCCCAGACTGACACCCACACTGTCCCAGACTGAACCCTACTGTCCCAGACAGACACCCACACTGTCCCAGACTGACCCCTATACCCAATACTGTCCCAGACTGACCCCCACCCCCACACTGTCCCAGACTGACCCCCACACTGTCCCAGACTGAACCCCACAGTGTCCCAGACTGACCCCACCCCCAATACTGTCCCAGACTGATCCCCACCCCCAATACTGTCCCAGACTGACCCCTACGCCCAATACTGTCCCAGACTGACCCCCACCCCCACACTGTCCCAGACTGACCCCCCTACCCACACTGTCCCAGATTGACCCCCCTCCCAACCCGCGAATACTGTCTCAGAGTGACCCCACCCCAATACAGTCTGAGACTGACCCCCAATACTGCCCCAGACTGACCTCCAATACTGTCCCAGACTGACCCCTACCCCCACACTGAACCCCACCCCCAATACTGTCCCAGACTGACCCCCACCCCCAATACAGTCCCAGACTGACCCCCACCCCCAATACTGTCCCAGACTGACCCCCAATAATGTCGCAGACTGACCCCCCACCCCCAATACTGTCACAGACTGACCCCCACCCCCAATACTGACCCTGACTGACCCCCACCACCCAAACTGACTCAGACTGACAACCACCCAAAATGCTGTCCCAGACTAACCCCCACCCCCAATACTGTCCCAGACTAACCCCCACTCCCAATAATGTCGCAGACTGACCCCCCACCCCCAATACTGTCACAGACTAACCCCCACTCCCAATAATGTCGCAGACTGACCCCCCACCCCCAATACTGTCACAGACTGACCCCCCACTCCCAATAATGTCGCAGACTGACCCCCCCATCCCCAATACTGACCCAGACTGATCAGCACCCCAACAATGTTCCAGACTGGCCCCCAACTCCAACACTGACCCAGACTGA
Organism: Scyliorhinus torazame; assembly: GCF_047496885.1. NCBI lineage: Eukaryota > Metazoa > Chordata > Chondrichthyes > Carcharhiniformes > Scyliorhinidae > Scyliorhinus > Scyliorhinus torazame. Next base: position 24,880,906 of record NC_092731.1, on the reverse strand, counting down.
CCCCCCACCCACAATACTGTCCCAGACTAACCCCCTCCCCCAATACTGTCCCAGACTGACCCCCATCCCAATACTGTCCCAAATGGACCCCCACCACCCAATACTGTCCCAGACTGACCCCCATCCCCCAATACTATCCCAGACTGAACCCCACCCCCAATACTGTCCCAGATGGACCCCCACCCCCAATACTGTCTTAGACTGACCACCACCCCCCAATACTGTCCCAGACTGAACCCCACCCCCAATACTGTCCCAGACTGACCCCCACCACCCACACTGACCCCACCCCCAATACTGTCTGAGACTGACCCCCAATAATGTCCCAGACTGACACCCACACTGACCCCCACCCCCAATGCTGTCCCAGACTGACCCCCAATACTGTCCCAGGCTGACCCCCACCCCCACACTGAACCCCACTCCCAATAATGTCGCAGACTGACCCCTCACCCCCAATATTGTCCCAGACTGACCGCCACCCCCAACACTGTCCCAGACTGACCCCCACCCACAATACTGTCCCAGACTGATCCCCACCCCCAACACTGACCCAGACTGACCCCCAACCCCAATCCCGTCCCAGACTGACGCCCACCCCCAACAATGACCCAGACTGACCCCCACCCCCAATACTGGCCCAGACTGACCCCCACCCCCAAGACTGACCCAGACTGACACCCACCCCCACAGACCCAGACTGACCCCCACCCCAATACTGACCCAGACTGACCCCCACCCCCAATACTGACCCCCGCCCCCAATACTGTCCCAGACAGACCCCCACCCCCAATACTGTCCCAGACTTACCCCCACCCCAACACTGACCCAGACTGACCCCCACCCCCAATACTGACCCTGATTGACCCCCACCCCCCAATACTGTACCAGACAGACTCACCCCCGACACTGACCCAGACAGACCCCCACCCCCAATACTGACACCCACCACCCACACTGGCCCAGACTGACCTCCACCACCCACACTGACTCAGACTGACAACCACCCCCAATACTGTCCCAGACTAACCCCCACTCCCAATAATGTCGCAGACTGACCCCCACCCCCAATACTGTCCCAAACTGATCCCCACTCCCAATAATGTCGCAGACTGACCCCCACCCCCAATACTGTCACAGACTGACCCCCACTCCCAATACTGTTCCAGACTGACCCACACCCCCAAAACTGTTCCAGACTGACTCACCCCCCACGCTGACCCAGACTGACCCCCACCCCCCACACTGACCCAGACAGACCCCCACCCCCAACACTGTCCCAGACTGACCCCCACCCCCAATACTGTTCCAGACTGGCCCCCGCCCCCAATACTGCAGCCAGACTGACTCACCCCCAATACTGACCCAGACTGACCCCCACCCCCAATACTGTTCCAGACTGACCCCCACCCCCAATATTGTCACAGACTGACCCCCACCCCCAATACTGTCCCAGACTGACCCCCACCCCCAATACTGACCCTGATTGACCCCCACGCTGACCCAGACTGACCCCCACTCCCAATAATGTGGCAGACTGACCCCCAACCCCAATACTGTAACAGACTGACCCCCACTCCAAAACTGTCCCAGACTGACCCCCACCCCCAATACTGACCCTGATTGACCCCCACCCCCAATACTGTCCCAGACTGACCCCCACCTCCAATACTGTCCCAGGCTGATCCCCACCCCCAATACTGTCCCTGACTGATCCCCACCCCCAATACTGTCCCAGACTGACCCCCACCCCCCACACTGACCCAGACAGACCCCCACCCCCAAAACTGTCCCAGACTGACCCCCACCCCCAATACTGTTCCAGACTGGCCCCCGCCCCCAATACTGCCCCAGACTGACTCACCCCCAATACTGACCCAGATTGAACCCCACCCCCAATACTGTTCCAGACTGACCCCCACCCCCAATATTGTCACAGTCTGACCCCCACCCCCAATACTGTCCCATACTGACCCCCACCCCCAATACTGACCCTGACTGACCCCCACCCCCCACGCTGACCCAGACTGACCCCCACTCCCAATAATGTGGCAGACTGACCCCCACCCCCAATACTGTAACAGACTGACCCCCACTCCAACACTGTCCCAGACTGACCCCCACCCCCAATACTGACCCTGATTGACCCCCACCCCCAATACTGTCCCAGACTGACCCCCACCCCCAATACTGTCCCAGGCTGATCCCCACCACCAATACTGTCCCAGACTGATCCCCACCCCCAATACTGTCCCAGACTGACCCCCACCCCCAACACTGTCCCAGACTGACCCCCACCCCCAACAATGTCCCAGAATGACCCCCACCCCCAATACTGTCCCAGACTGATCCCCACCCCCAATACTGTCCCAGACTGATCCCCACGCCCAATACTGTCCCAGACTGACCCCCACCCCCAATACTGTCCCAGACTGACCCCCACCCTCAATACTGTCACAGACTGACCCCCACCCCAACACTGACCCCCACTCCCAATACTGACCCTGATTGACCCCCACCCCTCAATACTGAATTTACATAACTTCCGCAGAACCAACAGGAGAGCAGAGATTCTCATCACCAAACCCACCCACACCCCCCACCCCCAACCACTCCCCCCAAACTGTCCCAGACTGACCCCCACACTGTCGCAGACTGACCCACACACTGTCCCAGATTGACCCTCACACTGTCCCAGACTGACCCCCCCACTGTCCCAGACTGACCCCCACACTGTCCCAGATTGACCCCCACACTGTCCCAGACTGACTCCCACACTGTCCCAGACTGACCCACACACTGTCCCAGACTGACCCCCACCCTGTCCCAGACTGACCCCCCCACTGTCCCAGATTGACCCCCACACTGACCCAGACTGACTCCCACACTGTCCCAGACTGACCACCACACTGTCCCAGACTGACTCCCACACTGTCCTAGACTGACCCCCACACTGTCCCAGATTGACCCCCATACTGTCCCAGAGACACCCACACTGTCCCAGACTGACCCCCACACTGTCCCAGATTGACCCCCACACTGTCCTAGACTGACGCCCACACTGTCCCAGACTAAAGCCCACTGTCCCAGACTGACCCCCACACTGTCCCAGGCTGACTCCCACACTGTCCCAGACTGACCCCCACACTGTCCCAGATTGACCCCCACACTGTCCCAGACTGAACCCCACAGTGTCCCAGACAGACACCCACACTGTCCCAGACTGACCCCTACCCCCAATACTGTGCCAGACAGCCCCCCACCCCCACACTGTCCCAGACTGAACCCCACTGTCCCAGACTGACCCCCACACTGTCCCAGAGACACCCACACTGTCCCAGACTGACCCACACACTGTCCCAGACTGACCCCCACACTGTCCCAGACTGACCCCCACACTGTCCCAGACTGAACCCCACAGTGTCCCAGACTGACCCCCACTGTCCCAGACTGAACCCCACTGTCCCAGACTGACCCCCACACCCACAATGTCCCAGACTGACCCGCACACTGTCCCAGATTGACCCCAACACTGTCCCAGATTGACCCCCACTGTCCCAGACTGACCCCCACACTGTCCCAGACTGACCCACACACTGTCCCAGATTGACCCCCACACTGACCCAGACTGACCCCCATACTGTCCCAGACTGACCCCCCACTGTCCCAGATTGACCCACACACTGTCCCAGACTGACTCCCACACTGTCCCAGATTGACCCTCACACTGTCCCAGACTGACCCACACACTGTCCCAGACTGACCCCCCCACTGTCCCAGACTGACCCCCACACTGTCCCAGATTGACCCTCACACTGTCCCAGACTGACCCACACACTGTCCCAGACTGACCCCCCCACTGTCCCAGACTGACCCCCACACTGTCCCAGATTGACCCCCACACTGTCCCAGATTGACCCTCACACTGTCCCAGATTGACCCCCACACTGTCCCAGATTGACCGCCCCACTGTCCCAGATGACCCCCACACTGTCCCAGACTGACCCCCACACTGTCCCAGATTGACCCTCACACTGTCCCAGATTGACCCTCACACTGTCCCAGACTGACCCCCCCACTGTCCCAGATTGACCCCCACACTGACCCAGACTGACTCCCACACTGTCCCAGACTGACCCCCACACTGTCCCAGACTGACTCCCACACTGTCCCAGACTGACCCCCACACTGTCCCAGATTGACCCCCACAATGTCCCAGAGACACCCACACTGTCCCAGACTGACCCCCACACTGTCCCAGACTGACCCCCACACTGTCCCAGATTGACCCCCACACTGTCCTAGACTGACGCCCACACTGTCCCAGACTGACCCCCACACTGTCCCAGACTGACCCCCACACTGTCCCAGACTGATCCCCACACTGTCCCAGACTGACCCCCACACTGACCCAGACTGACCCCCACACTGACCCAGACTGACACCCACACTGTCCCAGATTGACCCCCACACTGTCCCAGGCTGAACCCCACAGTATCCCAGACAGACACCCACACTGTCCCAGACTGACCCCTACCCCCAATACTGTGCCAGACAGCCCCCCACCCCCACACTGTCCCAGACTGAACCCCACTGTCCCAGACTGACCCCCACACTGTCCCAGAGACACCCACACTGTCCCAGACTGACCCCCACACTGTCCCAGACAGACCCCCACACTGTCCCTGACTGACCCCCACACTGTCCCAGACTGAACCCCACAGTGTCCCAGACTGACCCCCACTGTCCCAGACTGAACCCCACTGTCCCAGACTGACCCCCACACCCACACTGTCCCAGATTGACCCCCACTGTCCCAGATTGACCCCCACTGTCCCAGACTGACCCCCACACTGTCCCAGACTGACCCCCACACTGTCCCAGATTGACCCCCACACTGTCCCAGATTGACCCCCACTGTCCCAGACTGACCCCCACACTGTCCCAGATTGAGCCCCACACTGTCCCAGATTGACCCCCACAGTCCCAGACTTACCCCCACTGTCCCAGATTGAGCCCCACACTGTCCCAGATTGACCCCCACTGTCCCAGACTGACCCCCACACTGTCCCAGACTGACCCCCACACTGTCCCAGATTGACCCCCACACTGTCCCAGATTGACCCCCCTGTCCCAGACTGACCCCCACACTGTCCCAGACTGACCCTCACTGACCCAGACTGACCCCCATCGTCCTGACTGACCCCCACACTGTCCCAGACTGAACCCCACACTGTCCCAGACTGAACCCCACACTGTCCCAGATTGACCCCCACACTGTCCCAGATTGACCCCCACACTGTCCCAGACTGACACCCATCGTCCTGATTGACCCCCACACTGTCCCAGACTGACCCCCACACTGTCCCAGACTGACCCCCACACTGTCCCAGATTGACCCCCACTGTCCCAGACTGACCCCCACACTGTCCCAGACTGACCCCCACAGTGTCCCAGACTGACACCCACTGTCCCAGACTGAAACCTACTGTCCCAGACAGCCACCCACACTGTCCCAGACTGACCCCTACCCCCAATACTGTCCCAGACTGACCCCCACCCCCACACTGTCCCAGACTGACCCCCACACTGTCCCAGACTGAACCCCACAGTGTCCAAGACTGACCCCCACCCCCAATACTGTCCCAGACTGATCCCCACCCCCAATACTGTCCCAGACTGACCCCTACCCCCAATACTGTCCCAGACTGACCCCCACCCCCACACTGTCCCAGACTGACCCCCCTACCCACACTGTCCCAGATTGACCCCCCTCCCAACCCGCGAATACTGTCTCAGAGTGACCCCACCCCAATACAGTCTGAGACTGACCCCCAATACTGCCCCAGACTGACCCCCAATACTGTCCCAGACTGACCCCCACCCCCACACTGAACCCCACCCCCAATACTGTCCCAGACTGACCCCCAACCCCAATACTGTCCCAGACTGACCCCCACCCCCAATACTGTCCCAGACTGACCCCCAATAATGTCGCAGACTGACCCCCCACCCCCAATACTGTCACAGACTGACCCCCACCCCCAATACTGACCCTGACTGACCCCCACCACCCAAACTGACTCAGACTGACAACCACCCAAAATGCTGTCCCAGACTAACCCCCATCCCCAATACTGTCCCAGACTAACCCCCACTCCCAATAATGTCGCAGACTGACCCCCCACCCCCAATTCTGTCACAGACTAACCCCCACTCCCAATAATGTCGCAGACTGACCCCCCACCCCCAATACTGTCACAGACTGACCCCCCACTCCCAATAATGTCGCAGACTGACCCCCCCATCCCCAATACTGACCCAGACTGATCAGCACCCCCAACAATGTTCCAGACTGGCCCCCAACTCCAACACTGACCCAGACTGACCCCGCACCCACAATACTGTCCCAGACTAACCCCCTCCCCCCAATACTGTCCCAGAGTGACCCCCACCCCCAATACTGTCCCAAATGGACCCCCACCACCCAATACTGTCCCAGACTGACCCCCATCCCCCAATACTATCCCAGACTGAACCCCACCCCCAATAATGTCCCAGACTGACACCCACACTGACCCCCACCCCCAATGCTGTCCCAGACTGACCCCCAATATTGTCCCAGGCTGACCCCCACCCCCACACTGAACCCCACTCCCAATAATGTCGCAAACTGACCCCTCACCCCCAATACTGTCCCAGACTGACCGCCACCCCCAACACTGTCCCAGACTGACCCCCACCCCCAATACTGTCCCAGACTGACCCCCACCCCCCACACTGTCCCAGATTGACCCCCACACTGTCCCAGACTGAACCCCACAGTGTCCCAGACAGACACCCACACTGTCCCAGACTGACCCCTACCCCCAATACTGTGCCAGACTGCCCCCCACCCCCACACTGTCCCAGACTGAACCCCACTGTCCCAGACTGACGCCCACACTGTCCCAGAGACACCCACACTGTCCCAGACTGACCCCCACACTGTCCCAGACTGACCCCCACACTGTCCCAGACTGACTCCCACAGTGTCCCAGACTGACCCCCACACTGTCCCAGACTGAACCCCACTGTCCCAGACTGACCCCCACACCCACACTGTCCCAGATTGACCCCCACACTGTCCCAGATTGACCCCCACTGTCCCAGACTGACCCCCACACTGTCCCAGACTGACCCCCACACTGTCCCAGATTGACACCCACACTGTCCCAGATTGACCCCCACTGTCCCAGACTGACCCCCACACTGTCCCAGATTGACCCCCACACTGTCCCAGATTGACCCCCACACTGTCCCAGACTTACCCCCACTGTCCCAGACTGACCCCCACACTGTCCCAGATTGACCCCCACTGTCCCAGACTGACCCCCACACTGTCCCAGACTGACCCCCACACTGTCCAAGATTGACCCCCACACTGTCCCAGATTGACCCCCACTGTCCCAGACTGACCCCCACACTGTCCCATACTGATCCCCACTGACCCAGACTGACCCCCATCGTCCTGACTGACCCCCACACTGTCCCAGACTGAACCCCACACTGTCCCAGACTGAACCCCACACTGTCCCAGATTGACCCCCACACTGTCCCAGACTGACACCCATCGTCCTGATTGACCCCCACACTGTCCCAGACTGACCCCCACACTGTCCCAGACTGACCCCCACACTGTCCCAGACTGACCCCCACTGTCCCAGACTGACCCCCACACTGTCCCAGACTGACCCCCACAGTGTCCCAGACTGACACCCACACTGTCCCAGACTGAACCCTACTGTCCCAGACAGACACCCACACTGTCCCAGACTGACCCCTATACCCAATACTGTCCCAGACTGACCCCCACCCCCACACTGTCCCAGACTGACCCCCACACTGTCCCAGACTGAACCCCACAGTGTCCCAGACTGACCCCCACCCCCAATACTGTCCCAGACTGATCCCCACCCCCAATACTGTCCCAGACTGACCCCTACGCCCAATACTGTCCCAGACTGACCCCCACCCCCACACTGTCCCAGACTGACCCCCCTACCCACACTGTCCCAGATTGACCCCCCTCCCAACCCGCGAATACTGTCTCAGAGTGACCCCACCCCAATACAGTCTGAGACTGACCCCCAATACTGCCCCAGACTGACCTCCAATACTGTCCCAGACTGACCCCTACCCCCACACTGAACCCCACCCCCAATACTGTCCCAGACTGACCCCCACCCCCAATACAGTCCCAGACTGACCCCCACCCCCAATACTGTCCCAGAATGACCCCCAATAATGTCGCAGACTGACCCCCCACCCCCAATACTGTCACAGACTGACCCCCACCCCCAATACTGACCCTGACTGACCCCCACCACCCAAACTGACTCAGACTGACAACCACCCAAAATGCTGTCCCAGACTAACCCCCACCCCCAATACTGTCCCAGACTAACCCCCACTCCCAATAATGTCGCAGACTGACCCCCCACCCCCAATACTGTCACAGACTAACCCCCACTCCCAATAATGTCCCAGACTGACCCCCAACCCCAATCCCGTCCCAGACTGACGCCCACCCCAACACTGACCCAGACTGACCCCCACCCCCAATACTGGCCCAGACTGACCCCCACCCCCAAGACTGACCCAGACTGACACCCACCCCCACAGACCCAGACTGACCCCCACCCCAATACTGACCCAGACTGACCCCCACCCCCAATACTGACCCCCGCCCCCAATACTGTCCCAGACAGACCCCCACCCCCAATACTGTCCCAGACTTACCCCCACCCCAACACTGACCCAGACTGACCCCCACCCCCAATACTGACCCTGATTGACCCCCACCCCCCAATACTGTACCAGACAGACCCACCCCCGACACTGACCCAGACAGACCCCCACCCCCAATACTGACACCCACCACCCACACTGGCCCAGACTGACCTCCACCACCCACACTGACTCAGACTGACAACCACCCCCAATACTGTCCCAGACTAACCCCCACTCCCAATAATGTCGCAGACTGACCCCCACCCCCAATACTGTCCCAAACTGATCCCCACTCCCAATAATGTCGCAGACTGACCCCCACCCCCAATACTGTCACAGACTGACCCCCACTCCCAATACTGTTCCAGACTGACCCACACCCCCAAAACTGTTCCAGACTGACTCACCCCCCACGCTGACCCAGACTGACCCCCACCCCCCACACTGACCCAGACAGACCCCCACCCCCAACACTGTCCCAGACTGACCCCCACCCCCAATACTGTTCCAGACTGGCCCCCGCCCCCAATACTGCAGCCAGACTGACTCACACCCAATACTGACCCAGACTGACCCCCACCCCCAATACTGTTCCAGACTGACCCCCACCCCCAATATTGTCACAGACTGACCCCCACCCCCAATACTGTCCCAGACTGACCCCCACCCCCAATACTGACCCTGATTGACCCCCACGCTGACCCAGACTGACCCCCACTCCCAATAATGTGGCAGACTGACCCCCAACCCCAATACTGTAACAGACTGACCCCCACTCCAAAACTGTCCCAGACTGACCCCCACCCCCAATACTGACCCTGATTGACCCCCACCCCCAATACTGTCCCAGACTGACCCCCACCCCCAATACTGTCCCAGGCTGATCCCCACCCCCAATACTGTCCCAGACTGATCCCCACCCCCAATACTGTCCCAGACTGACCCCCACCCCCCACACTGACCCAGACAGACCCCCACCCCCAAAACTGTCCCAGACTGACCCCCACCCCCAATACTGTTCCAGACTGGCCCCCGCCCCCAATACTGCCCCAGACTGACTCACCCCCAATACTGACCCAGATTGAACCCCACCCCCAATACTGTTCCAGACTGACCCCCACCCCCAATATTGTCACAGTCTGACCCCCACCCCCAATACTGTCCCATACTGACCCCCACCCCCAATACTGACCCTGACTGACCCCCACCCCCCACGCTGACCCAGACTGAACCCCACTCCCAATAATGTGGCAGACTGACCCCCACCCCCAATACTGTAACAGACTGACCCCCACTCCAACACTGTCCCAGACTGACCCCCACCCCCAATACTGACCCTGATTGACCCCCACCCCCAATACTGTCCCAGACTGACCCCCACCCCCAATACTGTCCCAGGCTGATCCCCACCACCAATACTGTCCCAGACTGATCCCCACCCCCAATACTGTCCCAGACTGACCCCCACCCCCAACACTGTCCCAGACTGACCCCCACCCCCAACACTGTCCCAGAATGACCCCCACCCCCAATACTGTCCCAGACTGATCCCCACCCCCAATACTGTCCCAGACTGATCCCCACGCCCAATACTGTCCCAGACTGACCCCCACCCCCAATACTGTCCCAGACTGACCCCCACCCTCAATACTGTCACAGACTGACCCCCACCCCAACACTGACCCCCACTCCCAATACTGACCCTGATTGACCCCCACCCCTCAATACTGTCCCAGACTGACCCACCCCCCACGCTGACCCAGACTGATCCCCACCCCCAATACTGTCCCAGACTAACCCCCACTCCCAATAATGTCGCAGACTGACCCCCCCCCACCCCTAATACTGACCCAGACTGATCCCCCACCCCCAATACTGTCACAGACTAACCCCCACTCCCAATAATGTCGCAGACTGACCCCCCACCCCCAATACTGTCACAGACTGACCCCCCACTCCCAATAATGTCGCAGACTGACACCCCCATCCCCAATACTGACCCAGACTGATCAGCACCCCCAACAATGTTCCAGACTGGCCCCCAACTCCAACACTGACCCAGACTGACCCCGCACCCACAATACTGTCCCAGACTAACCCCCTCCCCCCAATACTGTCCCAGAGTGACCCCCACCCCCAATACTGTCCCAAATGGACCCCCACCACCCAATACTGTCCCAGACTGACCCCCATCCCCCAATACTATCCCAGACTGAACCCCACCCCCAATACTGTCCCAGACTGACCCCCACCCCCAATACTGTCCCAGACTGACCCCCACCCCCCAATACTGTCCCAGACTGAACCCCACTCCCAATACTGTCCCAGACTGACCCCCACCCCCCACACTGACCCCACCCCCAATACTGTCTGAGACTGACCCCCAATAATGTCCCAGACTGATACCCACACTGACCCCCACCCCAATGCTGTCCCAGACTGACCCCCAATACTGTCCCAGGCTGACCCCCAACCCCACACTGAACCCCACTCCCAGAAATGTCGCAGACTGACCCCCCACCCCCAATACTGTCCCAGACTGACCCCCACCCCCAATACTGTCCCAGACTGACCGCCACCCCCAACACTGTCCCAGACAGACCTCCACCCACAGTACTGTCCCAGACTGACCCCCACCCCCAACACTGGCCCAGACCGACCCCCAACCCCAATACTGTCCCAGACTGACCCCCAACCCCAACACTGACCCAGGCTGAACCACACTGTCCCAGACGGACCCTCACCCCAATAATGTCCCAGACTGACCCCCACCCCCAATACTGACCCAGACAGACCCCCACCCCAATACTGTCCCAGACTGACCCCCACCCCCAACACTGACCAAGGCTGAACCACACTGTCCCAGACTGACCCCCACCCCCAATACTGTCCCAGACCGACCCCCACCCCCAATACTGTCACAGACTGACCCCCATCCCCAATACTGTCCCAGACTTACCCCCACCCCAACACTGACCCAGACTGACCCCCACCCCCAATACTGTCACAGACTGACCCCCACCCCCAATACTGTCCCAGACTTACCGCCACCCCAACACTGACCCAGACTGACCCCCACCCCCAATACTGACCCTGATTGACCCCCACCCCCCAATACTGTACCAGACTGACCCACCCCCGACACTGACCCAGACAGACCCCCACCCCCAATACTGACCCCCACCACCCACACTGGCCCAGACTGACCTCCACCACCCACATTGATTCAGACTGACCCCCACCCCCAATACTGTCCCAGACTAACCCCCACTCCCAATAATGTTGCAGACTGACCCCCCACCCCCAATACTGTCCCAGACTGACCCCCACCCCCCACACTGTCCCAGATTGACCCCCACACTGTCCCAGACTGAACCCCACAGTGTCCCAGACAGACACCCACACTGTCCCAGACTGACCCCTACCCCCAATACTGTGCCAGACTGCCCCCCACCCCCACACTGTCCCAGACTGAACCCCACTGTCCCAGACTGACCCCCACACTGTCCCAGAGACACACACACTGTCCCAGACTGACCCCCACACTGTCCCAGAATGACCCCCACACTGTCCCAGACTGACCCCCACAGTGTCCCAGACTGACCCCCACACTGTCCCAGACTGAACCCCACTGTCCCAGACTGACCCCCACACCCACACTGTCCCAGATTGACCCCCACACTGTCCCAGATTGACCCCCACTGTCCCAGACTGACCCCCACACTGTCCCAGACTGACCCCCACACTGTCCCAGATTGACCCCCACACTGTCCCAGATTGACCCCCACTGTCCCAGACTGACCCCCACATTGTCCCAGATTGACCCCCACACTGTCCCAGATTGACCCCCACACTGTCCCAGACTTACCCCCACTGTCCCAGACTGACACCCACACTGTCCCAGATTGACCCCCAATGTCCCAGACTGACCCCCACACTGTCCCAGACTGACCCCCACACTGTCCAAGATTGACCCCCACACTGTCCCAGATTGACCCCCACTGTCCCAGACTGACCCCCACACTGTCCCATACTGATCCCCACTGACCCAGACTGACCCCCATCGTCCTGACTGACCCCCACACTGTCCCAGACTGAACCCCACACTGTCCCAGATTGACCCCCACACTGTCCCAGACTGACACCCATCGTCCTGATTGACCCCCACACTGTCCCAGACTGACCCCCACACTGTCCCAGACTGACCCCCACACTGTCCCAGACTGACCCCCACTGTCCCAGACTGACCCCCACACTGTCCCAGACTGACCCCCACAGTGTCCCAGACTGACACACACACTGTCCCAGACTGACCCCTACCCCCAATACTGTGCCAGACTGCCCCCCACCCCCACACTGTCCCAGACTGAACCCCACTGTCCCAGACTGACCCCCACACTGTCCCAGAGACACCCACACTGTCCCAGACTGACCCCCACACTGTCCCAGACTGACCCCCACACTGTCCCAGACTGACCCCCACAGTGTCCCAGACTGACCCCCACACCCACACTGTCCCAGATTGACCCCCACACTGTCCCAGATTGACCCCCACTGTCCCAGACTGACCCCCACACTGTCCCAGACTGACCCCCACACTGTCCCAGATTGACACCCACACTGTCCCAGATTGACCCCCACTGTCCCAGACTGACCCCCACACTGTCCCAGATTGACCCCCACACTGTCCCAGATTGACCCCCACACTGTCCCAGACTTACCCCCACTGTCCCAGACTGACCCCCACACTGTCCCAGATTGACCCCCACTGTCCCAGACTGACCCCCACACTGTCCCAGACTGACCCCCACACTGTCCAAGATTGACCCCCACACTGTCCCAGATTGACCCCCACTGTCCCAGACTGACCCCCACACTGTCCCATACTGATCCCCACTGACCCAGACTGACCCCCATCGTCCTGACTGACCCCCACACTGTCCCAGACTGAACCCCACACTGTCCCAGACTGAACCCCACACTGTCCCAGATTGACCCCCACACTGTCCCAGACTGACACCCATCGTCCTGATTGACCCCCACACTGTCCCAGACTGACCCCCACACTGTCCCAGACTGACCCCCACACTGTCCCAGACTGACCCCCACTGTCCCAGACTGACCCCCACACTGTCCCAGACTGACCCCCACAGTGTCCCAGACTGACACCCACACTGTCCCAGACTGAACCCTACTGTCCCAGACAGACACCCACACTGTCCCAGACTGACCCCTATACCCAATACTGTCCCAGACTGACCCCCACACTGTCCCAGACTGACCCCCACACTGTCCCAGACTGAACCCCACAGTGTCCCAGACAGAGCCCCACCCCCAATACTGTCCCAGACTGATCCCCACCCCCAATACTGTCCCAGACTGACCCCTACCCCCAATACTGTCCCAGACTGACCCCCACCCCCACACTGTCCCAGACTGACCCCCCTACCCACACTGTCCCAGATTGACCCCCCTCCCAACCCGCGAATACTGTCTCAGAGTGACCCCACCCCAATACAGTCTGAGACTGACCCCCAATACTGCCCCAGACTGACCTCCAATACTGTCCCAGACTGACCCCGACCCCCACACTGAACCCCACCCCCAATACTGTCCCAGACTGACCCCCACCCCCAATACAGTCCCAGACTGACCCCCACCCCCAATACTGTCCCAGACTGACCCCCAATAATGTCGCAGACTGACCCCCCACCCCCAATACTGTCACAGACTGACCCCCACCCCCAATACTGACCCTGACTGACCCCCACCACCCAAACTGACTCAGACTGACAACCACCCAAAATGCTGTCCCAGACTAACCCCCACCCCCAATACTGTCCCAGACTAACCCCCACTCCCAATAATGTCGCAGACTGACCCCCCACCCCCAATACTGTCACAGACTAACCCCCACTCCCAATAATGTCGCAGACTGACCCCCCACCCCCAATACTGTCACAGACTGACCCCCCACTCCCAATAATGTCGCAGACTGACCCACCCATCCCCAATACTGACCCAGACTGATCAGCACCCCAACAATGTTCCAGACTGGCCCCCAACTCCAACACTGACCCAGACTGACCCCCCACCCACAATACTGTCCCAGACTAACCCCCTCCCCCAATACTGTCCCAGACTGACCCCCACCCCAATACTGTCCCAAATGGACCCCCACCACCCAATACTGTCCCAGACTGACCCCCATCCCCCAATACTATCCCAGACTGAACCCCACCCCCAATACTGTCCCAGACTGACCCCCACCCCCAATACTGTCTTAGACAGACCACCACCCCCCAATACTGTCCCAGACTGACCCCCACCACCCACACTGACCCCACCCCCAATACTGTCTGAGACTGACCCCCAATAATGTCGCAGACTGACACCCACACTGACCCCCACCCCCAATGCTGTCCCAGACTGACCCCCAATACTGTCCCAGGCTGACCCCCACCCCCACACTGAACCCCTTCCCAATAATGTCGCAGACTGACCCCTCACCCCCAATATTGTCCCAGACTGACCGCCACCCCCAACACTGTCCCAGACTGACCCCCACCCACAATACTGTCCCAGACTGATCCCCACCCCCAACACTGACCCAGACTGACCCCCAACCCCAATCCAGTCCCAGACTGACGCCCACCCCCAACACTGACCCAGACTGACCCCCACCCCCAATACTGGCCCAGACTGACCCCCACCCCCAAGACTGACCCAGACTGACACCCACCCCCACAGACCCAGACTGACCCCCACCCCAATACTGACCCAGACTGACCCCCACCCCCAATACTGACCCCCGCCCCCAATACTGTCCCAGACGGACCCCCACCCCCAATACTGTCCCAGACTTACCCCCACCCCAACACTGACCCAGACTGACCCCCACCCCCAATACTGACCCTGATTGACCCCCACCACCCAATACTGTAAGAGACAGACCCACCCCCGACACTGACCCAGACAGACCCCCACCCCCAATACTGACACCCACTACCCACACTGGCCCAGACTGACCTCCACCACCCACACTGACTCAGACTGACAACCACCCCCAATACGGTCCCAGACTAACCCCCACTCCCAATAATGTCGCAGACTGACCCCCACCCCCAATACTGTCCCAAACTGATCCCCACTCCCAATAATGTCGCAGACTGACCCCCACCCCCAATACTGTCACAGACTGACCCCCACTCCCAATACTGTTCCAGACTGACCCACACCCCCAATACTGTTCCAGACTGACTCACCCCCCACGCTGACCCAGACTGACCCCCACCCCCCACACTGACCCAGACAGACCCCCACCCCCAACACTGTCCCAGACAGACCCCCACCCCCAACACTGTCCCAGACTGACCCCCACCCCCAATACTGTTCCAGACTGGCCCCCGCCCCCAATACTGCAGCCAGACTGACTCACCCCCAATACTGACCCAGACTGACCCCCACCCCCAATACTGTTCCAGACTGACCCCCACCCCCAATATTGTCACAGACTGACCCCCACCCCCAATACTGTCCCAGACTGACCCCCACCCCCAATACTGACCCTGATTGACCCCCACGCTGACCCAGACTGACCCCCACTCCCAATAATGTGGCAGACTGACCCCCAACCCCAATACTGTAACAGACTGACCCCCACTCCAAAACTGTCCCAGACTGACCCCCACCCCCAATACTGACCCTGATTGACCCCCACCCCCAATACTGTCCCAGACTGACCCCCACCCCCAATACTGTCCCAGGCTGATCCCCACCCCCAATACTGTCCCAGACTGATCCCCACCCCCAATACTGTCCCAGACTGACCCCCACCCCCCACACTGACCCAGACAGACCCCCACCCCCAAAACTGTCCCAGACTGACCCCCAACCCCAATACTGTTCCAGACTGGCCCCCGCCCCCAATACTGCCCCAGACTGACTCACCCCCAATACTGACCCAGATTGAACCCACCCCCAATACTGTTCCAGACTGACCCCCACTCCCAATAATGTGGCAGACTGACCCCCACCCCCAATACTGTAACAGACTGACCCCCACTCCAACACTGTCCCAGACTGACCCCCACCCCCAATACTGACCCTGATTGACCCCCACCCCCAATAGTGTCCCAGACTGACCCCCACCCCCAATACTGTCCCAGGCTGATCCCCACCCCCAATACTGTCCCAGACTGATCCCCACCCCCAATACTGTCCCAGACTGACCCCCACCCCCAACACTGTCCCAGACTGACCCCCACCCCCAACACTGTCCCAGAATGACCCCCACCCCCAATACTGTCCCAGACTGATCCCCACCCCCAATACTGTCCCAGACTGATCCCCACGCCCAATACTGTCCCAGACTGACCCCCACCCCCAATACTGTCCCAGACTGACCCCCACCCTCAATACTGTCACAGACTGACCCCCACCCCAACACTGACCCTCACTCCCAATACTGACCCTGATTGACCCCCACCCCTCAATACTGTCCCAGACTGACCCACCCCCCACGCTGACCCAGACTGATCCCCACCCCCATTACTGTCCCAGACTAACCCCCACTCCCAATAATGTCGCAGACTGACCCCCCCCACCCCCAATACTGACCCAGACTGATCCCCCACCCCCAATACTGTCACAGACTGACCCCCACTCCCAATACTGTTCCAGACTGACCCACACCCCAACACTGTCCCAGACTGATCCCCCACCCACAATACTGTCCCAGACTAACCCCCTCCCCCAATACTGTCCCAGACTGACCCCCACCCCCAATACTGTCCCAGATGGACCCCCACCCCAATACTGTCCCAGACTGACCACCACCCCCCAATACTGTCCTAGACTGAACCCCACCCCCAATACTGTCCCAGACTGACCACCACCCCCCACACTGACCCCACCCCAATACTCTGAGACTGACCCCCAATAATGTCCCAGACTGACACCCACACTGACCCCCACCCCCAATGCTGTCCCAGACTGACCCCCAATAATGTCCCAGGCTGAACCCCACCCCCCACACTGAACCCCACTCCCAATAATGTCGCAGACTGACACCCCACTCCAATACTGTCCCAGACTGACCGCCACCCACAACACTGTCCCAGACTGACCCCCACCCACAATACTGTCCCAGACTGACCCCCACCCACAATACTGTCCCAGACTGACCCACACACCCAATGCTGACTCAAACTTACCCCCACCACAATACTGTCCCAGACTGACCCCCACCCCCAACACTGTCCCAGACTGACCCCCACCCACAATACTGTCCCAGACTGACCCACACACCCAATGCTGACTCAAACTTACCCCCACCACAATACTGTCCCAGACTGACCCCCACCCCCAACACTGACCCAGACTGACCCCCACCCCCAATACTGTCCCAGACTGACCCCCACCCCCAAGACTGACCCAGACTGACCCCCACCCCCACAGACCCAGACTGACCCCCACCCCAATACTGACCCAGACTGACCCCCACCCCCCACACTGAACCCCACTCCCAAAAATGTCGCAGACTGACCCCCACCCCAATACTGACCCAGACTGACCCCCCAATACTGACCCTGATTGACCCCCACCCCCCAATACTGTACCAGACAGACCCACCCCCGACACTGACCCAGACAGACTCCCACCCCCAATACTGACCCCCACCACCCACACTGGCCCAGACTGACCTCCACCACCCACACTGACTCAGACTGACAACCACCCACAATACTGTCCCAGACTAACCCCCATTCCCAATAATGTTGCAGACTGAGCCCCACCCCCAATACTGTCCCAGACTAACCCCCACCCCCAATACTGTCCCAAACTGATCCCCACTCCCAATAATGTCGCAGACTGACCCTCACCCCCAATACAGTCCCAGACTGACCCCCACTCCCAATACTGTCCCAGACTGACCGCCCACCCCCAATACTGACCCAGACTGACCCCCACCCCCAATACTGTCCCAGACTGACCCTCACCCCCAATACTGTCCCAGACTGACCCCCACCCCCAATACTGACCCAGACTGACCCCCACCCCCCACACTGACCCCACCCCCAATACTGTCTGAGACTGAACCCCAATAATGGCCCAGACTGACACCCACACTGACCCCCACCCCCAATGCTGTCCCAGACTGACCCCCAATAATGTCCCAGGCTGAACCGCACCCCCCACACTGAACCCCACTCCCAATAATGTCGCAGACTGACACCCCACTCCAATACTGTCCCAGACTGACCGCCACCCCCAACACTGTCCCAGACTGACCCCCACCCACAATACTGTCCCAGACTGACCCCCACACCAAATACTGACTCAAACTTACCCCCACCCCAATACTGTCCCAGACTGACCCCCACCCCCAACACTGACCCAGACTGACCCCCACCCCCAATACTGTCCCAGACTGACCCCCACCCCCAAGACAGACCCAGACTGACCCCCACCCCCACAGACCCAGACTGACCCCCACCCCAATACTGACCCAGACTGACCCCCATCCCCCACACTGAACCCCACTCCCAATAATGTCGCAGACTGACCACCACCCCAATACTGACCCAGACAGATACACCCCCGACACTGACCCAGACAGACTCCCACCCCCAATACTGACCCCCACCATCCACACTGGCCCAGACTGACCTCCACCACCCACACTGACTCAGACTATCCCCCACCCCCAATACTGTCCCAAACTGATCCCCACTCCCAATAATGTCGCAGACTGACCCTCACCCCCAATACTGTCCCAGAATGACCCCCACTCCCAATACTGTTGCAGACTGACCCCCAATACTGTCCCAGACTGACCGCCCACCCCCAATACTGACCCAGACCGACCCCCACCCCCAATACTGTCACAGACTGACCCTCACCCCCAATACTGTCCCAGACTGACCCCCACCCCCAATACTGACCCAGACTGACCCCCACCCCCAATACTGTCCCAGACTGACCCCCATCCCCAATACTGTCCCAGACTGACCCCCACCCCCAATACTGTCCCAGACTGACCCCCACCCCCAATACTGTCCCAGACTGATCCCCACGCCCAATACTGTCCCAGACTGACCCCCACCCCAATACTGTCCCAGACTGACCCCCACCCTCAATACTGTCACAGACTGACCCCCACCCCAACACTGACCCACACTGACCCCCACTCCCAATACTGACCCTGATTGACCCCCACCCCCCAATACTGTCCCAGACTGACCCGCCCCCCACGCTGACCCAGACTGATCCCCACCTCCAATACTGTCCCAGACTAACCCCCACTCCCAATAATGTCACAGACTGACCCCCCCACCCCCAATACTGACCCAGACTGATCCCCCGCCCCCATTACTGTCACAGACTGACCTCCACTCCCAATACTGTTCCAGACTGACCTACACCCCAACACTGTCCCAGACTGATCCCCCACCCACAATACTGTCCCAGATGGACCCCCACCCCCAATACTGTCCCAGACAGACCACCACCCCCCAATACTGTCCCAGACTGACCCCCAATAATGTCCCAGACTGACACCCACACTGACCCCCACCACCAATGCTGTCCCAGACTGACCCCCAATAATGTCCCAGGCTGAACCCCACCCCCCACACTGAACCCCACTCCCAATAATGTCGCAGACTGACACCCCACTCCAATACTGTCCCAGACTGACCGCCACCCCCAACACTGTCCCAGACTGACCCCCACCCACAATACTGTACCAGACAGACCCCCACACCAAATACTGACTCAAACTTACCCCCACCCCAATACTGTCCCAGACTGACCCATACCCCAAACACTGACCCAGACTGACCCCCACCCCAATACTGTCCCAGACTGACCCCCACCCCCAAGACTGACCCAGACTGACCCCCACCCCCACAGACCCAGACTGACCCCACCCCAATACTGACCCCCACCCCCCACACTGAACCCCACTCCCAATAATGTCGCAGACTGACGCCCACCCCAAAACTGACCCAGACTGACCTCCACCCCCAATACTGACCCTGATTGACCCCCACCCCCCAATACTGTACCAGACAGACCCACCCCCGACACTGACCCAGACAGACTCCCACCCCCAATACTGACCCACACTGGCCAAGACTGACCTCCACCACCCACACTGACTCAGACTGACAACCACCCCCAATACTGTCTGAGACTGACCCCCAATAATGTCCCAGACTGACACCCACACTGACCCCCACCCCCAATGCTGTCCCAGACTGACCCCCAATACTGTCCCAGGCTGACCCCCACCCCCACACTGAACCCCACTCCCAATAATGTCGCAGACTGACCCCCCCACCCGCAATACTGTACCAGACTGACCCCCACCCCCAACACTGACCCAGACTGACCACCACCCCCAATACTGTCCCAGACTGAACCCCAACCCCAATACTGTCCCAGACTGACCCCCACCCCCCACACTGACCCCACCCCCAATACTGTCTGAGACTGACCCCCAATAATGTCCCAGACTGACACCCACACTGACCCTCACCCCCAATGCTGTCCCAGGATGACCCCCACCCCCACACTGAATCCCACTCCCAATAAGGTCGCAGACTGACCCCCCACCCCCAATACTGACCCAGACTGACCCCCACCCACAATACTGTCCCAGACATACCCCCACACCCAATACTGACTCAAACTTACCCCCACCCCAATACTGTCCCAGACTGATCCCCAACCCCAATCCTGTCCCAGACTGACCCCCACCCCCAACACTGACCCTGACTGACCCCCACCCCCAATACTGTCCCTTCCGACCCCCACCCCCAATACTAACCCCCACCCCCACAGACCCAGACTGACCCCCATCCCAATACTGACCCAGACAGACCCCCACCCCCAATACTGACCCACCACCACCCACACTGGCCCAGACTGACCTCCACCACCCACACTGACTCAGACTGACAACCACCCCAATACTGTCCCAGACTAACTCCCACTCCCAATAATGTCGCAGACTGACCCCCACCCCAATACTGACCCAGACTGACCCCCACCCCCCACACTGAACCCCACTCCCAATAATTTCGCAGACTGACCCGCACCCCAATACTGACCCAGACTGACCCCCGCCCCCAATACTGTCCCAGAGAGACCCCCACCCCCAATACTGTCCCAGACTTACCCCAACACTGACCCAGACTGACCCCCACCCCCAATACTGACCCTGATTGACCCCCACCCCCCAATACTGTACCAGACAGACCCACCCCCGACACTGACCCAGACAGACCCCCACCCCCAATACTGACACCCACCACCCACACTGGCCCAGACTGACCTCCACCACCCACACTGACTCAGACTGACAACCACCCCCAATACTGTCCCAGACTAACCCCCACTCACAATAATGTCGCAGACTGACCCCCACACCCAATACTGTCCCAAACTGATCCGCACTCCCAATAATGTCGCAGACTGACCCCGACCCCCAACACTGTCACAGACTGACCCCCACTCCCAATACTGTTCCAGACTGACCCACACCCCCAATACTGTTCCAGACTGACTCACCCCCCACGCTGACCCAGACTGACCCCCACCCCCCCCACTGACCCAGACAGACCCCCACCCCCAACACTGTCCCAGACTGACCCCCACCCCCAATACTGTTCCAGACTGGCCCCCGCCCCCAATACGGCCCCAGACTGACTCACCCCCAATACTGACCCAGACTGACCCCCACCCCAATACTGTTCCAGACTGACCCCCACCCCCAATATTGTCACAGACTGACCCCCACCCCCAATACTGTCCCAGACTGACCCCCACCCCCAATACTGACCCTGATTGACCCCCACCCCCCACGCTGACCCAGACTGACCCCCACTCCCAATAATGTGGCAGACTGACCCCCACCCCCAATACTGTAACAGACTGACCCCCACTCCAACACTGTCCCAGACTGACCCCCACCCCAATACTGACCCTGATTGACCCCCACCCCCAATATTGTCCCAGACTGACCCCCACCCCCAATACTGTTCCAGGCTGATCCCCACCCCCAATACTGTCCCAGACTGATCCCCACCCCCAATACTGTCCCAGACTGACCCCCACCCCCAACACTGTCCCAGAATGACCCCCACCCCCAATACTGTCCCAGACTGATCCCCACCCCCAATACTGTCCCAGACTGATCCCCACGCCCAATACTGTCCCAGACTGACCCCCACCCCCAATACTGTCCCAGACTGACCCACACCCTCAATACTGTCACAGACTGACCCCCACCCCAACACTGACCCCCACTCCCAATACTGACCCTGATTGACCCCCACCCCCCAATACTGTCCCAGACTGACCCAGCCCCCACGCTGACCCAGACTGATACCCACTCCCAATACTGTCCCAGACTAACCCCCACTCCCAATAATGTCGCAGACTGACCCCCCCACCCCCAATACTGACCCAGACTGATCCCCCACCCCCAATACTGTCACAGACTGACCCCCCACTCCCAATACTGTTCCAGACTGACACACACCCCAACACTGTCCCAGACTGATCCCCACCCACAATACTGTCCCAGACTAACCCCCTCCCCGAATACTGTCCCAGACTGACCCCCACCCCCAATACTGTCCCAGATGGACCCCCACCCCCAATACTGTCCCAGACTGACCACCACCCCCCAATACTGTCCTAGACTGAACCCCACCCCCAATACTGTCCCAGACTGACCCCCAATAATGTCCCAGACTGACACCCACACTGACCCCCACCCCCAATGCTGTCCCAGACTGACCCCCAATAATGTCCCAGGCTGAACCCCACCCCCCACACTGAACCCCACTCCCAATAATGTCGCAGACTGACACCCCACTCCAATACTGTCCCAGACTGACCGCCACCCCCAACACTGTCCCAGACTGACCCCCACCCACAATACTGTCCCAGACTGACCCACACACCCAATACTGACTCAAACTTACCCCCACCCCAATACTGTCCCAGACTGACCCCCACCCCCAACACTGACCCAGACTGACCCCCACCCCCAATACTGTCCCAGACTGACCCCCACCCCCAAGACTGACCCAGACTGACCCCCACAGACCCAGACTGACCCCCACCCCAATACTGACCCAGACTGACCCCCACCCCCCACACTGAACCCCACTCCCAATAATGTCGCAGACTGACCCCCACCCCAATGCTGACCCAGACTGACCCCCACCCCCAATACTGACCCTGATTGACCCCCACCCCCCAGTACTGTACCAGACAGACCCACCCCCGACACTGACCCAGACAGAATCCCACCCCCAATACTGACCCCCACCACCCACACTGGCCCAGACTGACCTCCACCACCCACACTGACTCAGACTGACAACCACCCCCAATACTGTCCCAGACTAACCCCCACTCCCAATAATGTTGCAGACTGAGCCCCACCCCCAATACTGTCCCAGACTAACCCCCACCCCCAATACTGTCCCAAACTGAACCCCACTCCCAATAATGTCGCAGACTGACCCTCACCCCCAATACTGTCCCAGACTGACCCCCACTCCCAATACTGTTCCAGACTGACCCCCAATACTGTCCCAGACTGACCGCCCACCCCCAATACTGACCCAGACTGACCCCCACCTCCAATACTGTCCCAGACTGACCCTCACCCCCAATACTGTCCCAGACTGACCCCCACCCCCAATACTGACCCAGACTGATCCCCCACCCCCAATACTGTCACAGACTGACCCCCACTCCCAATACTGTTCCAGACTGACCCACACCCCAACACTGTCCCAGACTGATCCCCCACCCACAATACTGTCCCAGACTAACCCCCTCCCCGAATACTGTCCCAGACTGACCCCCACCCCCAATACTGTCCCAGATGGACCCCCACCCCCAATACTGTCCCAGACTGACCACCACCCCCCAATACTGTCCTAGACTGAACCCCACCCCCAATACTGTCCCAGACTGACCCCCAATAATGTCCCAGACTGACACCCACACTGACCCCCACCCCCAATGCTGTCCCAGACTGACCCCCAATAATGTCCCAGGCTGAACCCCACCCCCCACACTGAACCCCACTCCCAATAATGTCGCAGACTGACACCCCACTCCAATACTGTCCCAGGCTGACCGCCACCCCCAACACTGTCCCAGACTGACCCCCACCCACAATACTGTCCCAGACTGACCCACACACCCAATACTGACTCAAACTTACCCCCACCCCAATCCTGTCCCAGACTGACCCCCACCCCCAACACTGACCCAGACTGACCCCCACCCCCAATACTGTCCCAGACTGACCCCCACCCCCAAGACTGACCCAGACTGACCCCCACAGACCACCACCCCAATACTGACCCAGACTGACCCCCACCCCCCACACTGAACCCCACTCCCAATAATGTCGCAGACTGACCCCCACCCCAATACTGACCCAGACTGACCCCCACCCCCAATACTGACCCTGATTGACCCCCACCCCCCAGTACTGTACCAGACAGACCCACCTCCGACACTGACCCAGACAGAATCCCACCCCCAATACTGACCCAGACTGACCCCCACCCCCAATACTGTTCCAGACTGACCCCCACCCCCAATATTGTCACAGACTGACCCCCACCCCCAATACTGTCCCAGACTGACCCCCACCCCCAATACTGACCCTGATTGACCCCCACCCCCCACGCTGACCCAGACTGACCCCCACTCCCAATAATGTGGCAGACTGACCCCCACCCCCAATACTGTAACAGACTGACCCCCACTCCAACACTGTCCCAGACTGACCCCCACCCCAATACTGACCCTGATTGACCCCCACCCCCAATATTGTCCCAGACTGACCCCCACCCCCAATACTGTTCCAGGCTGATCCCCACCCCCAATACTGTCCCAGACTGATCCCCACCCCCAATACTGTCCCAGACTGACCCCCACCCCCAACACTGTCCCAGAATGACCCCCACCCCCAATACTGTCCCAGACTGATCCCCACCCCCAATACTGTCCCAGACTGATCCCCACGCCCAATACTGTCCCAGACTGACCCCCACCCCCAATACTGTCCCAGACTGACCCACACCCTCAATACTGTCACAGACTGACCCCCACCCCAACACTGACCCCCACTCCCAATACTGACCCTGATTGACCCCCACCCCCCAATACTGTCCCAGACTGACCCAGCCCCCACGCTGACCCAGACTGATACCCACTCCCAATACTGTCCCAGGCTAACCCCCACTCCCAATAATGTCGCAGACTGACCCCCCCACCCCCAATACTGACCCAATCTGATCCCCCACCCCCAATACTGTCACAGACTGACCCCCCACTCCCAATACTGTTCCAGACTGACACACACCCCAACACTGTCCCAGACTGATCCCCACCCACAATACTGTCCCAGACTAACCCCCTCCCCGAATACTGTCCCATACTGACCCCCACCCCCAATACTGTCCCAGATGGACCCCCACCCCCAATACTGTCCCAGACTGACCACCACCCCCCAATACTGTCCTAGACTGAACCCCACCCCCAATACTGTCCCAGACTGACCCCCAATAATGTCCCAGACTGACACCCACACTGACCCCCACCCCCAATGCTGTCCCAGACTGACCCCCAATAATGTCCCAGGCTGAACCCCACCCCCCACACTGAACCCCACTCCCAATAATGTCGCAGACTGACACCCCACTCCAATACTGTCCCAGACTGACCGCCACCCCCAACACTGTCCCAGACTGACCCCCACCCACAATACTGTCCCAGACTGACCCACACACCCAATACTGACTCAAACTTACCCCCACCCCAATACTGTCCCAGACTGACCCCCACCCCCAACACTGACCCAGACTGACCCCCACCCCCAATACTGTCCCAGACTGACCCCCACCCCCAAGACTGACCCAGACTGACCCCCACAGACCCAGACTGACCCCCACCCCAATACTGACCCAGACTGACCCCCACCCCCCACACTGAACCCCACTCCCAATAATGTCGCAGACTGACCCCCACCCCAATACTGACCCAGACTGACCCCCACCCCCAATACTGACCCTGATTGACCCCCACCCCCCAGTACTGTACCAGACAGACCCACCCCCGACACTGACCCAGACAGAATCCCACCCCCAATACTGACCCCCACCACCCACACTGGCCCAGACTGACCTCCACCACCCACACTGACTCAGACTGACAACCACCCCCAATACTGTCCCAGACTAACCCCCACTCCCAATAATGTTGCAGACTGAGCCCCACCCCCAATACTGTCCCAGACTAACCCCCACCCCCAATACTGTCCCAAACTGAACCCCACACCCAATAATGTCGCAGACTGACCCTCACCCCCAATACTGTCCCAGACTGACCCCCACTCCCAATACTGTTCCAGACTGACCCCCAATACTGTCCCAGACTGACCGCCCACCCCCAATACTGACCCAGACTGACCCCCACCTCCAATACTGTCCCAGACTGACCCTCACCCCCAATACTGTCCCAGACTGACCCCCACCCCCAATACTGACCCAGACTGATCCCCCACCCCCAATACTGTCACAGACTGACCCCCCACTCCCAATACTGTTCCAGACTGACCCACACCCCAACACTGTCCCAGACTGATCCCCCACCCACAATACTGTCCCAGACTAACCCCCTCCCCGAATACTGTCCCAGACTGACCCCCACCCCCAATACTGTCCCAGATGGACCCCCACCCCCAATACTGTCCCAGACTGACCACCACCCCCCAATACTGTCCTAGACTGAACCCCACCCCCAATACTGTCCCAGACTGACCCCCAATAATGTCCCAGACTGACACCCACACTGACCCCCACCCCCAATGCTGTCCCAGACTGACCCCCAATAATGTCCCAGGCTGAACCCCACCCCCCACACTGAACCCCACTCCCAATAATGTCGCAGACTGACACCCCACTCCAATACTGTCCCAGGCTGACCGCCACCCCCAACACTGTCCCAGACTGACCCCCACCCACAATACTGTCCCAGACTGACCCACACACCCAATACTGACTCAAACTTACCCCCACCCCAATCCTGTCCCAGACTGACCCCCACCCCCAACACTGACCCAGACTGACCCCCACCCCCAATACTGTCCCAGACTGACCCCCACCCCCAAGACTGACCCAGACTGACCCCCACAGACCACCACCCCAATACTGACCCAGACTGACCCCCACCCCCCACACTGAACCCCACTCCCAATAATGTCGCAGACTGACCCCCACCCCAATACTGACCCAGACTGACCCCCACCCCCAATACTGACCCTGATTGACCTCCACCCCCCAGTACTGTACCAGACAGACCCACCCCCGACACTGACCCAGACAGAATCCCACCCCCAATACTGACCCCCACCACCCACACTGGCCCAGACTGACCTCCACCACCCACACTGACTCAGACTGACCCCCACCCCCAATACTGTTCCAGACTGGCCCCCGCCCCCAATACTGTTCCAGACTGGCCCCCGCCCCCAATACTGTTCCAGACTGACCCACACCCCCAATACTGTTCCAGACTGACTCACCCCCCACGCTGACCCAGACTGACCCCCACCCCCCCCCACTGACCCAGACAGACCCCCACCCCCAACACTGTCCCAGACTGACCCCCACCCCCAATACTGTTCCAGACTGGCCCCCGCCCCCAATACTGCCCCAGACTGACTCACCCCCAATACTGACCCAGACTGACCCCCACTCCCAATACTGTTCCAGACTGACCCCCACCCCCAATATTGTCACAGACTGACCCCCACCCCCAATACTGTCCCAGACTGACCCCCACCCCCAATACTGACCCTGATTGACCCCCACCCCCCACGCTGACCCAGACTGACCCCCACTCCCAATAATGTGGCAGACTGACCCCCACCCCCAATACTGTAACAGACTGACCCCCACTCCAACACTGTCCCAGACTGACCCCCACCCCAATACTGACCCTGATTGACCCCCACCCCCAATACTGTCCCAGACTGACCCCCACCCCCAATACTGTTCCAGGCTGATCCCCACCCCCAATACTGTCCCAGACTGATCCCCACCCCCAATACTGTCCCAGACTGACCCCCACCCCCAACACTGTCCCAGAATGACCCCCACCCCCAATACTGTCCCAGACTGATCCCCACCCCCAATACTGTCCCAGACTGATCCCCACGCCCAATACTGTCCCAGACTGACCCCCACCCCCAATACTGTCCCAGACTGACCCACACCCTCAATACTGTCACAGACTGACCCCCACCCCAACACTGACCCCCACTCCCAATACTGACCCTGATTGACCCCCACCTCCCAATACTGTCCCAGACTGACCCACCCCCCACGCTGACCCAGACTGATACCCACTCCCAATACTGTCCCAGACTAACCCCCACTCCCAATAATGTCGCAGACTGACCCCCCCACCCCCAATACTGACCCAGACTGATCCCCCACCCCCAATACTGTCACAGACTGACCCCCCACTCCCAATACTGTTCCAGACTGACACACACCCCAACACTGTCCCAGACTGATCCCCACCCACAATACTGTCCCAGACTAACCCCCTCCCCGAATACTGTCCCAGACTGACCCCCACCCCCAATACTGTCCCAGATGGACCCCCACCCCCAATACTGTCCCAGACTGACCACCACCCCCCAATACTGTCCTAGACTGAACCCCACCCCCAATACTGTCCCAGACTGACCCCCAATAATGTCCCAGACTGACACCCACACTGACCCCCACCCCCAATGCTGTCCCAGACTGACCCCCAATAATGTCCCAGGCTGAACCCCACCCCCCACACTGAACCCCACTCCCAATAATGTCGCAGACTGACACCCCACTCCAATACTGTCCCAGACTGACCGCCACCCCCAACACTGTCCCAGACTGACCCCCACCCACAATACTGTCCCAGACTGACCCACACACCCAATACTGACTCAAACTTACCCCCACCCCAATACTGTCCCAGACTGACCCCCACCCCCAACACTGACCCAGACTGACCCCCACCCCCAATACTGTCCCAGACTGACCCCCACCCCCAAGACTGACCCAGACTGACCCCCACAGACCCAGACTGACCCCCACCCCAATACTGACCCAGACTGACCCCCACCCCCCACACTGAACCCCACTCCCAATAATGTCGCAGACTGACCCCCACCCCAATACTGACCCAGACTGACCCCCACCCCCAATACTGACCCTGATTGACCCCCACCCCCCAGTACTGTACCAGACAGACCCACCCCCGACACTGACCCAGACAGAATCCCACCCCCAATACTGACCCCCACCACCCACACTGGCCCAGACTGACCTCCACCACCCACACTGACTCAGACTGACAACCACCCCCAATACTGTCCCAGACTAACCCCCACTCCCAATAATGTTGCAGACTGAGCCCCACCCCCAATACTGTCCCAGACTAACCCCCACCCCCAATACTGTCCCAAACTGAACCCCACTCCCAATAATGTCGCAGACTGACCCTCACCCCCAATACTGTCCCAGACTGACCGCCCACCCCCAATACTGACCCAGACTGACCCCCACCTCCAATACTGTCCCAGACTGACCCTCACCCCCAATACTGTCCCAGACTGACCCCCACCCCCAATACTGACCCAGACTGATCCCCCACCCCCAATATTGTCACAGACTGACCCCCACTCCCAATACTGTTCCAGACTGACCCACACCCCAACACTGTCCCAGACTGATCCCCCATCCACAATACTGTCCCAGACTAACCCCCTCCCCGAATACTGTCCCAGACTGACCCCCACCCCCAATACTGTCCCAGATGGACCCCCACCCCCAATACTGTCCCAGACTGACCACCACCCCCCAATACTGTCCTAGACTGAACCCCACCCCCAATACTGTCCCAGACTGACCCCCAATAATGTCCCAGGCTGAACCCCACCCCCCACACTGAACCCCACTCCCAATAATGTCGCAGACTGACCCCCACCCCAATACTGACCCAGACTGACCCCCACCCCCAATACTGACCCTGATTGACCCATACCCCCCAGTACTGTACCAGACAGACCCACCCCCGACACTGACCCAGACAGAATCCCACCCCCAATACTGACCCCCACCACCCACACTGGCCCAGACTGACCTCCACCACCCACACTGACTCAGACTGACAACCACCCCCAATACTGTCCCAGACTAACCCCCACTCCCAATAATGTTGCAGACTGAGCCCCACCCCCAATACTGTCCCAGACTAACCCCCACCCCCAATACTGTCCCAAACTGAACCCCACTCCCAATAATGTCGCAGACTGACCCTCACCCCCAATACTGTCCCAGACTGACCCCCACTCCCAATACTGTCCCAGACTGACCGCCCACCCCCATTACTGACCCAGACTGACCCCCACCTCCAATACTGTCCCAGACTGACCCTCACCCCCAATACTGTCCCAGACTGACCCCCACCCCCAATACTGACCCAGACTGACCCCCACCCCCCACACTGACCCCACCCCCAATACTGTCTGAGACTGAACCCCAATAATGTCCCAGGCTGACCCCCACACTGACCCCCACCCCCAATGCTGTCCCAGACTGACCCCCAATAATGTCCCAGGCTGAACCCCACCCCCCACACTGAACCCCACTCCCAATAATGTCGCAGACTGACACCCCACTCCAATACTGTCCCAGACTGACCGCCACCCCCAACACTGTCCCAGACTGACCCCCACCCCCCAATACTGTACCAGACAGACCCACCCCCGACACATGACCCAGACAGACTCCCACCCCCAATACTGACCCCCACCACACACACTGGCCCAGACTGACCTCCACCACCCACACTGACTCAGACTGACAACCACCCCCAATACTGTCCCAGACTAACCCCACTCCCAATAATGTTGCAGACTGAGCCCCACCCCCAATACTGTCCCAGACTAACCCCCACCCCCAATACTGTCCCAAACTGATCCCCACTCCCAATAATGTCGCAGACTGACCCTCACCCCCAATACTGTCCCAGACTGACCCCCACTCCCAATACTGTTCCAGACTGACCCCCAATACTGTCCCAGACTGACCGCCCACCCCCAATACTGACCCAGACTAACCCCCACCCCCAATACTGCCCCAGACTAACCCCCACCCCCAATACTGTCCCAAACTGATCCCCACTCCCAATAATGTCGCAGACTGACCCTCACCCCCAATACTGTCCCAGACTGACCCCCACTCCCAATACTGTTCCAGACTGACCCCCAATACTGTCCCAGACTGACCGACCACCCCCAATACTGACCCAGACTGACCCCCACCTCCAATACTGTCCCAGACTGACCCTCACCCCCAATACTGTCCCAGACTGACCCCCACCCCCAATACTGGCCCAGACTGACCCCCACCCCCCACACTGACCCCACCCCCAATACTGTCTGAGACTGAACCCCAATAATGTCCCAGGCTGACACCCACACTGACCCCCACCCCCAATGCTGTCCCAGGCTGACCCCCAATAATGTCCCAGGCTGAACCCCACCCCCCACACTGAACCCCACTCCCAATAATGTCGCAGACTGACACCCCACTCCAATACTGTCCCAGACTGACCGCCACCCCCAACACTGTCCCAGACTGACCCCCACCCCCCAATACTGTACCAGAGAGACCCACCCCCGACACATGACCCAGACAGACTCCCACCCCCAATACTGACCCCCACCACCCACACTGGCCCAGACTGACCTCCGCCACCCACACTGACTCAGACTGACAACCACCCCCAATACTGTCCCAGACTAACCCCCACTCCCAATAATGTTGCAGACTGAGCCCCACCCCCAATACTGTCCCAGACTAACCCCCACCCCCAATACTGTCCCAAACTGATCCCCACTCCCAATAATGTCGCTGACTGACACTCACCCCCAATACTGTCCCAGACTGACCCCCACTCCCAATACTGTTCCAGACTGACCCCCAATACTGTCCCAGACTGACCGCCCACCCCCAATACTGACCCAGACTGACCCCCACCCCCAATACTGTCCCAGACTGACCCTCACCCCCAATACTGTCCCAGACTGACCCCCACCCCCAATACTGACCCAGACTGACCCCCACCCCCCACACTGACCCCACCCCCAATACTGTCTGAGACTGAACCCCAATAATGTCCCAGACTGACACCCACACTGACCCCCACCCCCAATGCTGTCCCAGACTGACCCCCAATAATGTCCCAGGCTGAACCCCACCCCCCACACTGAACCCCACTCCCAATAATGTCGCAGACTGACACCCCACTCCAATACTGTCCCAGACTGACCGCCACCCCCAATACTGTCCCAGACTGGCCCCCACCCCCAAAACTGACCCAGACTGACCCCCACCCCCACAGACCCAGACTGACCCCCACCCCAATGCTGACCCAGACTGACCCCCACCCCCCAATACTGTACCAGACAGACCCACCCCCGACACTGACCCAGACAGACTCCCACCCCCAATACTGACCCCCACCACCCACACTGGCCCAGACTGACCTCCACCACCCACACTGACTCAGACTGACAACCACCCCCAATACTGTCCCAGACTAACCCCCACTCCCAATAATGTTGCAGACTGAGCCCCACCCCCAATACTGTCCCAGACTAACCCCCACCCCCAATATTGTCCCAAACTGATCCCCACTCCCAATAATGTCGCAGACTGACCCTCACCCCCAATACTGTCCCAGACTGACCCCCACTCCTAATACTGTTCCAGACTGACCCCCAATACTGTCCCAGACTGACCGCCCACCCCCAATACTGACCCAGACTGACCCCCACCCCCAATACTGTCCCAGACTGACCCTCACCCCCAATACTGTCCCAGACTGACCCCCACCCCCAATACTGACCCAGAGTGACCCCCACCCCCAATACTGTCCCAGACTGACCCCCATCCCCAATACTGTCCCAGACTGACCCCCACCCCCAATACTGTCCCAGACTGACCCCCACCCCCAATACTGTCCCAGACTGATCCCCACGCCCAATACTGTCCCAGACTGACCCCCACCCCCAATACTGTTCCAGACTGACCCACACCCCCAATACTGTTCCAGACTGACCCCCACACCCAATACTGACTCAAACTTACCCCCACCCCAACACTGTCCCAGACTGACCCATACCCCAAACACTGACCCAGACTGAACTCCACCCCAGTACTGTCCCAGACTGACCCCCACCCCAATACTGACCCCCACCCCCCACACTGAACCCCACTCCCAATAATGTCGCAGACTGACACCCCACTCCAATACTGTCCCAGACTGACCGCCACCCCCAACACTGTCCCAGACTGACCCCCACCCACAATACTGTCCCAGACTGACCCCCACACCCAATACTGACTCAAACTTACCCCCACCCCAACACTGTCCCAGACTGACCCATACCCCAAACACTGTCCCAGACTGACCCCCACCCCAATAATGACCCCCACCCCCCACACTGAACCCCACTCCCAATAATGTCGCAGACTGACCCCCACCCCAATACTGACCCAGACTGACCTCCACCCCCAATACTGACCCTGATTGACCCCCACCCCCAATACTGTACCAGACAGACCCACCCCCGACACTGACCCAGACAGACTCCCACCCCCAATACTGACCCCCACCACCCACACTGGCCCAGACTGACCTCCACCACCCACACTGACTCAGACTGACAACCACCCCCAATACTGTCCCAGACTAACCCCCACTCCAATACTGTCCCAGACTGACCGCCACCCCCAACACTGTCCCAGACTGACCCCCACCCACAATACTGTCCCAGACTGACCCCCACCCCCAATACTGTCCCAGACTGGCCCCCACCCCCAAAACTGATCCAGACTGACCCCCACCCCCACAGACCCAGACTGACCCCCACCCCAATACTGACCCAGACTGACCCCCACCCCCCAATACTGTACCAGACAGACCCACCCCCGACACTGACCCAGACAGACTCCCACCCCCAATACTGACACCCACCACCCACACTGGCCCAGACTGACCTCCACCACCCACACTGACTCAGACTGACAACCACCCCCAATACTGTCCCAGACTAACCCGCACTCCCAATAATGTTGCAGACTGAGCCCCACCCCCAATACTGTCCCAGACTTACCCCCACCCCCAATATTGTCCCAAACTGATCCCCACTCCCAATAATGTCGCAGACTGACCCTCACCCCCAATACTGTCCCAGACTGACCGCCCACCCCCAATACTGACCCAGACTGACCCCCACCCCCAATACTGTCCCAGACTGACCCTCACCCCCAATACTGTCCCAGACTGACCCCCACCCCCAATACTGACCCAGAGTGACCCCCACCCCCAATACTGTCCCAGACTGACCCCCATCCCCAATACTGTCCCAGACTGACCCCCACCCCCAATACTGTCCCAGACTGACCCCCACCCCCAATACTGTCCCAGACTGATCCCCACGCCCAATACTGTCCCAGACTGACCCCCACCCCCAATACTGTCCCACACTGAACCCCACTCCCAATAATGTCGCAGACTGACACCCCACTCCAATACTGTCCCAGACTGACCGCCACCCCCAACACTGTCCCAGACTGACCCCCACCCACAATACTGTCCCAGACTGACCCCCACACCCAATACTGACTCAAACTTACCCCCACCCCAATACTGTCCCAGACTGACCCATACCCCAAACACTGACCCAGACTGAACTCCACCCCAGTACTGTCCCAGACTGACCCCCACCCCCAAGACTGACCCAGACTGACCCCCACCCGCACAGACCCAGACTGACCCCCACCCCAATACTGACCCCCACCCCCCACACTGAACCCCACTCCCAATAATGTCGCAGACTGACCCCCACCCCAATACTGACCCAGACTGACCTCCACCCCCAATACTGACCCTGATTGACCCCCACCCCCAATACTGTACCAGACAGACCCACCCCCGACACTGACCCAGACAGACTCCCACCCCCAATACTGACCCCCACCACCCACACTGGCCAAGACTGACCTCCACCACCCACACTGACTCAAACTGACAACCACCCCCAATACTGTCCCAGACTGACCCACACACCCAATACTGACTCAAACTTACCCCCACCCCAATACTGTCCCAGACTAACCCCCACTCCCAATAATGTTGCAGACTGAGCCCCACCCCCAATACTGTCCCAGACTAACCCCCACCCCCAATATTGTCCCAAACTGATCCCCACTCCCAATAATGTCGCAGACTGACCCTCACCCCCAATACTGTCCCAGACTGACCCCCACTCCTAATACTGTTCCAGACTGACCCCCAATACTGTCCCAGACTGACCGCCCACCCCCAATACTGACCCAGACTGACCCCCACCCCCAATACTGTCCCAGACTGACCCTCACCCCCAATACTGTCCCAGACTGACCCCCACCCCCAATACTGACCCAGACTGACCCCCACCCCCAATACTGTCCCAGACTGACCCCCATCCCCAATACTGTCCCAGACTGACCCACACCCCCAATACTGTTCCAGACTGACCCACACCCCAGCACTGTCCCAGACTGATCCCCCACCCACAATACTGTCCCAGACTAACCCCCTCCCCCCAATACTGTCCCAGACTGACACCCACCCCCAATACTGTCCCAGATGGACCCCCACCCCCAATACTGTCCCAGACTGACCACCCCCCCAATACTGTCCTAGACTGAACCCCACCCCCAATACTGTCCCAGACTGACCCCCATGCCCCACACTGACCCCACCCCCAATACTGTCTGAGACTGACCCCCAATAATGTCCCAGACTGACACCCACACTGACCCACACACCCAATGCTGTCCCAGACTGACCCCCAATAATGTCCCAGGCTGAACCCCACCCCCCACACTGAACCCCACTCCCAATAATGTCGCAGACTGACACCCCACTCCAATACTGTCCCAGACTGACCGCCACCCCCAACACTGTCCCAGACTGACCCCCACCCACAATACTGTCCCAGACTGACCCCCACACCCAATACTGACTCAAACTTACCCCCACCCCAATACTGTCCCAGACTGACCCATACCCCAAACACTGACCCAGACTGACCTCCACCCCAGTACTGTCCCAGACTGACCCCCACCCCGAAGACTGACCCAGACTGACCCCCACCCGCACAGACCCAGACTGACCCCCACCCCAATACTGACCCCCACCCCCCACACTGAACCCCACTCCCAATAATGTCGCAGACTGACCCCCACCCCAATACTGACCCAGACTGACCTCCTCCCCCAATACTGACCCTGATTGACCCCCACCCCGAATACTATACCAGACAGACCCAC
Source organism: Scyliorhinus torazame (assembly GCF_047496885.1). Taxonomy (NCBI): domain Eukaryota; kingdom Metazoa; phylum Chordata; class Chondrichthyes; order Carcharhiniformes; family Scyliorhinidae; genus Scyliorhinus; species Scyliorhinus torazame. Next base: position 24,843,647 of record NC_092731.1, on the reverse strand, counting down.
CCCCGACACTGACCCAGACAGACTCCCACCCCCAATACTGACACCCACCATCCACACTGGCCAAGACTGACCTCCACCACCCACACTGACTCAAACTGACAACCACCCCCAATACTGTCCCAGACTGACCCACACACCCAATACTGACTCAAACTTACCCCCACCCCAATACTGTCCCAGACTGACCCCCACCCCCAACACTGACCCAGACTGACCCCCACCCCCAATACTGTCCCAGACTGACCCCCACCCCCAAGACTGACCCAGACTGACCCCCACCCCCACAGACCCAGACTGACCCCCACCCCAATACTGACCCAGACTGACCCCCACCCCCCACACTGAACCCCACTCCCAATAATGTTGCAGACTGACCCCCACCCCAATACTGACCCAGACTGACCCCCACCCCAATACTGACCCTGATTGACCCCCACCCCCCAATACTGTACCAGACAGACCCACCCCCGATACTGACACAGACAGACTACCAACCCCCAATACTGACCCCCACCACCCACACTGGCCCAGACTGACCTCCACCACCCACACTGACTCAGACTGACAACCACCCCCAATACTGTCCCAGACTAACCCGCACTCCCAATAATGTTGCAGACTGAGCCCCACCCCCAATACTGTCCCAGACTAACCCCCACCCCCAATACTGTCCCAAACTGATCCCCACTCCCAATAATGTCGCAGACTGACCCTCACCCCCAATACTGTCCCAGACTGACCCCCACTCCCAATACTGTTCCAGACTGACCCCCAATACTGTCCCAGACTGACCGCCCACCCCCAATACTGACCCAGACTGACCCCCACCCCCAATACTGTCCCAGACTGACCGTCACCCCAATACTGTCCCAGACTGACCCCCACCCCCAAATATGACCCAGACTGACTCCCACCCCCCACACTGACCCCACCCCCAATACTGTCTGAGACTGAACCCCAATAATGTCCCAGACTGACACCCACACTGACCCCCACCCCCAATGCTGTCCCAGACTGACACCCACACTGACCCCCACCCCCAATGCTGTCCCAGACTGACCCCCAATTATGTCCCAGGCTGAACCCCACCCCCCACACTGAACCCCACTCCCAACAATGTCGCAGACTGACCCCCACTCCAATACTGTCCCAGGCTGACCGCCACCCCCAACACTGTCCCAGACTGACCCCCACCCACAATACTGTCCCAGACTGACCCCCACACCCAATACTGACTCAAACTTACCCCCACCCCAATACTGTCCCAGACTGACCCCCACCCCCCACACTGACCCAGACTGACCCCCACCCCCAATACTGTCCCAGACTGACCCCCACCCCCACAGACCCAGACTGACCCCCACCCCAATACTGACCCAGACTGACCCCCACCCCCCAATACTGTACCAGACAGACCCACCCCCGACACTGACCCAGACAGACTCCCACCCCCAATACTGACCCCCACCAGCCACACTGGCCCAGACTGACCTCCACCACCCACACTGACTCAGACTGACAACCACCCCCAATACTGTCCCAGACTAACCCCCACTCCCAATAATGTTGCAGACTGAGCCCCACCCCCAATACTGTCCCAGACTAACCCCCACCCCCAATACTGTCCCAAACTGATCCCCACTCCCAATAATGTCGCAGACTGACCCTCACCCCCAATACTGTCCCAGACTGACCCCCACTCCCAATACTGTTCCAGACTGACCCCCAATACTGTCCCAGACTGACCGCCCACCCTCAATACTGACCCAGACTGACCCCCACCCCCAATACTGTCCCAGACTGACCCTCACCCCCAATACTGTCCCAGACTGACCCCCACCCCCAATACTGACCCAGACTGACCCCCACCCCCAATACTGTCCCAGACTGACCCCCATCCCAATACTGTCCCAGACTGACCCCCACCCCCAATACTGTCCCAGACTGACCCCCACCCCCAATACTGTCCCAGACTGATCCCCACGCCCAATACTGTCCCAGACTGACCCCCACCCCCAATACTGTCCCAGACTGACCCCCACCCTCTTTACTGTCACAGACTGACCCCCACCCCAACACTGACCCACACTGACCCCCACTCCCAATACTGACCCTGATTGACCCAAACCCCCCAATACTGTCCCAGACTGACCCGCCCCCCACGCTGACCCAGACTGATCCCCACCCCCAATACTGTCCCAGACTAACCCCCACTCCCAATAATGTCGCAGACTGACGCCCCCACCCCAATACTGACCCAGACTGATCCCCCACCCCCAATACTGTCACAGACTGACCCCCACTCCCAATACTGTTCCAGACTGACCCACACCCCAACACTGTCCCAGACTGATCCCCCACCCACAATACTGTCCCAGACTAACCCCCTCCCCCCAATACTGTCCCAGACTGACCCCCACCCCCAATACTGTCCCAGATGGACCCCCACCCCCAATACTGTCCCAGACTGACCACCCCCCGCCAATACTGTCCTAGACTGAACCCCATCCCCAATACTGTCCCAGACTGACCCCCACCCCAGACACTGACCCCACCCCCAATACTGTCTGAGACTGACCCCCAATAATGTCCCAGACTGACACCCACACTGACCCCCACCCCCAATGCTGTCCCAGACTGACCCCCAATAATGTCCCAGGCTGAACCCCACCCCCCACACTGAACCCCACTCCCAATAATGTCGCAGACTGACACCCCACTCCAATACTGTCCCAGACTGACCGCCACCCCCAACACTGTCCCAGGCTGACCCCCACCCACAATACTGTCCCAGACTGACCCCCACACCCAATACTGACTCAAACTTACCCCCACCCCAATACTGTCCCAGACTGACCCATACCCCAAACACTGACCCAGACTGACCCCCACCCCAATACTGTCCCAGACTGACACCCACCCCCAAGACTGACCCAGACTGACCCCCACCCGCACAGACCCAGACTGACCCCCACCCCAATACTGACCCCCACCCCCCACACTGAACCCCACTCCCAAAAATGTCGCAGACTGACCCCCACCCCAATACTGACCCAGACTGACCTCCACCCCCAATACTGACCCTGATTGACCCCCACCCCCCAATACTGTACCAGACAGACCCACCCCCGACACTGACCCAGACAGGCTCCCACCCCCAATACTGACCCCCACCACCCACACTGGCCAAGACTGACCTCCACCACCCACACTGACTCAGACTGACAACCACCCCCAATATTGTCCCTGACTAACCCCCCACTCCCAATAATGTTGCAGACTGAGCCCCACCCCCAATACTGTCCCAGACTAACCCCCACCCCCAATACTGTCCCAAACTGATCCCCACTCCCAATAATGTCGCAGACAGACCCTCACCCACAATACTGTCCCAGACTAACCCCCTCCCCCCAATACTGTCCCAGACTGACCCCCACCCCCAATACTGTCCCAGATGGACCCCCACCCCCAATACTGTCCCAGACTGACAACCCCCCCCACAAATCCTGTCCTAGACTGAACCCCATCCCCAATACTGTCCCAGATTGACCCCCACCCCAGACACTGACCCCACCCCCAATACTGACTGAGACTGACCCCCAATAATGTCCCAGACTGACACCCACACTGACCCCCACCCCCAATGCTGTCCCAGACTGACCCCCAATAATGTCCCAGGCTGAACCCCACCCCCCACACTGAACCCCACTCCCAATAATGTCGCAGACTGACACCCCACTCCAATACTGTCCCAGACTGACCGCCACCCCCAACACTGTCCCAGACTGACCCCCACCCACAATACTGTCCCAGACTGACCCCCACACCCAATACTGACTCAAACTTACCCCCACCCCAATACTGTCCCAGACTGACACCCACCCCCAAGACTGACCCAGACTGACCCCCACCCGCACAGACCCAGACTGACCCCCACCCCAATACTGACCCCCACCCCCCACACTGAACCCCACTCCCAATAATGTCGCAGACTGACCCCCACCCCAATACTGACCCAGACTGACCTCCACCCCCAATACTGACCCTGATTGACCCCCACCCCCCAATACTGTACCAGACAGACCCACCCCCGACACTGACCCAGACAGAATCCCACCCCCAATACTGACCCCCACCCCCCACACTGAACCCCACTCCCAATAATGTCGCAGACTGACCCCCACCCCAATACTGACCCAGACTGACCTCCACCCCCAATACTGACCCTGATTGACCCCCACCCCCCAATACTGTACCAGACAGACCCACCCCCGACACTGACCCAGACAGGCTCCCACCCCCAATACTGACCTTCACCACCCACACTGGCCAAGACTGACCTCCACCACCCACACTGACTCAGACTGACAACCACCCCCAATACTGTCCCTGACTAACCCCCCACTCCCAATAATGTTGCAGACTGAGCCCCACCCCCAATACTGTCCCAGACTAACCCCCACCCCCAATACTGTCCCAAACTGATCCCCACTCCCAATAATGTCGCAGACAGACCCTCACCCCCAATACTGTCCCAGACTGACCCCCACTCCCAATACTGTTCCAGACTGACCCCCAATACTGTCCCAGACTGACCGCCCACCCCCAATACTGACCCAGACTGACCCCCACCCCCAATACTGTCCCAGACTGACCCTCACCCCCAATACTGTCCCAGACTGACCCCCACCCCCAATACTGACCCAGACTGACCCCCACCCCCAAAACTGTCCCAGACTGACCCCCATCCCCAATACTGTCCCAGACTGACCCCCACCCCCAGTACTGTCCCAGACTGACCCCCACCCCCAATACTGACCCAGACTGACCCCCACCCCCAAAACTGTCCCAGACTGACCCCCATCCCCAATACTGTCCCAGACTGACCCCCACCCCCAATACTGACACAGACCGATCCCCACCCCCAATACTGACCCAGACTGACCCCCACCCCCACAGACCCAGACTGACCCCCACCCCCCACACTGAACCCCACTCCCAATAATGTCGCAGACTGACCCCCACTCCTATACTGACCCAGACTGACCCCCACCCCCAATACTGTCACAGACTGACCCCCACCCGCAATACTGTCCCAGACTTACCCCCACCCCAACACTGACCCAGACTGACCCCCACCCCCAATACTGACCCTGATTGACTCCCACCCCCCAATACTGTACCAGACAGACCCACCCCCGACACTGACCCAGACAGACCCCCACCCCCAATACTGACCCCAACCACCCACACTGGCCCAGACTGACCTCCACCACCCACACTGACTCAGACTGACAACCACCCCCAATACTGTCCCAGACTAACCCCCACTCCCAATAATGTCGCAGACTGACCCCCCACCCCCAATACTGTCCCAAACTGATCCCCACTCCCAATAATGTCGCAGACTGACCCCCACCCCCAATACTGTCACAGACTGACCCCCACTCCCAATACTGTCCCAGACTAACCCCCACTCCCAATAATGTCACAGACTGACCCCCCACCCCCAATACTGTCCCAAACTGATCCCCACTCCCAATAATGTCGCAGACTGACCCCCACTCCCAATACTGTCACAGACTGACCCCCACTCCCAATACTGTCCCAGACTAACCCCCACTCCCAATAATGTCACAGACTGACCCCCCACCCCCAATACTGTCCCAAACTGATCCCCACTCCCAATAATGTCGCAGACTGACCCCCACTCCCAATACTGTTCCAGACTGACCCACACCCCCAATACTGACCCAGGCTGACCCCCACCCCCAATACTGTCCCAGACTGACCCCCACTCCCAATAATGTGGCAGACTGACCCCCACCACCAATACTGTCACAGAGTGACCCCCACCCCCAATACTGACTCAGACTGACCCACACCCCAACACTGTCCCAGACTGACCCCCACCCCCAATACTGTCCCTTCCGACCCCCACCCCCAATACTGACCAAGACTGACCCCCACCCCCACAGACCCAGACTGACCCCCACCCCAATACTGACCCAGACAGACCCCCACCCCCAATACTGACCCCCACCACCCACACTGGCCCAGACTGACCTCCACCACCCACACTGACTCAGACTGACAACCACCCCAATACCGTCCCAGACTAACCCCCACTCCCAATAATGTCGCAGACTGACCCCCACCCCAATACTGACCCAGATTGACCCCCACCCCCCACACTGAACCCCACTCCCAATAATGTCGCAGACTGACCCCCACCCCAATACTGACCCAGACTGACCCCCGCCCCCAATACTGTCCCAGACAGACCCCCACCCCAATACTGTCCCAGACTTACCCCCACCCCAACACTGACCCAGACTGACCCCCACCCCCAATACTGACCCTGATTGACCCCCACCCCCAATACTGTACCAGACAGACCCACCCCCGACACTGACCCAGACAGACCCCCACCCCCAATACTGACACCCACCAACAACACTGGCCCAGACTGACCTCCACCACCCACACTGACTCAGACTGACAACCACCCCCAATACTGTCCCAGACTAACCCCCACTCCCAATAATGTTGCAGACTGACCCCCACCCCCAATACTGTCCCAAACTGATCCCCACTCCCAATAATGTCGCAGACTGACCCCCACCCCCAATACTGTCACAGACTGACCTCCACTCCCAATACTGTTCCAGACTGACCCACACCCCCAATACTGTTCCAGACTGACCCACCCCCCACGCTGACCCAGACTGACCCCCACCCCCCACACTGACCCAGACAGACCCCCACCTCCAACACTGTCCCAGACTGACCCCACCCCCAATACTGTTCCAGACTGACCCCCGCCCCCAATACTGCCCCAGACTGACTCACCCCCAATACTGACCCAGACTGACCCCCACCCCCAATACTGTTCCAGACTGACCCCCACCCCCAATATTGTCACAGACTGACCCCCACACCCAATACTGTCCCAGACTGACCCCCACCCCAATACTGACCCTGATTGACCCCCACCCCCCACGCTGACCCAGACTGACCCCCACTCCCAATAATGTGGCAGACTGACCCCCACCCCCAATACTGTAACAGACTGACCCCCACTCCAACACTGTCCCAGACTGACCACCACCCCCAATACTGACCCTGATTGACCCCCACCCCCAAAACTGTCCCAGACTGACCCCCACCCCCAATACTGTCCCAAACTGATCCCCACTCCCAATAATGTCGCAGACTGACCCCCACCCCAATACTGTCACAGACTGACCCCCACTCCCAATACTGTCCCAGACGAACCCCCATTCCCAATAATGTCACAGACTGACCCCCCACCCCCAATACTGTCCCAAACTGATCCCCACTCCCAATAATGTCGCAGACTGACCCCCACTCCCAATACTGTTCCAGACTGACCCACACCCCCAATACTGACCCAGGCTGACCCCCACCCCCAATACTGTCCCAGACTGACCCCCACTCCCAATAATGTGGCAGACTGACCCCCACCACCAATACTGTCACAGAGTGACCCCCACCCCCAATACTGACCCAGACTGACCCACACCCCCAATACTGTCCCTTCCGACCCCCACCCCCAATACTGACCAAGACTGACCCCCACCCCCACAGACCCAGACTGACCCCCACCCCAATACTGACCCAGACTAACCCCCACCCCCAATACTGTCCCAAACTGATCCCCACTCCCAATAATGTCGCAGACTTACCCTCACCCCCAATACTGTCCCAGACTGACCCCCACTCCCAATACTGTTCCAGACTGACCCCCAATACTGTCCCAGACTGACCGCCCACCCTCAATACTGACCCAGACTGACCCCCACCCCCAATACTGTCCCAGACTGACCCTCACCCCCAATACTGTCCCAGACTGACCCCCACCCCCAATACTGACCCAGACTGACCCCCACCCCCAATACTGTCCCAGACTGACCCCCATCCCCAATACTGTCCCAGACTGACCCCCACCCCCAATACTGTCCCAGACTGACCCCCACCCCCAATACTGTCCCAGACTGATCCCCACGCCCAATACTGTCCCAGACTGACCCCCACCCCCAATACTGTCCCAGACTGACCCCCACCCTCAATACTGTCACAGACTGACCCCCACCCCAACACTGACCCACACTGACCCCCACTCCCAATACTGACCCTGAGTGACCCCCACCCCCCAACACTGTCCCAGACTGACCCGCCCCCCACGCTGATCCCCACCCCCAATACTGTCCGAGACTAACCCCCACTCCCAATAATGTCGCAGACTGACGCCCCCACCCCAATACTGACCCAGACTGATCCCCCACCCCCAATACTGTCACAGACTGACCCCCACTCCCAATACTGTTCCAGACTGACCCACACCCCAACACTGTCCCAGACTGATCCCCCACCCACAATACTGTCCCAGACTAACCCCCTCCCCCCAATACTGTCCCAGACTGACCCCCACCCCCAATACTGTCCCAGATGGACCCCCACCCCCAATACTGTCCCAGACTGACCACCCCCCGCCAATACTGTCCTAGACTGAACCCCATCCCCAATACTGTCCCAGACTGACCCCCACCCCAGACACTGACCCCACCCCCAATACTGTCTGAGACTGACCCCCAATAATGTCCCAGACTGACACCCACACTGACCCCCACCCCCAATGCTGTCCCAGACTGACCCCCAATAATGTCCCAGGCTGAACCCCACCCCCCACACTGAACCCCACTCCCAATAATGTCGCAGACTGACACCCCACTCCAATACTGTCCCAGACTGACCGCCACCCCCAACACTGTCCCAGGCTGACCCCCACCCACAATACTGTCCCAGACTGACCCCCACACCCAATACTGACTCAAACTTACCCCCGCCCCAATACTGTCCCAGACTGACCCATACCCCAAACACTGACCCAGACTGACCCCCACCCCAATACTGTCCCAGACTGACACCCACCCCCAAGACTGACCCAGACTGACCCCCACCCGCACAGACCCAGACTGACCCCCACCCCAATACTGACCCCCACCCCCCACACTGAACCCCACTCCCAAAAATGTCGCAGACTGACCCCCACCCCAATACTGACCCAGACTGACCTCCACCCCCAATACTGACCCTGATTGACCCCCACCCCCAATACTGTACCAGACAGACCCACCCCCGACACTGACCCAGACAGGCTCCCACCCCCAATACTGACCCCCACCACCCACACTGGCCAAGACTGACCTCCACCACCCACACTGACTCAGACTGACAACCACCCCCAATATTGTCCCTGACTAACCCCCCACTCCCAATAATGTTGCTGACTGAGCCCCACCCCCAATACTGTCCCAGACTAACCCCCACCCCCAATACTGTCCCAAACTGATCCCCACTCCCAATAATGTCGCAGACAGACCCTCACCCACAATACTGTCCCAGACTAACCCCCTCCCCCCAATACTGTCCCAGACTGACCCCCACCCCCAATACTGTCCCAGATGGACCCCCACCCCCAATACTGTCCCAGACTGACAACCCCCCCCACAAATCCTGTCCTAGACTGAACCCCATCCCCAATACTGTCCCAGACTGACCCCCACCCCAGACACTGACCCCACCCCAATACTGACTGAGACTGACCCCCAATAATGTCCCAGACTGACACCCACACTGACCCCCACCCCCAATGCTGTCCCAGACTGACCCCCAATAATGTCCCAGGCTGAACCCCACCCCCCACACTGAACCCCACTCCCAATAATGTCGCAGACTGACACCCCACTCCAATACTGTCCCAGACTGACCGCCACCCCCAACACTGTCCCAGACTGACCCCCACCCACAATACTGTCCCAGACTGACCCCCACACCCAATACTGACTCAAACTTACCCCCACCCCAATACTGTCCCAGACTGACCCATACCCCAAACACTGACCCAGACTGACCCCCACCCCAATACTGTCCCAGACTGACACCCACCCCCAAGACTGACCCAGACTGACCCCCACCCGCACAGACCCAGACTGACCCCCACCCCAATACTGATCCCCACCCCCCACACTGAACCCCACTCCCAATAATGTCGCAGACTGACCCCCACCCCAATACTGACCCTGATTGACCCCCACCCACAATACTGTACCAGACAGACCCACCCCCGACACTGACCCAGACAGGCTCCCACCCCCAATACTGACCTTCACCACCCACACTGGCCAAGACTGACCTCCACCACCCACACTGACTCAGACTGACAACCACCCCCAATACTGTCCCTGACTAACCCCCCACTCCCAATAATGTTGCAGACTGAGCCCCACCCCCAATACTGTCCCAGACTAACCCCCACCCCCAATACTGTCCCAAACTGATCCCCACTCCCAATAATGTCGCAGACAGACCCTCACCCCCAATACTGTCCCAGACTGACCCCCACTCCCAATACTGTTCCAGACTGACCCCCAATACTGTCCCAGACTGACCGCCCACCCCCAATACTGACCCAGACTGACCCCCACCCCCAATACTGTCCCAGACTGACCCTCACCCCCAATACTGTCCCAGACTGACCCCCACCCCCAATACTGACCCAGACTGACCCCCACCCCCAAAACTGTCCCAGACTGACCCCCATCCCCAATACTGTCCCAGACTGACCCCCACCCCCAGTACTGTCCCAGACTGACCCCCACCCCCAATACTGACCCAGACTGACCCCCACCCCCAAAACTGTCCCAGACTGACCCCCATCCCCAATACTGTCCCAGACTGACCCCCACCCCCAATACTGACACAGACCGATCCCCACCCCCAATACTGACCCAGACTGACCCCCACCCCCACAGACCCAGACTGACCCCCACCCCCCACACTGAACCCCACTCCCAATAATGTCGCAGACTGACCCCCACTCCTATACTGACCCAGACTGACCCCCACCCCCAATACTGTCACAGACTGACCCCCACCCGCAATACTGTCCCAGACTTACCCCCACCCCAACACTGACCCAGACTGACCCCCACCCCCAATACTGACCCTGATTGACTCCCACCCCCCAATACTGTACCAGACAGACCCACCCCCGACACTGACCCAGACAGACCCCCACCCCCAATACTGACCCCAACCACCCACACTGGCCCAGACTGACCTCCACCACCCACACTGACTCAGACTGACAACCACCCCCAATACTGTCCCAGACTAACCCCCACTCCCAATAATGTCGCAGACTGACCCCCCACCCCCAATACTGTCCCAAACTGATCCCCACTCCCAATAATGTCGCAGACTGACCCCCACCCCCAATACTGTCACAGACTGACCCCCACTCCCAATACTGTCCCAGACTAACCCCCACTCCCAATAATGTCACAGACTGACCCCCCACCCCCAATACTGTCCCAAACTGATCCCCACTCCCAATAATGTCGCAGACTGACCCCCACTCCCAATACTGTCACAGACTGACCCCCACTCCCAATACTGTCCCAGACTAACCCCCACTCCCAATAATGTCACAGACTGACCCCCCACCCCCAATACTGTCCCAAACTGATCCCCACTCCCAATAATGTCGCAGACTGACCCCCACTCCCAATACTGTTCCAGACTGACCCACACCCCCAATACTGACCCAGGCTGACCCCCACCCCCAATACTGTCCCAGACTGACCCCCACTCCCAATAATGTGGCAGACTGACCCCCACCACCAATACTGTCACAGAGTGACCCCCACCCCCAATACTGACTCAGACTGACCCACACCCCAACACTGTCCCAGACTGACCCCCACCCCCAATACTGTCCCTTCCGACCCCCACCCCCAATACTGACCAAGACTGACCCCCACCCCCACAGACCCAGACTGACCCCCACCCCAATACTGACCCAGACAGACCCCCACCCCCAATACTGACCCCCACCACCCACACTGGCCCAGACTGACCTCCACCACCCACACTGACTCAGACTGACAACCACCCCAATACCGTCCCAGACTAACCCCCACTCCCAATAATGTCGCAGACTGACCCCCACCCCAATACTGACCCAGATTGACCCCCACCCCCCACACTGAACCCCACTCCCAATAATGTCGCAGACTGACCCCCACCCCAATACTGACCCAGACTGACCCCCGCCCCCAATACTGTCCCAGACAGACCCCCACCCCAATACTGTCCCAGACTTACCCCCACCCCAACACTGACCCAGACTGACCCCCACCCCCAATACTGACCCTGATTGACCCCCACCCCCAATACTGTACCAGACAGACCCACCCCCGACACTGACCCAGACAGACCCCCACCCCCAATACTGACACCCACCAACAACACTGGCCCAGACTGACCTCCACCACCCACACTGACTCAGACTGACAACCACCCCCAATACTGTCCCAGACTAACCCCCACTCCCAATAATGTTGCAGACTGACCCCCACCCCCAATACTGTCCCAAACTGATCCCCACTCCCAATAATGTCGCAGACTGACCCCCACCCCCAATACTGTCACAGACTGACCCCCACTCCCAATACTGTTCCAGACTGACCCACACCCCCAATACTGTTCCAGACTGACCCACCCCCCACGCTGACCCAGACTGACCCCCACCCCCCACACTGACCCAGACAGACCCCCACCCCCAACACTGTCCCAGACTGACCCCCGCCCCCAATACTGCCCCAGACTGACTCACCCCCAATACTGACCCAGACTGACCCCCACCCCCAATACTGTTCCAGACTGACCCCCACCCCCAATATTGTCACAGACTGACCCCCACACCCAATACTGTCCCAGACTGACCCCCACCCCAATACTGACCCTGATTGACCCCCACCCCCCACGCTGACCCAGACTGACCCCCACTCCCAATAATGTGGCAGACTGACCCCCACCCCCAATACTGTAACAGACTGACCCCCACTCCAACACTGTCCCAGACTGACCACCACCCCCAATACTGACCCTGATTGACCCCCACCCCCAAAACTGTCCCAGACTGACCCCCACCCCCAATACTGTCCCAAACTGATCCCCACTCCCAAGAATGTCGCAGACTGACCCCCACCCCAATACTGTCACAGACTGACCCCCACTCCCAATACTGTCCCAGACGAACCCCCATTCCCAATAATGTCACAGACTGACCCCCCACCCCCAATACTGTCCCAAACTGATCCCCACTCCCAATAATGTCGCAGACTGACCCCCACTCCCAATACTGTTCCAGACTGACCCACACCCCCAATACTGACCCAGGCTGACCCCCACCCCCAATACTGTCCCAGACTGACCCCCACTCCCAATAATGTGGCAGACTGACCCCCACCACCAATACTGTCACAGAGTGACCCCCACCCCCAATACTGACCCAGACTGACCCACACCCCCAATACTGTCCCTTCCGACCCCCACCCCCAATACTGACCAAGACTGACCCCCACCCCCACAGACCCAGACTGACCCCCACCCCAATACTGACCCAGACTAACCCCCACCCCCAATACTGTCCCAAACTGATCCCCACTCCCAATAATGTCGCAGACTTACCCTCACCCCCAATACTGTCCCAGACTGACCCCCACTCCCAATACTGTTCCAGACTGACCCCCAATACTGTCCCAGACTGACCGCCCACCCTCAATACTGACCCAGACTGACCCCCACCCCCAATACTGTCCCAGACTGACCCTCACCCCCAATACTGTCCCAGACTGACCCCCACCCCCAATACTGACCCAGACTGACCCCCACCCCCAATACTGTCCCAGACTGACCCCCATCCCCAATACTGTCCCAGACTGACCCCCACCCCCAATACTGTCCCAGACTGACCCCCACCCCCAATACTGTCCCAGACTGATCCCCACGCCCAATACTGTCCCAGACTGACCCCCACCCCCAATACTGTCCCAGACTGACCCCCACCCTCAATACTGTCACAGACTGACCCCCACCCCAACACTGACCCACACTGACCCCCACTCCCAATACTGACCCTGAGTGACCCCCACCCCCCAACACTGTCCCAGACTGACCCGCCCCCCACGCTGATCCCCACCCCCAATACTGTCCCAGACTAACCCCCACTCCCAATAATGTCGCAGACTGACGCCCCCACCCCAATACTGACCCAGACTGATCCCCCACCCCCAATACTGTCACAGACTGACCCCCACTCCCAATACTGTTCCAGACTGACCCACACCCCAACACTGTCCCAGACTGATCCCCCACCCACAATACTGTCCCAGACTAACCCCCTCCCCCCAATACTGTCCCAGACTGACCCCCACCCCCAATACTGTCCCAGATGGACCCCCACCCCCAATACTGTCCCAGACTGACCACCCCCCGCCAATACTGTCCTAGACTGAACCCCATCCCCAATACTGTCCCAGACTGACCCCCACCCCAGACACTGACCCCACCCCCAATACTGTCTGAGACTGACCCCCAATAATGTCCCAGACTGACACCCACACTGACCCCCACCCCCAATGCTGTCCCAGACTGACCCCCAATAATGTCCCAGGCTGAACCCCACCCCCCACACTGAACCCCACTCCCAATAATGTCGCAGACTGACACCCCACTCCAATACTGTCCCAGACTGACCGCCACCCCCAACACTGTCCCAGGCTGACCCCCACCCACAATACTGTCCCAGACTGACCCCCACATCCAATACTGACTCAAACTTACCCCCGCCCCAATACTGTCCCAGACTGACCCATACCCCAAACACTGACCCAGACTGACCCCCACCCCAATACTGTCCCAGACTGACACCCACCCCCAAGACTGACCCAGACTGACCCCCACCCGCACAGACCCAGACTGACCCCCACCCCAATACTGACCCCCACCCCCCACACTGAACCCCACTCCCAAAAATGTCGCAGACTGACCCCCACCCCAATACTGACCCAGACTGACCTCCACCCCCAATACTGACCCTGATTGACCCCCACCCCCCAATACTGTACCAGACAGACCCACCCCCGACACTGACCCAGACAGGCTCCCACCCCCAATACTGACCCCCACCACCCACACTGGCCAAGACTGACCTCCACCACCCACACTGACTCAGACTGACAACCACCCCCAATATTGTCCCTGACTAACCCCCCACTCCCAATAATGTTGCTGACTGAGCCCCACCCCCAATACTGTCCCAGACTAACCCCCACCCCCAATACTGTCCCAAACTGATCCCCACTCCCAATAATGTCGCAGACAGACCCTCACCCACAATACTGTCCCAGACTAACCCCCTCCCCCCAATACTGTCCCAGACTGACCCCCACCCCCAATACTGTCCTAGATGGACCCCCACCCCCAATACTGTCCCAGACTGACAACCCCCCCCACAAATCCTGTCCTAGACTGAACCCCATCCCCAATACTGTCCCAGACTGACCCCCACCCCAGACACTGACCCCACCCCAATACTGACTGAGACT